>NC_069503.1:941931383-942286383 GCF_027579735.1 Bombina bombina
GGGCGTCTCTCCTGGATTGATAATGGTCCGGATAATCTCCAAATCAACAGTCCATGTGATTAGATGCAGGATGGATGCAGAGTGATTCTCCTTCAATATGGGTAGAACTGGCAACTTCAATGTGCCGTTTAGCATTTGGGGCTTGGGAGTACTGCAAGTTCAAATACTGATTGTTAGGTGGATCAATAATAGAGCAACTCGTTTCGGCTGTTACACCTTTCTCAAGCTCTACCTTGCATTAAAAACCTAGTGCCTTTTATAGGAGTATTTTTCATTCTTCAATTAGTAATTTTTAACTAATTGAAGAATGCCAAGTGTGATTTGTAAATTGAATTGATTATGACTTTATAGTTTTAACTGTTAATTGCTTTGGCAATATTAGAGGTGAAATATAAAAAGAAAGTGTAGGATATGGCCAGATTTAAACTTCTTTAATAATAACGGACCAAATTTATTTATATTATCCTTATAAAAGAGGCTGTTAGTGACTGCTCACAATATATGGAAATGTACAGATAATAGATGTTGTACTTAATATCATAAAATATAAATGCAAATATATAACTAAGACCAAATTAATTAAATCTTAAATTATTAATAAAGTGTATGAAATTAAATATTTTGGAACCAATTTAGACAAATATGTTAAAAAGTTAGAATCCTAATTTTTTTGTGAAATAATTATTATTGAGACTTTAGTTTCATTAGTTTATTAAGTTACTAGATTTTTTGAGGTCAAGCATTGAACAATAATTTTTGAGGGATTAATTGATATATTAATGTTATTTTTATTAGTTTATCGATAACTATTTAATAATATATAGGTTATTAGAAATATTACAAACATTAATATTAAAAATATTAAAAATATCAATAATATTAAAAAATTAAAAATATTAAAAATATTAAAACTACCAGAAAAATCAGATGCATTTAAAATATACAGTTGCAAGAAAAAGTATGTGAACCCTTTGGAATTATATGGATTTCTGCACAAATTGGTCATAAAATGTGATCTGATCATCATCTAAATCACAACAATAGACAATCATAGTCTGCTTAAACTAATAACACACAAAGAATGAAATGTTGCCATGTTTTTATTGAACACACCATGTAAACATTCCCAGTGCAGGTGGAAAAAGTATGTGAACCCTTGGATTTAATAACTGGTTGAACCTCCTTTGGCAGCAATAACTTCAACCAAACGTTTCCTGTAGTTGCAGATCAGACGTGCACAATGGTCAGGAGTAATTCTTGACCATTCCTCTTTACAGAACTGTTTCATTTCAGCAATATTCTTGGGATGTCTGGTGTGAATCGCTTTCTTGAGGTCATGCCACAGCATCTCAATCGGGTTGAGGTCAGGACTCTGACTGGGCCACTTCAGAAGGCGTATTTTCTTCTGTTTAAGCCATTTTGTTGTTGATTTACTTCTATGCTTTGGGTCATTGTCCTGTTGCAACATTCATCTTCTGTTGAGCTTCAGCTGGTAGACAGATGGCCTTAAGTTCTCCTGCAAAATGTCTTGATAAACTTGGGAATTCATTTTTCCTTCGATGATAGCAATCCGTCCAGGCTCTGATGCAGCAAAGCAGCCCCAAACCATGATGCCCCCACCACCATACTTCACAGTTGGGATGAGGTTTTGATGTTGGTGTGCTGTGCCTCTTTTTTGCCACACATAGTGTTGTGTGTTTCTTCCAAACAACTCAACTTTTGTTTCATCTGTCCACAGAATATTTTGCCAGTACTGCTGTGGAACATCCAGGTGCTCTTGTGCAAACTGTAAACGTGCAGCAATGTTTTGTTTGGACAGCAGTGGCTTCCTCTGTGGTATCCTCCCATGAAATCCATTCTTGTTTAGTGTTTTACGTATTGTAGATTCGCTAACAGGGACGTTAGCATTTGCCAGTGACTTTTGTAAGTCTTTAGCTGACACTCTAGGATTCTTCACCTCATTGAGCAGTCTGCGCTGTGCTCTTGCAGTCATATTTACAGGACGGCCACTTCTAGGGAGAGTAGCAGCAGTGCTGAACTTTCTCCATTTATAGACAATTTGTCTTACCATGGACTGATGAACAGCAAGGCTTTTGGAGATACTTTTATAACCCTTTCCAGCTTTATGCAAGTCAACAATTCTTAATCGTAGGTCTTCTGAGAGCTCTTTTGTGCAAGGCATCATTCACATCAGGCAATGCTTCTTGTGAAAAGCAAACCCAGAACTGGTGTGTGTTTTTTATAGGGCAGAGCAGCTGTAACCAACACCTCGAATCTCATCTCATTGATTGGACTCCAGTTGGCTGACATTTTACTCCAATTAGCTCTTGGAGATGTCATTAGTCTAGGGGTTCACATACTTTTTCCACCTGCACTGTGAATGTTTACATGGTGTGTTCAATAAAACATGGCAACATTTCATTCTTTGTGTGTTATTAGTTTAAGCAGACTGTGATTGTCTATTGTTGTGACTTAGATGATGATCAGATCACATTTTATGACCAATTTGTGCAGAAATCCATATCATTCCAAAGTGTTCACATACTTTTTCTTGCAACTGTACCAATGGAGAAATATTATTTAAAATATATATTATTTATAAATGGAAGCTGATAATGTAATATTAATGTAAATTTAGAAATACTATAGTTTTAATCTGAGAGGAAACAGCCCAAATCAAATTCTTGACAATTACATTCTAAAAGATAGACAACATTTTTATCTGAATATCTAATTTTTTGTTTGATTTTATAGCTCTTTTCTGTAATGTTAGACTTTATTTCTTTTGTCTTCTCCAAATGTTTGCAAGCCTTGCATGTAAGGCACGGGAAGAAACCATGTATTACTTTTCCCATAAGGTCTTTATCCCTTTGACTATTCCTCTTAATTTCTGTGGGAGCAAGAATAGATTTCAGATTCTGAGATATCTTATAAATTATATTTGGGTGTTTTGGCAGAGAATCATCACTTTTTAGGAATGGCCAATGTTTCCCTATAATTGTTTCTATTAGGTAATTATTTGGGCTGTACTAAGTAATGAAGGAAATAAAAAGTTCTTTACTGTCTGTTATTTTATGTGTTACCTTCTTTTTTGTCAAAAGTTCTTTCTATTTCTTATTTTTACTTCTTCGTTAATTGCTATAATTTCTGTATCTTTGTAGCCTCTAGCTATAAATTTATCCTTTAAAATTGCAGCTTGTGTGTCATAATCAGTATCACTACTGCAATTCTTTCAAATACGTAATAGCTGTCCCTTAGGGATATTTTTCTTCCACTTCTGGTGGTGGCAGCTAGTCATGTTTGTAATTGTTCGCATCAACGGTCTTAAAATGCTTTCTATATTATTAATGGTGTTATTTAAATATAAATTTCTATGTCCAGGAAGCTTATTTTTTAATTACTGATTTCACAGATGAGTTTTAAATTTTTGTTATTATTATTCATCTCTGATATAAATTGTTCAAATTCTAGATGGCTTCCCTTCCAAATCAATACTATATTATTGATATAGCGTTTGTATAGGACCAGATTTGCTGGAAGTGTGCTGGATACCAAGAATTCTTTCTCTCATAACCCCATATCACCTCTTTCCATGCTAGACTGCAGGACTTCTGTCGTGCAGCACCTGCCCTCTGGAACACTCTCCCTCATGCTGTCAGGCTTTGCCCTAATCTTTCTTCTTTTAAATGCTCCCTGGAGACTTTTTTTGTTCCGAGAAGCCTACCACCCAACTCAGTAATACATTAATTTCACTTACCTAACATTTCCATCATCTAACTCTGCATTAACATCTTTCTCACTCTTGCAGTCCTCACCTCCTGTTTCTCAACCTCCTACCCTTCTAGATTGTAAGTTCCCATGGGAATAGGGCCCTCAATTCCTCCTGTATGCGTTTGAACATTTTTGTCTTGTCTATTACAAGTTTTATATCATTGTTTGATTTAACTTAATTGTACCCATGGACAGCGCTGCAGAATATGTTTTTACTAATGCGGATTGTGATCAACCCCAATATTGTTTAATTAACATTTTAAATAAAAATGTACGTAACTTTATATATATATATATATATATATATATATATATATATATATATATATATATATATATATATATAAAAACATATTTTCTAAGTAAAAAAACCCTTATTTTAATTTTAAATGAAAATTCTGATGACCAGAAAGCAACTTTCTTTATTATTTTTTAAACTATGCTTGCTCACAAATGTTATTTGCTCACAAATGTTAATATAAAAATATATGTGTAAACAACCAAGACACAGGCTAAGAAGTCGAGACTAAAGAAATCACTAATAGGTAGGTAATCATAATCATATAAAGGAACAGTAAATCCACAAATCTGTTTTTTTTAATGGTTTCAGATTGAATAAAAATATCACAACATTTTAATTTCCTTACACAATTTTGCATATTCTTCAGCTGCTTTGTGTAATACTAATGTACAGATATTTTTTTTTTCTATTGAATGCCAAATGAATACATACCTTTACTAGATAAAATACATTGTTTGTTATACATTTAAACCTAATAAAGTTTTGCTTTATTTCTTATGTTACTTATTTTATTAAGGTATTCTGCTGTTTTTATTAATTTTATGGCCTGTGTTTCTGTTTGTGCAGGTTTGGGATGAAAATTTAGCAAAGTCAGCTGAAGCCTGGGCTGCCGCCTGTATTTGGGATCATGGTCCAACTTATTTGATGAGGTTCCTTGGTCAAAATCTTTCTGTGAGAACTGGAAGGTATATATATACGTTAACATCTATATCATCAGTAACAGCTAATACACCTGCACTAACAAAAAAAGCTTGGTTACAGACCATTTCATTTTTAACACTTTCTTGTAAACTGTTTATAAACAAAAAAATCAAAGCCCTTTCTTGTTAATTTAAACTATTAAATATTAAGCTATTTTAGCTCCAGTTAAGGGAGTAGCTATGCTAGGAATTATTCATATTTTTAATTGACTCTTTGAACTAATTTTTTATCCAATTAAATTAAAATGTATTCTCATGTACTAAAAATCTGCTTATGCTCTGTTTGAAGGTACTGGTGCTTTATATATTTTTTTTTATTCCTATGAATTATTCTCTCATATCAGCTCATTTTGACTCTGCATTGGCTGCAAATATACCCCCTGCAGATGCAAAATGAATTGGGCTATCAGAAACAGCCTGTGTGTCTCCAGAAAATGTTTTCTCTGAAAAACAAATATCCTCATAAACTTTAATGGTGATTTTCTGTTGTAAATCATCAGATAAACTTTTCTACAGAATTGTGATCGACTACATAGATCTTTAGACATTTTGGACATAGATACATATTAACCAGGTTCTTAAAGTCTAACACCATTTGTCTTCATTTATATTATTGTCCAAATGGTCTTCAAACAGTTAAAATATATTTTCATGCAACAAAGAAAAAATACCTCTCTTGAATGATATCAATCTAAGTTTATTTACAAAACTAAATATAATTGCAACCATTGGGCTAGATTACATTACAGTTAAAATGCTACCAAAGTCATTATCTTATCTATATATACATTTATCAATAGTTTTTAATTAGTGTGTATTTGGATCTTGAAAGGGACAGTAAAGTCAAAATTTAACTTTCAGGATTCAGTTAGAGCAAATCATTTTCAACAACTTTCCAATTTAATTTTGTTTTGTTCTCTTCTTATCCTTATTTATATGAGGATAACTCCTTCTAGTTGTTAGTAAATATACACAGACAATTTTTACAACCTCGTTTATTAAAGTTTTAATAAAAATATACATTTTTTTCCTCACATTTTATTGTAGATTTCTCACCTGTCATGATATACACATAAAATATACATAACATAATAGTACATTTTGAATCTGCTGGGTCTTCTGATAAAGGTTTGTAACTGAAAAATGACCTAAAGTAGGGCTTAAATGTGAGCAGCAAATAAAAAACCCCAAAACAGCTCAGCATAGGAGAGGTAAATGACTCAGCAGTTAAATGGTTAAATGGACAGTAAGTCAAAATTGTATTGTATGTATAACGTTGCAACAAACGTTGTTATAGATTAATAAAGACACATGCAGCATAAAGGGTAATTTATTTATTTATTTTGTGACCAAAAATGTGAAGTAAAGCTGCAAAATGTAAACTTTTCAGTAGTTTCAGGTTTATACTTCCTGCTCATTAGCTGATTCGCACTTCATGTGTATTGATTAAATTAAAAATTATAATACACAGAATTAAAGTAAGGGTTAATTCTCAGTTTAGTACATAATATACGACAGAGATGCACCTGTCAATCAAGTAAATGCGAATGTGTAATTCTAAGTATAGTATGTAGCAAAGCACTACTTCATGTATATATAGTGTGCTATGTATAGATTCTATGTAAAAGTAAAAAATACAGTAGAATCATAAAGGGAATCATAAAGGGAATAGAGCTTTGTTGGCTGACTCATTTGGTCCAATTAGAGCTAGCCGTAAGTAGGAAGTAAAAAGGAGTGATAAAAGACCAAGCACCCAGATGAAAGTACCTCTAGCTCTGATCGTATGGTTACCTAGTTAACCAAGCGGAAAGATAGGGACTTAGTGTGAAAATGAACAGTGCGCATAAAAATAGAATTAAAGGCTATGGTACTTACATCGTCTTTACCCAGATACTATTGAGGTCAACCGGGATTCACTCCCCTAAATTAAGGAAGGAACTAACAGTCACTTTAAACTTGTGGACTCTGTAGAATAATTTGCACCATATACTGTATAGTTAACATATTGTATATCAAGATTTATTGTCATTGTTTTTACTAATTTGCACACATGGATCCATGTTTAAGATTTGTCTGATTTTATTTGATGTAATAAATAACATTTTAATTCAACATAATACTCCACATTTTATATATAAAGCGGGAGATCATATCCATCACTAGCAAGTACCATGACTTTTAATTCTATTTTTAGGCGCTCTGTTCATTCTCACACTAAGTCCCTAAGTAGAAAGTACTCAACTGATATTAGAATACTAATTACATTTAAATAGCTTTAAGGTCATATTTTGTTTTTCACGTAAAACATTTTGACATATTTAAATGTTGTTCTTCTGTATGAGTCACATTTTTATTAGTATATATTAGTATATATATTTTTATCAGTATATAATACTATATGTCCCTTTAACTGTGATAACTTTGCTCTCCACTATCATTCAATTTATAAATATGCAATTTGCTTTCCAAAATTTAGATTTAGATTTTTTAGTGCTATAGAAATGGTATAATTTTTTTTGTGTTAATTTATGTTTATTTTCATTGTTTTTTGTTTGTTTTTTGTCTTGCTACAGATATCAGTCTATTCTTCAGCTGGTGAAACCATGGTATGATGAAGTAAAGGACTATGCTTTCCCATACCCTCAAGAATGTAATCCTAGATGTCCTTTGAGATGTTATGGACCAATGTGTACACATTACACACAGGTTAATTGGGTTTTACATTTTCTATTTGTTTACTACAATTACAAGAACTGATTTTACTTGGTAATGGAGTAGTTGGAAATATAATTTATGTTTTCCATTTCAGATGGTTTGGGCTACAACAAACAGAGTAGGATGTGCTATCAACACATGTAACAACATGAATGTTTGGGGCTCAGTATGGAGAAGAGCTGTCTATTTAGTATGCAACTATTCTCCCAAGTAAGTGCAATTTATTTATTTTGCTTAGTATAGCAGTGATCATTTTATAGTAGGCTACAAGGTCCAATAATGTAAAAGGAATCCCAGCAGGGGCGAAACTACAGGGGGTGCAGAGGTCGCAGGTGTGACTGGGCCCCTGAGGGTGGGGGCCCAGCTTAACAAAAAAAAAAAAAAAATGTATAATTTTTTTTTTTTATAAAAAACGTTAACCTACCACTGCCTGCACTGATATCATGTGAGTGTGACATGACTACAGGGGTTAGTGTTTCTGTTTTACCCATTGGTGTTTATGTGTGTGTGTATGGTGTGTGTATGTATGTGACTGTGTGTGTACTTATGCATGTATGTATGTGTGTATGTTTGTGGAACCAGCAAATTACAGACCTTGTTACTACAGCATTGGTGAGGCAGGGGGTGAACAGTGTCATTATACAGTACCACTATATACAGTATGGGGGGTGGACCATGTCACTGACTACTGTGGTCACTTTATAAAGTACTGGGCGGGTAGGGTCAGGCCAGCCATCTCACCGGCAGATTACAGACTGTGTCACTAACTTACTATATACAGTTCTGGGGGGTTAAATAGTGTCACTATATATATATATATATATATATATATATATATATATATATATATATATAGTAATAGGGGGTCAGACCATCTCACAGACTGTGGGCACAGGGTACCTCCTTTTGCAGACATGTAATCTGATTCACATTTTTTTCTGTGTTAAATGTAAAAAAAAAATTTTTTTTATTAAATTCACCTTTTTTTGGAGGGGGGAGGGGCGGTGGGGGGGCCCCTTCTTAGATTCTTGCACCTGGGCCCTGTGGTTTCTAGTTACGCCTCTGAATCCCAGACAAAAAATGTCAGGGGCAAATGGGGTAAGGGACCACCGTAAAAATCCCCCTGAGATATATCTATGTAGCGCAGTGAAGCAGTGCCTAATGTAGTATGTGTTAATAAAACAAGAACAGAGAAATATAAAGAAATATTATGTGGCACACTGCAACTTTGTGTAAGGTGGTCACTAACAAGTATAGCAAAGGAGTAGGGTTTAGGAACAAATTATAAAACAACATTTATTGTGTAATTTTAAAAATAAACAGACTGTATTGTCCCACATTAAAAAAGTAATTAAAAGGTTAAATCATGTAACCAAGCGTATGTACTTAATGGTCAGACTTATTAAGTGAGAACCGCTAAAGAACAATAAACTAAAGTACGGTAACCGATGAGTAATTAGAGAAAACCAGCCTGACTACTGAGGGAAAACGGATTCCTTAGTCTATAAAAGCATCAATGATTGCACCAATGCTACCCCCAGTATAGCCGTACTATCCACCACCACTGAGAACAATGGGAACAATTAAAGAGGTCTAAAAAAATGTCATTATGTGACAAACAATTTAACTAGTAAGTAAGAGCATACAGGAGGGCAGTGGTGCGAACACCTGACGTGCGTTTCGCCACTGCTTTATCAAAGGCCTTTGATAAAGCAGTGGCAAAACGCGTGTGAAGCCCTTTGCAGTTAAGTAGATGAAAACACGTAAAATCATATTAATGCACTATTCATATTTAATAAAGTGTTATAGTGTGTATTTACTGTAAATATTTCCAATGTTCTGCACATAGCAGAATATGTTCCTATATACATCTGTATATATATATATAGACCTATATATAATCATATATATATATATATATATATATATATATATATATATATATATATGGTATAGATATAGATTGAACCAAAATAAAATCATATATATGTAGAAATATGTATTCATAAATAAATAGACCATATTCTGCTATGTGAAGAATGTATAATAATTTATATTTTCATGTCAGGTTAGCACACTTGAGAATATGCAATCGTGTTAGGTTTTTTCCCAACTTGTTTTGCTCCATTCACTTCTATGGGGGAATATGTTAACGTGTTCGCAATATTCAAAGTTCATCTTTTTTCACGTATAAGGTTAGCACACAAGCAAAAACATTTTACGTTCAACTTGTAACACAAGCACTATCCAACCTGCACAAAAAGCTTACTTCTAGTGGAGTAAGCACGCGAGCGGGAGCGTTAAATATAGCTCCACTTTTTAAGAATTTATTATACCTCAATAATGATTCTTTTGTTGCTTTTAACATTTAAAAGTATCAGGTGGAAAAAAAATGTTAGTTCTTTTAATTTGAATGATTTAGGATGTTTGAAAAGTCATTTTAATTTGATCTATATTAAACAAATGTAGACTTATAGTGCTAAAAAACAAAATGTATGCTTCCCTGATAAATTTATTTATTTCCGGATATGGTGAGTCCACGGCTTGAGTAATTACTGTTGGGAATATCACTCCTGGCCAGCAGGAGGAGGCAAAGAGCACCACAGTTAAACTGCTATGTATCACTCCCTTACCCACAACCCCCAGTCAATCGACTGAAGTGAAATTGAGAAAAAGGAGTAACACAAGGGGTAGAGGTGCCTGAGGTTATAGTCAAAAGAACAACTGTCTTAAAATAAAGGGTGGGGCCGTGGAGTCACCATATCCTGAAATAAATACATTTATCAGGTAAGCATACATTTTGTTTTTCTTTCCTAAGATATAGAGTCCCCGGCTTGAGTAATTACTGTTGGGAACCAATATCCAAGCTAGAGGACATGGATAAATAGGGAGGGACAAGACAGGCAGTCCTAAACAGAAGGCATCAACGCTTGAAGAAACTTTTTCCCAAAAGAAGCCTCAACCAGGGCAAAAGTATCTAATTTGGAAAGCCCAAGAAGAGGAAACAGCTCTTGTGGAATGAGCTGTAATTCTCTCAGAAGGCTGCTGTCCAGCAGTCTCATAATACAAATGAATTATACTTTGTAACCAAAAAGAAAAAAAGAGTAGTAGCAGTAGCTTTCTGACCTTTATGTTTCGCATGAGAAACAGACAAAGAGGGAAGAGGACTGGCGAAAATCCTTAGTCGCCTGTAAGTAGAATCTAAGAGCACGAACAACATCCAAATTGTGTAACAAATGTTCTTTAGAAGATGAAGGATTAGGACACAGAGAGGGAACAACAATTTCCGAATTGATACTTCTATTAGAAACAACCTTAGGAAGGAAACCTAACTTAGTACGAAGAACTGCCTTATCAGCATGAAAAATAAGATAAGGGGAATCACACTGCAGAGCTGAGAGTTACAGGACTCTTCGAGCAGAAGAGATAGCAACAAGAAACAAAACCTTCCAAGATAACAACTTAATGTCTATGGAATGCAATGGCTCAAATGGAGCCAGCTGTAAAACTTTAAGAACAAGGTTAAGGCTCCAAGGAGGAGCAACAGACTTAAAGACAGGCCTGATTGTGACCAAGGCCTGACAAAAAGATTGAACATCTGGCACATCTGCCAAACGTTTATGTAGTAAAACTGATAAAGCAGAAATCTGACCCTTCAGGATACTGACTGACAATCCCTTCTCCAGGCCTTCCTGAAGAAAAGATAAAATTCTAGGAATTCTAGTTCTACTCCAAGAGTAGCCCTTGGATTCACACCAAAAAAGATATTTACACCATATTTTTTGGTAAATCTTTCTAGTAACAGGCTTACAAGCCTGAATCATGGTCTCAATGACCGACTCAGAAAAACCATGCTTAGACACAATTAAGCTATCAATCTGCAAGCAGTCAGCTTCAGAGAAATGAGATTTGGATGAAGGAAAGGACCCTGAATCAGGAGGTCCTTCCTCAGAGGTAGTCTCCAAGGTGGGAGAGATGACATCTCCACTAGGTCTGCAAACCAGATCTTGCAAGGCCATGCAGGGGCTATCACCAATGCCCTTTCCTGTTTAATATGATCAATGACTCTAGGAAGGAAAGCAAACGGAGCAAACAGGTATGCCTACCTGAAAACCCAAGTAACTGCCAGAGCATCTATTAGATCGGCCTGCGGATAACTTGACCTTGAACCATACCTTGGAAGCTTGGCATTCTGATGGGATGCCGTCCGATCTAACTCCGGCACCCCCCATTTGTGGACTAAGCTGGAAAACACCTCCGGATGGAGTTCCCACCCCCGGGATGAAAAGTCTGTCTGCTCAGAAAATCCGCTTCCCATTTGTCTACTCCTGGAATGTGGATGACAGTTAGACAGCAATTGTGGGCCTCTGCCCCCTGAAGAATCTGAGTAACCCTCTTCATGGCTAAGGAACTCTGAGTTCCTCCCTGGTGATTGATGTAAGCCACAGAGATTATGTTGTCTGACTGGAACCTGATAAACTGAGCTGATAACAACTGAGGCCAAGCCAATAGAGTATTGTAAATCACCCTCAACTCCAAGATGTTGATGGGAAGAGCAGACTCCTCCCGAGTCCAAAGGTCCTGAGCTTTTAACGAGTTCCAGACTGCTCCCCAGCCCAGCAGGCTGGTGTCTATGGTCACGATCTCCCAGGAAGGTCTCCGAAAGCATGTGCCCTGAGACAGATGTTCCTGAGAAATCCACCATGGGAGAGAATCCCTTGATGACTGATTTATCTCTATTCTTGGAGATAGATGTGCATGGTCACCATTCCATTGTCTAAGCATGCACAACTGGAGAGCTCTCAAATGGAATCGAGCAAAATGAATTATGTCCATGGAAGCCACCATCAGATCGATTACCTCCATACATTGAGCCATTAAAGGATGAGCAGTAGCCTGAAGAGAGAGGCAAGAGGAAATGATTTTGTTTTTCCTGACCTTTGTCAAAAAAATCTTCATCAATAGAGAATCTATTATGGTCCCTAAGAACACTACTCTTGTATCAGGGGAAAGGGAGCTTTTTTCCAGATTCACATTCCATCCGTTGGAATGAAGAAAAGACAACAATATCTCTGTGTGAGATTTTGCTTGTTGAAAAGATGGCGCCCTAACAAATATGTCATCCAGGTAGGGTGCCACAGCAATTCCATGAGAACGGAACACTTCAGAGGCCAGTCCAAATGGAAGGGTCACGAATTGGAAATGTTTGTCCAGACAGGCAAATCTCAGGAATCTGCGATGGTCCCTGTGACTAGGAACATGAAGATACTCATCCTTTTGGTCTATGGTTGTAATGACCTGACCCTCTGGTACTAAAGGAAGAATTGGAGACCTTCATGAACATAAATCTTTTTCAAATATGCTTCCAGCTTCTTGTCCATCGGATCCTTAAAAGAGCAGCTATCCTCAATAGTAATAGTGGTTCTCTTAGCCAGAGTGGAAATGGCCCCTTCAACTTTGGTTACAGTATACCAAGGGTCTTTAATTGAGTCCTCAACAGGAAACATTTTCTTAAAAATGGGAGACGTGGAAAAAGACATCCCTGGTTTCTCCCATTCCTGTGAGATAATCTCTCTAGCACGGTCCAGCACAGGAAAAACCTCCGAAGTGAAAAGGTTCATCAAATAAACTATTAAGTTTACTAGATTTCTTAGGAGTGACAATGACAGGGGTATCAGTGTCATCAAAAGTAGCTAAAACCTCCTTTAACAATATGTTCAAGCTTAAATCTGAAGGATAGCACCTCAGTCTCAGAAGAAGGAATTATACTGTACGAATCTGAGATTTCACCCTCAGATTGTCCCAATGTATCTTCCTCATCAGAGTTTTGAAAAAGGGCAACTTGGGAAGCAGAACTGAGGACAGGCACCTTACTTTCTGAATTTCTAGATTTCCTTTGCATTTTCCCTGTAATCTGGGAATGGCAGCTAATGCCGCAGATACAGCTGAAGATACCTGGGCAGCAATTTCTGCTTCTAAATAAACTCCACTAGGAGTTATAGTGAAACCGCAGGGCATTGCGTGTGATGCCATTGAGGCTTTGGACGTAGCAGGAGAAAGCTGAGGTATTATTTTAACAGCATCATCCTGAGAGACATTAGGCTAAAAAATGTTACCTTTATTTTGCAAGGTTTTCTTGACACATGAAGAACAAAATTGTATAGGAGCAGCAATTTGTGCATCTAAACATAATAAACATGAATTCATGAGAGCAGGCTCTTGATCCACATCAGACATGTTGTGAAACAGTAAATAAACTTGTACAGATAAGTTTCAAAGATTGTAATATTCAATTAAAATAAGCTAAGGAAAAGATACACTTTAAATTTTATCCCAAATTAGGATCGATCCCCAGCTAAAATTATGTGAGAAAAGTTAAGAAAAAAACATTGAATACACATCAAATACACTTCTAAAATACCCCTCTGGCAACCCCATACCTCAATTAGGGGGTGCCTTACCGATACCAATAAAGACCGGATCACCCAGAAATGGAGAAAACAACTTTTTCCTCAGAAACGTTATGAAGTAAAGCTGGTCATGTGACTGCAAATGCCGAGCTCAAATTACTGCTGCAATACAGAGAGGCACTAAAAAAAGCTTACTAGTACACTGAGTATCAGAAATAACCTTTTTTTTCAAAGTGGACAGTTTAAAATGTTGCATCGTTTTATTTTAAAGCAAAGGGGAAATGAATAAGCTGCTGAAATAGTTTCAGTTTAAACTTGAATTGTTTTATCAAGTAAATATGTGTCAGAAAATAAAGCCTAATAAAAACATTTACCCTTTCTTATTAAAAGAGTTTAAATGTTAGCCTCACACATGCTACAGTGCCTGCTTCATGCCCCAGTGTAACCCATACAACAGGACTATCTATGTCCAAATAAAAATCAGTCACCTAAATTGCAACGCAAAACTTGTAATTTAGGTGACTGCTTTTTTATTGGGACATAGATAGTCCTGTTGTGGTTTGTAATGCTCGAAATATGGCATTTTCAGCGTTAAAACAGCACCGCAGCTATTACAAGTGTTGTCAGTATAGGTGTATCGCACACCTTTTACCCGGTACCGCAGCGTCAGTCCTGCACACGTAAAAAAAAAATTTTTTTCATGGGATTCCCATAGCGCCGGTATTACGAGTTTTGCTGTATGGCTAAAAAGTGAGCTTTACAGCCTAAAACAACAAGATCTGTACCACCATCTAAAGTCAGTAGTTATGAGTTTTACACTACAAAGCTGTAACATAAAACTCATAACTAAAGTGTTACAAAGTACACTATCACCCATAAACTACCTAGTAACCCCTAAACTGAGGCCTTTCCGCATCGCAAACACTATATTAAATTTATTAACCCCTAACCTGCTGCTCCTGATATCGAGCCACTAAAAAAATGTATTAACCCCTATTCCACCTCTACCCGACATTGTTGCCACTATAATAAACTTAACTCTTAAACCGCCACCCTCCTGCATCGCAAACACTATTTAAATATTATTAACCCCTAATCTGCCGTCCGCCCACACCGCCGCTATAATAAACTTATTAACCCCTAAACCACAAGCCCCCCACAACAAAATTTACTAAAATAAACTATTAACCCCTAAACCGAAAGCCCCCACCAAGGAATCTAATTACAAAAAATAAAAACTAACTAAATTACAAAAAAACACTAAATTACAAAAAATAACAAATTTTCAAAAATAAAAAAGAATTACACCTAATCTTATAGCCCTATCAAAATAAAAAAGCCCACCCAAAATAAAAAAACCTAGCCTACAATAAACTACCAATAGCCCTTAAAAGGGCCTTTTGTGGAGCATTGCCCCAAAGATATCAGCTCTTTTACCTGTAAAACAAAATACAAACACCCCCAACAGTAAAACCCACCACCCAACCAACCCCCACAATAAAAAAACTATCTAAAATAACATAAGCTACCCATTGCCCTGAAAAGGGTATTTGTATGGGCATTGCCCTTAAAAGGGCATTTAGCTATTTTACTGCCCAGACCCTAAACTAAAAAAAAACCCACCCAAAAAAAACCTTAAAAAAACCTAACACTAACCCCCAATGATCCACTTACAGTTGTTGAAGTCCCGCTTTAAGGATCCATCCAGCCGGTGAAGTCATCATCCATGCGGCAAGAAGTCTTCATTCAGGCGGCAAGAAGTCTTCATCCAGGTGGCCTCTTCTATCTTCATCCAGCCGGCGAAGTCCTCATCCATGCGGAAAGAAGTCTTAATCCAGAGGGCCTCTTCGATCTTCATGAGCTGGTCCATCCTGAAGACATCTGTCACGGAGCATCCTCATCCGCCGCCGTACACTGAATCTTCAATGCAAGGGACGCAATTCAAGATGGCATCCCTTGCCTTCCTATTGGCTGAAAAATTTGGATCAGCCAAAAGGAATTAGGGCTGCTAAAATCCTATTGGCTATTCAAATCAGCCAATAGGATTTAAGCAGATCTCATTCTATTGGCTAATTCGTATGTATTTTTTTAGGGGGTGTTTTTTTTGTAGCAAAAGAGCTGTTTAACTTAGGGCAATGCCCTCCAAAAAGCCCTTTTAAGGGCCCCTGGTAGTTTGGGGGGTGGGGGTTTGTATAGCGTTAGGGGTTGTTTGTATTCTTTTTTTGTAGCAGAAACAGAATTTATGTTTACCTGATAAATTTCTTTCTCCTACGGTGTGTCCGGTCCACGGCTTCATCCTTACTTGTGGGATATTCTCACTTCCTACAGGAAGTGGCAAAGAGAGCACAACAGCAGAGCTGTCCATACAGCTCCCCCTCCAGCTCCGCCCCCCAGTCATTCGACCGACAGTCAGGAGAAAAAGGAGAACCATAGGGTGCAGTGGTGACTGTAGTGTACAAAACCAAAATTTTTAAACCTGACTAAAAGCCAGGGCGGGCCGTGGACCGGACACACCGTAGGAGAAAGAAATTTATCAGGTAAGCATAAATTCTGTTTTCTCCTACATTGGTGTGTCCGGTCCATGGCTTCATCCTTACTTGTGGGAACCAATACCAAAGCTTTAGGACACGGATGAAGGGAGGGAGCAAGTCAGGTAACCTAAATGGAAGGCACCCCTGCTTGTAAAACCTTTCTCCCAAAAATAGCCTCCGAAGAAGCATAAGTATCAAATTTGTAAAATTTGGCAAAAGTATGCAGAGAAGACCACGTCGCTGCCTTACAGATCTGTTCAACAGAAGCCTCATTCTTGAAGGCCCATGTGGAAGCCACAGCTCTAGTAGAATGAGCAGTAATTCGTTCAGGAGGCTGCCGTCCGGCAGTCTCATAAGCCAATCGGATGATGCTTTTTAACCAGAAGGAAAGAGAGGTAGCAGTAGCTTTCTGACCTCTCCTCTTACCAGAATAGACGACAAACAATGAAGATGTCTGTCTGAAATCCTTTGTTGCGTCTAGAAAGAATTTTAAAGCACGAACCACATCTAGATTGTGTAACAAACGTTCCTTTTTAGAAACTGGATTAGGACACAGAGAAGGAACAACTATTTCCTGGTTAATATTCCTATTGGAAACCACCTTTGGAAGAAAACCAGGTTTGGTACGTGAAATTATCTTATCTGTATGGAACACCAGATAGGGTGAATTACACTGCAAAGCAGACAATTCAGAAACTCTTCTAGCAGAAGAAATAGCAACCAAAAAGAAAACTTTCCAAGATAGTAACTTAATATCTATGGAATGTAAAGGTTCAAATGGAACCTCTTGAAGAACTGAAAGAACTAAATTTAGACTCCATGGAGGAGTCACAGGTCTGTAGACAGTCTTAATTCTGACCAACGCCTGTACGAACAACTGAACATCTGGCACGGCTGCCAGACGTTTGTGTAACAAGACAGACAGAGCAGATATCTGTCCCTTTAAAGAACTAGCTGACAGACCTTTCTCCAAACCGTCTTGGAGAAAGGAAAGAATTCTAATTTTACTCCATGAGTAACCCTTGGATTCGCACCAATAGAGATATTTCTGCCATATCTTATGGTAATTTCTCCTGGTTACAGGCTTTCTAGCCTGAACCAGAGTATCTATAACTGATTCCGAAAACCCACGCTTAGATAGAATCAAGCGTTCAATCTCCAAGCAGTCAGCTGCAGAGAAACTAGGTTTGGATGTTCGAATGGACCTTGCACTAGAAGGTCCTGTCTCAATGGTAGCTTCCATGGTGGAGCCGATAACATATTCACCAGGTCTGCATACCAAGTCCTGCGTGGCCACGCAGGAGCTATTAGAATCACCGAAGCCTTCTCCTGTTTGATCCTGGCTACTAGCCTGGGGAGTAGAGGAAACGGTGGAAAGACATACACTAGATTGAATGACCAAGGCGCCACTAATGCATCTACCAATGTCGCCTTGGGATCCCTGGACCTGGACCCGTAGCGTGGAACCTTGGAGTTCTGACGAGACGCCATCAGATCCAGATCTGGAATGCCCCATAGTTGAGTTAACTGGGCAAAGACCTCCGGGTGAAGTTCCCACTTCCCCGGATGGAAAGTCTGACGACTCAAATAATCCGCCTCCCAGTTGTCTACTCCTGGGATGTGAATTGCAGATAGATGGCAGGAGTGATCCTCCGCCCATTTGATGATCTTGGATACTTCTCTCATCACCAGGGAACTCTTTGTTCCTCCCTGATGATTGATGTACGCTACAGTCGTCATGATGTCCGACTGAAATCTTATGAATTTGGCCTCCGCTAGTTGAGGCCAAGCCAGGAGCGCATTGAATATCGCTCTCAGTTCCAAAATGTTTATCGGGAGAAGAGATTCTTCCCGAGACCATAGACCCTGAGCTTTCAGGGAGTCCCAGACCGCGCCCCATCCTAAGAGACTGGCGTCGGTCGTGACAATGATCCACTTTGGTCTGTGGAAACTCATTCCCTGGGACAGGTGATCCTGAGACAACCACCAGAGGAGTGAGTCTCTGGTTTTCTGGTCCATTTGTATCTGGGGAGACAAATCTGCATAATCCCCATTCCACTGCTTGAGCATGCACAGTTGCAATGGTCTTGGATGAATTCTGGCAAAAGGGACTATGTCCATTGCCGCAACCGTTAGACCGATTACCTCCATGCACTGAGCCACAGAAGGCTGAGGAATGGCATGAAGAACTCGACAAGCATTTGAAAATTTTGACTTCCTGACCTCCGTCAGAAAGATTTTCATTTCTACCCAGTCTATTATTGTTCCCAGGAAGGGAACCCTTGTTACCGGGGACAGAGAACTTTTTTCTACGTTCACCTTCCACCTGTTAGACCTTAGAAAGGCTAGAAAAATATCCGTATGAGCCTTCGCTTTGTGGAAGGACGACGCCTGAATTAAGATGTCGTCTAGTTAAGGTGCTACCGCAATGCCCCTTGGCCTTAGCACTGCTAGAAGGGATCCTAACACCTTTGTAAAAATTCTTGGTGAACTTTGTGGATCGGAATATGCAGGTATGCATCCTTTAGGTCCACGGTAGTCATGTATTGACCCTCCTGGATCATTGGTAAAATTGTTCGAATTGTTTCCATTTTGAATGATGGAACTCTGAGGAATTTGTTTAGGATCTTTAAGTCCAGAATTGGCCTGAACGTTCCCTCCTTTTTGGGAACTACAAACAGGTTTGAGTAAAAACCCAGTCCTTGTTCTGCTTTTGGAACTGGGTGTATCACTCCCATTTTTAAAAGGTTTTCTACGCAATGTAAGAATGCCCGTCTCTTTGTCTGGTCTAAAGACAAGCGAGACATGTGAAACCTTCCCTTTGGAGGAAGGTCCTTGAATTCTAGGAGATACCCCTGAGAGACAATCTATAAAGCCCAGGGGTCTAGGACATCTCTTGCCTAAGCCTGAGCAAAGAGAGAGAGTCTGCCCCCTACCAGATCCGGTCCCGGATCGGGGGCTATCCTTTCATGCTGATTTGGTAGAGCAGCAGGCTTCTTGGCCTGTTTCCCCTTGTTCCAGCCTTGCAATGGTTTCCATGCTAGTTTGGGCTGGGAAGTGATACCCTCTTGTCTAGAGGCTGTAGAGCTAGGAGCCGGTCCGTTCCTGAAATTGCGAAAGGAACGAAAATTAGACTTATTTTTTGCTTTGAAAGGTCTATCCTGTGGAAGGGCATGGCCCTTTCTTCTAGTGATGTCTGAAATAATCTCTTTCAATTCTGGCCCGAATAGGGTCTTACCCTTGAAAGGAATAGTAAGCAATTTTGTTTTGGACGACACATCCACCGACCAAGATTTTAGCCAAAGCGCCCTGCGCACCACTATTGCAAAACCTGAATTTTTCGCCGCTAATTTAGCTAAATGAAAAGCGGCATCTAAAATAAAGGAATTAGCCAACTTCAGTGCGTGAATTCTGTCCATGACTTCATCATATGGAGTCTCCTTCTGGAGCGAATTTTCTAGTTCATGGAACCAAAAAGACGCCGCCGTGGTGACAGGAATAATGCACGAAATTGGGGAAAGAAGGAAACCTTGCTGAACAAAAATTTTATTAAGCAATCCTTCTAATTTTTTATCCATAGGATCTTTGAAAGCACAACTCTCCTCTATTGGAATAGTTGTGCGCTTAGCTAACGTTGAAACTGCCCCCTCTACCTTAGGGACCGTCTGCCATGCGTCCCTTCTGGGGTCAACAAAGGGGAACATTTTCTTAAATATAGGAGGGGGAACAAAAGGAACACCTGGCTTCTCCCACTCCTTAGTCACTATATCCGCCATCTTAGGTATCGCAAACGCATCAGTGTGTACTGGGACCTCTAGGAAATTGTCCATTTTACACAATTTTTCTGGGGTCACCAAAGGATCACAATTATCAAATGCAGCTAGGACCTCCTTAAGTAGGGCACAGAGGTGTTCTAGCTTAAATTTAAATGTTATGGTATCAGGCTCTGCCTGCTGAGAAACTTTTCCTGTCAGAAATTTCTCCCTCAGACAGGCCCTCCCTCACCGCCAAGTCAGCTCATTGTCTGTGTTTAAAACTGAGCAATCACGCTTCCTAGGAAAGGCTGGCAGTTTGGATAAAAAATGCTAATTGTTGCATAGTAATCGCAATTGGTGCGCTAGATGTACTGGGCATCGCCTGCGCGGGCATAGCTGGTGTTGACACAGAAGGAGAGGAAAGCAAGCTATCTTCACTACCTTCAGCTAAAGAATCATCTTGGGCTATATTTTTAAGTGTGATTGTACTGTCCTTAAGCTGGTTGGACGCTACGGCACACTGCACACATAAATTTAATGGGGGAACCACCTTGGCCTTTGGACATACAGAACATAGTCTATGTGAAGATTCAGACATGTTTGACAGGCTTAAACAGAACTACAATGCAATAAAAATTATTTTTGACAAAAACGTTACTGTCTCTTTAAATAATAAAAGAGTACACATTATTACTGAAACATCAAAAAAACATGAAATAAACATCCGATTTTAATGAAATTTTCACCACAGTGCCTTAATGCTTTGAAAAGATTGCACACACATTTTCAGACCAATTAACCCCTTAATGCCCAAACCGGAGCTAATAACAGTTATTAACCGGTTAACACACTACAGTACTAGCCCCAGCTTCCCCTGTAGCCTTTACCTTTCTTAGGGATTATTTTAGTAGGAAATAAGCCTCTCTGGAGTCTTTTCTGATGCCCCACATGAAGCTGCATGGACTGCCTAGGCAAAATCAACTGCGCAATTGAGGCCTGAAAATGAGGCCTCCTCCCTCTTCATTCCAGAGTGGAGGGGCCTTTCTGACTAGATTTAGGTGTCCAAATAAGTGCCAGGCCGAAATTAAACCCCAAAAGTGTTTTAAAGTCTGTAAAAACACCTTATTTATAGTGAAAAACATGCTAAAAAGCAATCAATTTTAAAGCCCACAATAGTGTTAACCAGCATAGAGCCCTAAATATAAGCCATCATTTTATACAGAGTCTAAGAAAAAATGGCTTACCTATCCCAGAGGGAATTTCTGACAGTCTTCTAGCATTACATGGTCTTGTTAGAAAAATGACTGATCATACCTGAAAGCAGTTAAGCCTGCAAACTGTTCCCCCCAACTGATGTTCTCTGGTTTCAACAGTCCTGCGTGGGAACAGCAATGTATTTTAGTTACTGGTGCTAAAATCATACTCCTCTCAACAGAAATCTTCATCACTTTCTGCTGTAGAGTAAATAGTACAAACTGGCACTATTTTAAAATAACAAACTCTTGATAGAAGAAATAAAAAACTACAACTAACACCACATACTCTTTACCACCCCCGTGGAGATGCTACTTGTTCAGAGCGGCAAAGAGAATGACTGGGGGGCGGAGCTGGAGGGGGAGCTGTATAGACAGCTCTGCTGTTGTGCTCTCTTTGCCACTTCCTGTAGGGAGTGAGAATATCCCACAAGTAAGGATGAAGCCGCGGACCGGACACACCAATGTAGGAGAAAGAGCTGTTTAACTCAGGGCAATGCCCTACAAAAGGCCCTTTTAAGGGCCCTTGGTAGTTTATTCTAGAGTAGGGTTTTTTATTTTGGGGTGTTTTTTTTAAGGGTATAAGAATAGGATTAATCTTTATTTTTTCACAGGTAAGTTTATATTTATGTTAACTAGGTAGTTATTAAATAGTTAATAACTATTTACTAACTAGTCTACCTAGTTAAAATAAATACAAACTTACCTGTGAAATAAAAATAAAACCTAAGCTAGATAGAATATAACTATTAGTTATATTGTAGCTAGCTTAGGTTTTATTTCACTGGTAAGTATGTATTTAGTTTTAAATTGGAATTATTTAGTTAATAATTGTTAATTTAATTTAGATCTAATTTAATTATGTTAAAGTTAGAGGGGTTAGGGTAAGTTTTAGGGCTAGGGTTAGGTTTAAGGGTTATATAATTAAATTTAGCTTGTTGCAATGTGGGGGGCTGGCGGTTTAGGGTTTAATAGGTTTATTTAGTTAATAATTGTAAATTTAATTTAGCTATATTTTTATTATGCTAATGTTAGTGGATGTAAGGGTTATATTTAGGGTTGCGTTATTTTTAGGGTTATGTTAGGGTTAGGTTTAGGGGTTAATATAGTTTAATTTAGCTTGTTGCGATGTGGGGGCTGGGGGGCTGGCGGTTTAGGGGTTAATAAATGTAGTATAGTGGCGGCGATATCGGGAGCGGCAGATTAGGGGTTAATAATTTTATTTAGGTAGCGGCAATATCGGGAGTGGTAGATTAGGAGTTAATAACTGTAGGTAGGCGTCAGCGATGTTGGGTCAGCAGATTAGGGGTGTTTAGACGTAGGGTTTATGTTAGGGTGTTAGTTTTAAGCATTATTTTTATTTCCCCATAGACATCAACGGGGCTGCGTTACAGAACTTTTGTTTCCGCGATCGCAGGTGTTAGGATTTTTTTTTGCCGGCTCTCTCCATTGATGTCAATGGGGAAATCGTGCACGAGCACGTCTCAGCAGCGCTCTGATTGTGTGCGGTATGAAGCTCAACGCAACCATATTGCACACAAAAGGCGTATGTTTGAAAACTTGTAATGGCAGTGCTATAGGAAATTAAATAACATAACTTTTGTTGCGTTCGTTAATTTCCCTATAGCGCTCAAAACTCGTAATCTAGCCGAATGTCTTTTTGTTAAGTGCAACTGGAAGAAGCACTTACCTGCTCCGCTGTCCGGCATGTATACAGTTACAAGGTATGTAAAGACACAGTTCTTCACAGAGACCTTTGAAAAAGAAAGAACAAAGTAGCCAACTCTGGCTTTCTAAACTAGGGCAGCAATTGTTAGGAAAACCCAGTAATTACCTCTTTACAAGTTCCTAACTGCTTTAAAACCACCACTACTCAACTGCAAGGAATGACGGCTATACCCCAAAACTTGCTTGACACCTAAACTTCCCCTTCTCCATGCACCGAAGGCAAACAGAATGACTGGGTGTTGTGGATAAGGAAGTGATACTTAGCAGTTTAACTGTGGTGCTCTTTGCTTCCTCCTGCTGGCCAGGAGTGATATTCCCAACAGTAATTACTCAAGCAGTGGACTCAACATATCTTAGGAAAGAAACTATTATTGATGGATTGGAACACAGATAGGATCACACTCTAATATCAAAAAAGGACATTCATCTCATAACATATGTCAGCAATTATGTGATTTTAAAACAAATCTAGTCAAATGTCAAATTAAACATTTAGCAGTTCAGGTACACACTTCTTGAAAAGTCTGATGGAATACATGTTCTTTGTCTGTTTTGCTTTGGTCAGTTAAGGATAAATAAGCTTATGCTCTAAACTCACCGATCACTGTGTAGAACAGAACAAGGACACTTTTTATAGGTGTTTTACAGCACAAGTAAAGCATTAATGTGTAATGCTATGTTCTGTTTTGTTTTTATTTTCCTTAGTTAAACATTTTAAATGGAGATCAAATGATAAGTTGAATGTGCCTTTAAGTATTTCATGTTTTAATGTAGTGTATTATCATCTGATAAATGGAAGAAATAGTAGATTATAAACAACAAAGATTAAGTTTCCAGCGCCTAAAAAACTGATACCTGCTTCACTATAAGGAAGATCCCCTATCAGATCTGGTGGGTAGTTACTATGAAAAGTGTATATAGGAGCGCCTACAGGCTAAGGTATATCACAGGGCTAGAAATAGGTCAAAGAATGATAGAAAAATAGAAAAAACAACTAGAATAGTAAACCAATTCTGACCAAATGTTACGTTTGAAATAGTTTTAATCAATAGGGTAATACACAATTTATCTAATATATACCGATGATACTTAAAAATGTAGACAAATTAAAATAAAATAAAATACAAAATAAAATACAATAAAATTACAATTTAGTGAAATACTCGATACAGTATAGATATGGAATCTATAAATATCTGAGCTTGTGGGCTACAGATTAGGATACAATATTTTCACAATAGAGTAGTGATGATCCTTAGGGGACCATACTGGTGGAAATATAAGAAACCTTATTAACAATTATTAAATCCTATTGACAATTATTAAATCCGCAGATAATTTAGTTAAGATTGGTACAATGTTAAAAGTAATATCTATTAATAAACCATAAACAAATTTTCAAAATGGTAGAAATAGACCTTAAAGGATTGATTGAGATGGCTCAGAACTTTACAACATTTTCTGTATTTATTGTTTTGCTACTAATTCATGCAAAGTTTGTTTTCTAATGTTCTGCATACAGTTTTTAGAATAAAAAAAGCCTCCTGAAAATTCTATATTTTAGTACCAGTCTCTTGTCATTCACACTTTGTTTATCTTATCTATTTATATTTTTGTCTTTTTAAAGGGACATGAAAACCAACATTTCTATTTTATGATTCAGATAAAGCATACAATTTTAAATAACTTTCCATTGTACTGCTATTATCTAATGTACTTCATTCTCTTGGTATCCTTTTTGAAGAAGCAGCAATGCACTCTGGGAGCTTGCTGGAAACCAATAATATGAGGCATATATGTGCAGCCACCAATCAACAGCTCCTGAGCCTACCTAGGTATCCTTTTCAACAAAGGATATCAAGAAAATAAAACAAATGAGATAATAGAAGTAAGTTGTAAAGTTGTTTAAATTTACATGCTCTATCTGAATCATGAAAGAACTGGGTTTCATGTCCCTTTAAAATTGATGCCCAAAAATGTTGTACGTTGTTTAAGTGCAGAAGCAAGAAGAGTTAAAGGGACACTAAACCCAATTTTTTACTTTCATGATTCAGATAGAGCATGCAATTTTAAACAACTTTCTAATTTACTCCTATTATCAATTTGTCTTCATTCTCTTGCTATCTTTAGTTAAAAAGCAGAACTGTAAAGCTTAGGAGCCGGCCCATTTTAAGTTCAGCACCATGGATAGCGCGTTCTTATTGGTAGCTACATTTTGCCACCAATAAGCAAGCTTAACCCAGGTTCTGAACCACAAATGGGCTGGCTCCTAAGCTTTACATTCCTGCTTTTTAAATAAAGATAGCAAGAGAACAAAGAAAAAATTATAATTGGAGTAAATTAGAAAGTTTCTTAAAATTGCATGCTCTATCTGAATCATTAAAAAAATTGGTTTAGTATCCCTTTTAAGCATATTACTGCTGTATAGTTAGAGAGTAAGGTATATTTGTGATAAAATTGTAATGGATAATATTTAAAAAAATGGAATCCAACCTATGAACATGCATGGCGAAATTTCATTTTATGTTTCACTTGGAGGGTCAGAGAGCAACATTTATAAGTGTTACTAAACAATACAAAAATGTATGCTGTATTTATGTGTAAATAGGCAGTTTTTAGACAGATAGATATCTTCCATTACTATGACTTGCACAAGAGCCAGCGTAACACAGAGCAATGATGTACCTCTGTTGTTATACAAATTCAGAATAAGATATATATATAGATTCTCCATCCATGCTCACTTTATAAATGTTCAATTATTGCATAATAACCTTGGGGTTGATTACAATCTTTTAGAAAAACTAAATTTATACTTATCTGATAAATGTATTTATTTCATGGTGGTGAGTGTCCACAATTCATTACACATGGGATTCTCTTCCTAGCCACTAGGAGGAGGCAAAGATTACCAAAACTTTCAAGAGTACTTTTCCTCATTGGTATGCCAGTCATACGTATAGGCAAGCAAGAAATAATAGAAAAAAGGTAGGAAAAGCCAAAGCAGGAAAACTGAGGTGCAAAATGGAACTGTCTCCAAAAAAAATGAGTGGGGCTCATGGACTCTTACCACCATGAAACAAATGAATTTATCATGAAAGCATAATTTCTGTTTTCTTTTATAAGGTGGTGAGAGTTCATGATCCATTACACATGGGAACTAATAACCAAGCTGTGGAGTCAACAAGTAATGTTGGGCGGGACAAAAATATGTTGAAAAAGGCAGGCACCTATTATCCAGACACTGCTACCTTGAGAACTTTCCTCGCAAAGGCCACTTTTGAAGACGCAAAAACATCAAAATGTTAGAATTTAGTAAAAGAATGTAAGGATGGGCATGTTGCTGCTTTGCAAATTTGTTCAACAGAAGCTTTATTCTTGAAAAGTCCAGGAAGTAGAAACAGATCTGGTAGAGTGGAATACATTACTTTCCTCCAAGCTTTGTGAACCAGGAGCTTTAGCAAAGAAGCTAAAGTACAGTTGAAGCCTTTTGGCCTTTATGCTGACCTGAAAAATAAATTAACAGAGCAGAAATTGACCTTTTAAAGAGCTTGCAGATAAATCCTTATCCAAATTCTCTTGCAAAAATGGAAGATTCCGAGGGATTCTAAAAATTCCAAATGAAGTCATTTTGCTTACACCAAAACAGAACAACTTTCTAAATTTTGAGATATATTTGTCTAGTGACAGGCTTTCAAGCTTCAATTAAGGTTTCTAGAAATTCATCTTAAAAACCATACTGCCTTAGGATTAGGTGTTCATTCTCCAAGCCTTCTGATTAAGAGATTCAAGATCTTGATGATAGAAAGGTCCTTGAGAGAGAAGGTTGTGCCTTAATGTAAGAGGTCACAGAAGGCAACTGGACATCAGGATCAGATACTTGTACCAAGTGATGCATGGCTACACTGGAGCAATCAAAACTACATATGAGTGCTGCAGTTTGACCTTGGATATCACTCTGGACATAAGAACTGTTGGTGGAAAAAAAGAAAGCAAAGTTGAAGTTGTAAGGGAGCTGCTAGAGCATCTGCCAACTTCACTTGAGAACCCTTGAATCTTGTTGTTCAAATAAGAAGCCAACATTGTGGTCCCTGAAAGACCCTATCATTCTACAATCTGACTGAACACTTACAGATTAAAAGACCATTCCCCTGGATGAAGAGAGTGACAACAAAATCTGCTTCCCAATGATTTACCCCTGAGATATGAATAGCACAAATCATGCAAATATTTTTTTCTGTCTAAGAGATTTCATTCATTGCTGGAGAACTGCAAGTTCCCCTTTGGAGATTAATAAATACTATTCCTGTGACATTCTCTTATTAAAAGTGAAGGAAAGTATCTTCTTTCAGGAGAGGCCAACTCTGGAGATGCTTGAAGATAGCACAAAGTACTAAAATGTTTATTGGTAACCTGCACCCCAACCCGAGACTTTGTCGATATTATTGTCCAGGTTGAACGGACAAAATATGTGCCCTGAGGAATGGGGTGGTTCTCTATCCACCAGGATAAAGAATTGCTTGAAGCTGAATCCAAAAGAATCCTTTGAGAAAGCTGAGAGTAGTGTTTGCACCACAGACATAGCATACATAACTGAAGAGGTAGAAAAAATAAGTCCAGAAAGCTCCCATTTGAAGGTATATAAAAGTCCAAACTTTATTTAAATCCAAAAAGGTTAAAAGCAAATAGAGGTAACATCAAGGATAGGTGGAGAGACAAATACGTCTTACATGTTTCGGCCAAAAGCAGCCGTAATCATAGACATAAATTCGTACAGGTGTCACCCTTATTTACAAAGGTAAAATGTTCCTTATTGGTTAAAACATAACACACCCTTCCCCTTCCCTCCCTTGCAAGAAAACAAATTAACCATTTAAGCAATGCAAACATTATTCCATCATATAAATGCAAAGTGAATTAGGATTAGCTTCAAGAAAATATATATATACACATTAAACAAACCTGGTCAATGGACTATTGTTCTTAGGGTAGGCAAACATCAGAGCATAGAATTATTGATTACTCAAATATATATAGCAATAAATTACATAAATAGTGTCAAACAAAGGGGCAGCTCAGCTTTGCTGCATTATATGTTTCCTCTTACTATTGGTTTTGACTATTAGCAAAATATATCACACTCATTGAGTATCTATATTCATATAGCTCATGAATCAATAAATTTAGTCTACCATCCATAACTTAGACTTGGTCCCTGGTAAGAGAATCAATTTACAAAAAGACAGCAATCACACTATCCACAGTTGGGAGCTAGCGCAAAAACACCTATTCCCAAAAGTTGATAATGTCATTTTCCGAATTAAACCCATAAGGAGTTAAAGTGCACATCTTATTGATCCAATAGACTTCTTGTCTAGCAAGAATTGACCATTTATCCCCCCCCCTCGGGGGTCTACTTATGGATTCTATTGCATTCCATTCACAGGTGCGCACATCACCCCCATGTACAAAAATGAAGTGTCTGGCCAATTCTGAACATTCAATCTTATTCTTAATATATCCCAAATGTTCTCGTATCCTAGTACGAACGTCACGGCTAGTCATGCCAATATACTGTAGTTTGTGACATGTACATCCTATCAAATAAACCACAACTGAAGAGGTGTCATGTGTAAATGTGCTAATGGAATTGAATCTGATAAAGCAATCATCAGACCTGGAAATTCCATGCATAAAGCTACAGTAGGATTCAATTGAAACTGAAGTTTCACATATGATGACTACAATTTTATTCTTTATTGATCTGTCAAGGTAACACCCATTGTTCTCTAGTCTATAGTGACTCTTAGAAAGGAGACTAGATTGACGAAATAAAGAGCTCTTCAGAACATTAATTCTTTAGCCCTGAGAGCAAAGAAAACAACAAAAGTTTGTTGTTATGAGATACTGCTAAAAGTAAAGATGGAGTCTGTACCAAAATATTGTCTAGGTAAGGAGCAACCAAAATACCTTAGGCTTTAATTATGAACAAGATCATTCCCAGAACTTTCATTAAACTTTGGGGAGCAGTCAGCAGACTGAATGGAAAAGCTACAAACTGAAAAAGATTGTCATGGAAGGAAAATGAAGGAAATGATGATGATTCTTGAGAAAAAGGATGTTAAGGTAAGCAGCCTTCAAATCTATTGTGGACATACATTTTCCATGTTGGAGAAGGGGAAAAATAACTCAATTAGTTTACATTTAAAAGGTAGGAACCCTTAGAAATTTGCGTAGGTTCTTTATATCCAGACTTAAACTAAAGTTCTATCTTTCTCTGGAACTATGAACAGATTGGAATTAAAACCTGCCTTATTTGGGAAAATGAAAAAAAAAAAAGGCTTCAGCCTGCACAATGACCTTTCGAATGTGGGACAGAAGAAATCCTTCCCCTGGGAGGCCTTGATCTGAAATTCATTCTATAGCCCTGAGAAAACAAAGTTAAGCACCGAAGGATCCTGCACAGATAGAGACCAGGCCTTCTGAAAGGGCATAATCTACTATTACCATAATCAAATCTGGACTGGGGGTTGCATCTTAATGCTTATTTAGAAGTGGAAGAATGCTTTTTGTGACTGTTAAGTTTTGTTCCCTGAAGGGTAGATTTCCAGGAACATCTGGAAGTATCTTATTTCTGAGAAGAAGAGGAGGATGCTTGGTTCCTAGTTTGACCAAAAGATTAAAAACAACTTGAAGTTCTATTTCTTCCCTTAAATATCTTGTGTTGAGGTTGAAAAACTCCTTTAACTTTAGTTGCAGCAGAAATTATAACATTTAGATCAGTTCTAAAATCTTGAAAAGTAGGAGATAGAAGCCTAGACTTTGAAACCATGTCAGGTACCTAGATATGAGTCACAAGGTTCTCCTTGTCAAAACTGACAATGCCATATTCTTAACATTAAATCTGATAATGTCAACAATAGCATGGCAAATACCTGGATAGTTTAAAAAAGGCATTTGCTTACAGAACAAGCTTTAAGCGACATAGAAAATTTTCAATTATCTGACAGATAAATTGTCATACCAGAGTAAAAGCCACTGCCACACAAGCTATACTAATAACAAAGGCATTTTACATGGAAAGACTCTAATTTCCTGTTTTAAAAGAGGTACTATCTTCTGAAGGGAAAGAAGTGTTCTTAGCAAAATAAAAAGTGTCACCCTCTACCTTTGGAATTGTTTCCCATTGTTCCACACTAGCCGTAAAATAAGAGGATTCAATATATTGATCCAAAACTGTCCCCTATCGTCAGCAAGCACTTCACTCTCAGAAGATGAATCTTAGGAAGTAGAATCCAAGTCTGCAAGTAACTGTGTAGCAGTCCTGATTTTGTGAGATTCAGAAGTACTTGAAAAAACAGCATAAAAGTGTTTGGTTAGAGACTTTAGTACTTACTTAGAGGAGGCATGGCCGGCAACATGGACACAGTAGAACGCACAAAATCTTTAAAACCAGGAGCAAAATTTGAAGAACTCCCCTGTACCAAACAAACAGAGGGAGGACAGACAGTAATTGGGTCACTGCCCGATACAACAGTCTCCCCTCTGTCTCTCTGTAGCAGTTCTGTGTCAGAGAACCCCTCTCAATAAAATTCAGAAGAACCTAATTTTTTCAGCCACCTCCTGGAAAGTAAAGATTTAGACTGGTATGCCAGTGAGGTGGGAAAGATAAAGTAATCTTGAAAGTGTTGGAATCTTTGCCTCCTCCTACTGGCTAGGAAGTGAATCCCATGCATAATGGATTGTGGGCTCTAACCACCTTATGAAAGTAAATATATCAAATGATTTATCTGCAAAACTCCCAAAAGACTTAAATGGAGATTCCCGGTAGAAAATTATTAGTTATACTTTTCTAAAGAATTCTGATTGGCCCCAGAGACCATATAGTGGTTACTCACCATCCTTTAGAAAAAGGTATTAAATGATTTATCTACGAAACTCTCCATAGACTTTAATAGGGATATTAGATTCTGTTAAAAATATTTTTTTCTAAGGAGTGTTATTAAACCCTAAGTTTTTTACAGAACTTTCTAAAAGTTGAGGAGAATTAACAAACTTCAAACCACAATTTCTTTGGATAACAGATAACAATTTCTTTGGATAACAGAAATGTTTATTTTATTTTATTTTAGGGGTAACTGGATTGGAGAAGCACCATATAGGGTTGGAGTGCCATGCTCTGCATGCCCACCAAGCTATGGAGGATCTTGTACAGACAATCAGTGTTTTCCAGGAGTCACCTCTAACTACTTATACTGGTTTAAGTGATATGATCTTATAATTATTACACTATACTGCGAAATTATTTGTTTTCTTTTAAATTCCTTTTAATATGTCTCACTGGCTTAATTGGGGTTATAACTTATAAGAATAAACATTACAAATTCTAAGTGTAATGTTAATAAAATTGGATTCTATTTGCCTTGATACAGTTTAGTCTATTTATATAAAGACCTCTCAATTTTCAACTTAATTAAGTTTACTTACAAGTAAACTTTGAGAACCATTTTGATTTAAATTGGTTTAAATAATAGAAATAAACTGGTTTTATATTTGATATGTAACTTATTTAGTGTAATAGAATGTAGTATATTGATCATGAGTTGCTTTGAGTATTTATAATTCTATATTTTGTCCTCATTATGCACCCAAGATTTCTTGGAAAAGGGAATTTAAATACTACAATAGATAAACCTATTATGGTGCTGATTAACCCATTATGGTGCTACAGACCAACAAACATAAGATTATATTTAAAAAAAAAAATGTAATTAACTACTTTATGATGGGTCACATTATGAGGCTGCTGAAATGATAATTAGTACATAGGAAAAAATATATTTGGTCAAATTATACCTCAATTCCTTTGACTTCTTAGCAAGTCAAATAAGTATATTTATACAATATAATCAATGCAACATTTTACATATATCACCCAAAACACCATAATAAATTATGTCAGATATTTAATTCTTAGATACCATTTCATCCTATAAATAAAAAAATATTACATATAAAAAATAAGGTAAAATTAATTTGTTTTTCTAAATACCTGGCATTGCCTCCCATGGAGAGCTGACTAATATAAATCATTAAAGCTAAGCAAATTACATTGGATTCTGAATGGACCCATGTTACACCTGTTTTATTAAAAACTGTTATTCCTAATCTGGGCATTATTGTGTAAGACTAATTAGTTTAAAGCACCAGCAGAAGTCTATAAACAGTGGCAAAGTTTCATTTATGTTGCTTAAATTTCTCCTTCTGATAAAATTTTAAATGACAAAAATATCAGGTAGGTTGAAAGTTTATAAGTAACAATTTTATAAAAGATATGAACGCTGATGAACTGATGTATTTGCAGTAAAATCTGCAATCATGCAAGAACTGATTAATTCTATTTTAGGTCTGCTGTTTTTTAGTCGTTCACATAGATTCAGTTCAAACATTGCTTTGCATGTTTTTATCGTTGTCCAAAAATTTAGGAAGAGTCAAAGGTATATGGACATCAATTTTACAGTCACGTCTTTTGCAAAAACAAATACTGGTTTCTTAAAACAAAATGAAGCATTGTGCATATTTTTTTTTATTATTAAATAAAAAATATACATACCCTAGTATGAATCTTTTCAGTCACATTTTTATTCTACTTTTTATTTCATTTTTTCATGGGTTACATATATGCAACTGATCAGAGACTTCTGGTTAAAAAAAAAACAGCCTAGGAGAAAGTAATGGATTAGAAAATTAAATGAAGTAAACGTGTTTATTTAGCAAAAATAAAACTTGCAAAATATGTATTTTTGTAAAAAATAAACAAATCAAATCTTTATGTTAAGTAATTGGTGAATTGAATTTAATAAAACATTATCTGTCCCTAACTGCAACTTGGCATCACACTGCACAACACAAATCGGGGAAAAAATAAATAAAAGGTAAAATCCATTTAAATAGATGAATAATACATATTGCAATTATTTCTATTAAGTATAAGACACAGCTTAGTGCTTTTTTTATTACAACAATGAAACAGACTATTTAACATCCATTTCAGGGCCAGATTACGAGTGGAGCGCTATTGTTTAAGTGCGAGTGATATTGGGTTTTCACGTTCATTTGTGCGCAAGTTAAATTGCGCTTGTATTACAAGTTGAAAGTAGCTGCAAACTCTTGATCGTGATTTATGCTAGAATGATTACCGCTACCTCAGAGCTCTGTTTAACTATTTCACAAAACAATAAAGTGTCATAAAGCATAAAAAATTCATTACAAACTACACATGCATTACAAACTACACATAACACCTCTAATAAAAATTATTCAAATAAAATATTGTACAAAAAAGTTATAATGGCTCAAAATATGAGATCTCTGATGTTAGAAAAAGAAAATGCAGGCAAAGGGCTTTAACATAGAGATACATACATACACATGTCTAAATATGTACATGTATGTTATATATATATATATATATATGTATACATATGTATTTATGTATTTATATGTGTATATATATGTATTTAGAGACTTATATACAAATATAAACACATAAATACATGTGTATACATATATATATATATATATATATATATATATATATATATATATATATATATATATATATATATATATATATATATATATACTGTATATATGCATTTAAACCCTTTGCTGTCAAGTAGATGAAAACTTGAAAAGGCATATTTATGCAATTTTCATATTTAATAAAGTGTTATACTGTGTATTTACTGTAATTAGTTCACATTACAATGATCTTCAAATAGAGTATTATGAATATGTTGAATTTATATATATATATATATATATATATATATATATATATATATATATATATATATATATATATATATATATATATATGTACGGATATGTATTGTACCAAAATACAATCAGATATATGTAGAAATTTGTAATTAGGAATAAATAGTACATATTCTGCAATGAGAAGAACATTGGAATGTGAAATATTCATATTTTCATGTCGGGTTAGCGCACTTGAGAATATGGGATCGGGTTTGCATGTGAGTTGGGTGTTTCCCCCCCCCCCCCCCCACTATTTTTCGCTCCTTTGACTTCTATGGGGGAATAAGTTATCTTGCATGATATTGCAAGTTCGGCTTTTTGCTCTTGTCGGGTTAGCACGTGAACAATGACATTTTACTTTCAACTTGTAATACGAGCGCAACCTGATATGCACAAAAAGTTACCTTCTAGCGCAGTTAACTTGCGAGCAAAAGCACTAAACAGCACTTTATTCCTAATCTGGCCCTAAATCTAGATGAAGACTTCCATCACTAGCCCCTTCTAGCTTAGAGTTACTCATGACCTTCTTTTTTGTCATGATCTGGGCTTAGTGCAGTGTTGTCTAATAAAGTGGTTGGACTCAACTGATAATGATACACCAATGTATATGAAATAGCAATGGAAAATGTACTGTTGCTACAATTTTGGCTTGGTTTGGATATGATAATATATTGTAAATTAATTTTTTAACTTCATACAGGATTTAAAAAGTCCAGAGCTTATAGTTGATGATTTGTCCCGTTAATTAATCATTTTTGTTACTTTATGTGTTCCATGAAGTTAAGACACTGTGGTATACTAAATTATTTAATGCCATGTTTATTTTGTTTTTATTCTATTTTGTACACAGGCGGATTGTTTAATTTCAGTTCAAAGATTTTCTTTTCAGAAAACAATAATTCCATATTCCAGCTGCCTCTGTAAAATGTAATATTAGGCTGATATTTTAATGTAACATAACTGGCTTTTTTAAGTTAAATGTAAATTCTAAGTAGCTGTATTGTTATAAAAATGTAAAAATACCACTCCATCTAAATAAAAATAAAATTAATATACAAATATACATTGATGTGCAAATTATTGTATTGATTTTATTATAGTTTCATGTGAGCTGCTTTCACTTTATTATTTTTATTATTACTGTTATTATTGTTATTATTGTATTATCATGATTAATGTTATTATCTTCCAAATTTAGCAAACTGTAGAATCTATATTTTCCTATTATAATGATTGTATACAATGTCAATAAATTTATCTTTATTGGTTCTAGAGTAATAATTAACAAAAATTGTTAAATACATTTGTATTTGCTATTAAATAGTTATCAATGACTGTATCTATATCTGCCATTTTGTATCACTAACTTAAAGTGTAAAATGCACATAATATCTTATTGTGACAGTTGCAGCACGCCTATTGGCAGTTTGGATAGAGTTAAATAAAGAGGTGATCATCCGTGGGCATTGTCAAAGAGTGAATTAAATCCCAGATGCCTTTGTGCACAGAATGATTAGCTGTCTGTTTTTCACCCATGTATGCCAAGTGATGTCAACAATAGCATTTGATTGCTTTATAGTTATCCTTAAAATACATCTAATAATGAAATAACTATACATTCCCTAGTACAGTATCACAATGCAGGCAAGAGTGCAGAAGACTGTATGGAATGTAACAAAGTTCAACACTTGAGCAATCCATCTGGAGCCACTAAACTGTCTAAGGTTAAAACTGGTGCTGGATATTGCCTTTTTCTGAAGATCAATGTTGTGTGCACCAGCTTTAGTTTAAATACAGATGCTAAATTGTATATATACAGAGAGAGAGAGAAAGATATCAAGAAGGGCACTCTCAGGGTTTGTAGATTGACTTTCAATGTCTTTATTCATACATCAAAAAAGCATAGTCAACGTTTCGGCTCCTTTACAAGCCTTCTTCAGGACATATTAAGTCTTCAGTCGGCTATGTAGTCGAACTCCCAGGTTAGAAAACAAGCGTGTTTTCTAACCGCTGACTATGCTTTTTTGATGTATGAATAAAGACATTGAAAGTGAATCTACAAACCCTGAGAGTGCCCTTCTTGATATATCTCTACATAGTTACACTTTAAGGATTGCACCCAGGTCTACTACACATCTCCTTGGTTGGAGTGCTGGGCCACAGGCTAGTTGTCACTATATATATATATATATATATATATATATATATAAATTGTATTTATAATATATTTATACTATATATACCTTAGGGCTTTGCATCATTAATACATATAAAGGCAATCAACGATGCATTTGTTGTTATGTTCACATGTAAATAAATTCACTTCAATGAACAAACTTTGTGTAAATAATATATTGTGTTTTCCTGTTGTTTGTTTTACTTATTTTTGGACAATCAAATAAATAAATTAATAAATAAAAATAATTTGCTGTGCTACTTTTGACATTTCTTTTACATGGTAAAGGATGTAGACTTTGCCAGATTTGCTGGATTCGCTAGGTTTAATTAATTAAAAAGAGACCCTTTTTTCAAAATTTGAAACAAATACTAAAAATCCAGGTTGTATATATGGGAAAATCACGGATGAACTGACAGCAGTTCAAACAGGCACCATTACTGTACTCAATAGGTCATTAAAGGGATACAAAACCCCAAATATTTATTTTGTGATTCAGACAGAGCATACAATTTAAAAAACGTTTCCAATTTACTTCTATTGTCAAATTTGCTTTGTTCCCATGATATTCTTTGTTGAAGTGATACCTAGGTATTGCATCTGGAGCACTACATGACATAAAATAGTTCTGCCATCTAGTGCTCTTGTAAATGGATAACATGCTTGCAAAACTGCTGCCCTATAGTGCTCCAGAAATGGGCAGGCTCCTCAGCTTGGGTCCCTGCTTTACAGAAGTAAATTAGTTTTTTAAAATGGTACGTTTAGAGGAGCAATCAAATAACTCTCTATTTTAAATAATTTCCTCGTAGGACATGAAACTTTTAGAAAGTTTCATACTTTTTACCATTGTTTCTCAACTGTGGTCCTCAAGTAACCCCAAAAGGTTAGGTTTTCATTATAGCTGAACCAGTGCACCAGTGAAATAATCAGCTATGGATGAGAGCAGGTTAGTAACCATGATATTACTGATCAGCTGATTACTTCACCTGTGCACTGGCTTAGCTATAATGAAAACCTGGCCTGTTGGGGGGTACTTGAGGACCGTGGTTGAGAAACACTGCTTAATACCCTGCTTCCCACATGAAAAATACACTTGCAACTCAACCAATAATTTTCCCTTTATAGTTGCATTAACTACACATAACTCTAAGAGGTTGGCTAAGGTCAGGATTTCTGGAACAGAGTGACAAATTATTGCAATTCTTAACAAGTACACCAAGAACAAAAAATATTATATATTAGCAGATGGCATGTTCACTGTTTGTGCTAAAAATGTCTTTGTATTTTTTAAGTGTCTAGATGATTTTATGCAAGGTCCAAATAATTTTCAAATATATAACATTATTTTTTTTTATCCAAACCATATCCTTCTAGTTGTTTTTAACCTAAAATATCATTTTATATTTTAGATTGCTGATTAAAACAAGTTTTAAAATATTTACATTGGAGCTAACCTGACCTTCATATAATAGACTTAATAAACAACATACTTTCTTGAATAACTATATGTAACTTTTATCTCTTACAATTTTTTTAGAATATTTTATTTGAGCAGAAATATTGCAAATAAAAGAAACTTGGATTTGAGTCATGTTTGAACAGGAATTATTATTAATTGTATTGTTATGGAGTATTTATGTTTTTTTATTCTGTGACCTTATATTGTTTATTTCATTTTCTATAAATCATTTGCGTAATACACTAAGTTAAATTATAATATACAATGAACATACAATTACTATAAATTTAGGATACATTTGTCAACATTAGGACATTTTGAGCTCTGATGCATAACAATAAAACAATGCTTCATGATTTGTTTAGTAATTTTCCACTTTATAATGACATAAGTCAACACTTGGTTCATCACTGACACAAGATACGCATGTTCCAAAATTATGGTTCATCATTGACACAGGTGAAACATGTTCACAAATTACCTCTCAGTGCTAATGATCCCAATGAGAGATGTGTTTGTTCTTAAACCATGTATCAAAAAAGAAGGATTTGTCATTTTCAATGTAAGTCTCTAATATTCTCAATGCTCTACATTCTCTATCTGAAATTAGGAAGCTATTATAATTCTGAATCCTGGCCTTTCTTGACTATAAATAAATCTGCTTTTAAGTCAACAATGCTATTTTGTAACATAATGTAGTTATTCAATATTTCAATCTAGGCCCTCAAACTATGCATAAATCAGATCTCTAAGACCAATGTCCAATCTGCATATAGTAAAAGCTTAGTCCATCCAATGTAGGGAAAAATAAGCGCTCCAAGCCCACAGATGTATAAAAGTTCAATTTTATTCCAAACTATGTTAAAATCATACAGGATAGATTAAAAAGTGGTAAGCACAATTGTGCAAAAACAAGTTGTAGAACAGGTGCAAAAAACAGCAAACGTTTCGTGCTCCATGCACTTGGTCACTGCTAATTGATGCACCTGTTCAGTGCTCCTTTTATACCAGAATTCTTAAAGTGATATCACAAAATTTAATTAACTTGTACTTTGCCATTTTGTAAGGGAGCCTATGACAAGAAACATTTATTTATTTTTTTCCCTCTTCATATACATAAGATGTAATTATATAAATATGCAGGTTGATTCATATTAGTTAAGGTGAGACTGTGTCTTATAAAAACAATCTATTATACACATTTTTTGAATCTTTACTTTTATAGGGAAAAATTTATGCATTGCTCTATGAGACATTATCTACAGAGTTAAATATAATCAGAGCCATGTTTCTATTGGGATTTAGTTTAAACTACAATATTATAAAAATCCTAAATTTAAGCAGTATGAAATTAGATATGCAATAAATGAGCCTATGACAAGACACCAATTTCCAAAGACATCAAAATGAGTGTATGTACAACAATCTATTTTCTCATAAGGGAAGAATATAGTTAGAAGTAATAGTGAGAAAATGTCTCATATCAACATATTTTCTTATTTCTTCATTCTATTTAAGGGAATGAGCCCATGACAAGAGTCATACCACTAAATTCAAAAATTTCCCAAAACATTAAATGATTTATCAAAAAATTGGATATTTATTATTTAGTAAATAAGTCTAAATCCCTTCTCATATTAAGGCCCTCAGGATGTGTGGTCTGTAAATTGAACATCCACATAACTTCTCTTTTGTCAAGTGTTTTCTCTCTATCACCTCCTCTTCTCCATTGTGGGACAAAATCTATCCCCTGTAGGATAAGAGCAGATGTGTCTGCGTTGTGTAGAACCTTAAAATGCCTTGATACAGGTGTGTCTGAGTCCTCATTCTCTATGGAGCGCAAGTGCTCCAAAAACCTCTCTTTTAACAGTCTCTTTGTTTTTCCTGTGTATTGTTTGTGGCAAATTTTACATGTGAGAACATAAACCACATGAGTGGTTGAACAGTTGATATAATGATGTATCTTATAGGTCTTATTAGTAATAGTGGAATTAAATTCCTCTCCTTCCTTAACAAAATCACAGGTTGTGCATATAGGGCGTCTACACTTATAAAAACCCTTTCTCTGTTTTAACCAGCAGGGTGTTTTTTTGGTTCTTACATCTGATGGAGAAATGAAATTTGCTATCGTCTTACCTCTTCTAGATACAAAATCACAACCTTCTTTGAGAATCTCCTTAAGGATAGGGTCTGAGTACAAAATTGGTATGGAATCTTTAATAATATTGCACACCTTAGTGTATTCCATACTGTAAGTTGTAATGAATTTGATCTTGCTATTTTCTGATGTTCTTTTCTGTTTATTTCTATATTTTAGCAAGTCTTGTCTGGGAGTTAAATCTACACTAGATTTTGCCTCTTTAAGTAACTTCTCACTGTAGCCTCTATCCCTGAACCTTTGTGTTGCCTCTTCTGACTTTGCTTGATATTCAACCTCATTAGTGCAATTTCTTTTAATTCTGGTATATTCCCCCTTAGGGATACCCTTCACAACATGTCTTGGATGGCATGAATTGTACTTAAGGATAGTATTCCCAGCTGTAGACTTTCTATACATAGTGGTCTCAACTGTGTTTTTGTCTGTGCTCATTAATGTGATATCAAGAAAATGTATTTCTTTTTCACTCTGTTCGCTGGTAAAGTTTAAGTTAAAGTTGTTGTTGTTCAAATATTTACAAAAATCCTCTGCCTCTTGCTGGTCTCCCTCAAACACAAACAACAGATCATCTATGTATCTGTAAAACTGGATAATCCTATCCTTGTAGGGGTTTTTATCTCCAAAAACGTGGGACAGCTCCCACCAACCCATAAAAAGGTTGGCGTATGAGGGGGCGAATTTAGCCGCCATGGCTGTCCCACGTTTCTGGAGATAAAAGCTATTCTGAAACAGAAAAAAATTGTGACTCAGGAGATATTCAATTGCCCTTAATATAAAGATTTTAGTAGGATATGTAAAATTTGTATTCTGTTCCAAAAAGTGTTCTATTGCTTCTATTCCCTTCTCGTGTTGTATAGTTGTATACAATGAGGAAACATCTGCTGTGATAAATCTATATGTGGATTTCCACTTTAGATTTTGTATTTTATTTAAAAGGGCCGTGGTGTCCTGTATAAAACTGGGCAAATCCCTAACTAGGGGTTGTAAGAATGAATCAATTAACTCTGAAATAGGTTCATTCAAAGAATCAATGCCCGCTATGATGGGTCTACCCTGTGGGCTCTGAAGATTCTTGTGTGTTTTGGGAAGGTAATGAAAAACAGGAATGACTGGTAGTTTAGGAATAATTCTTTCCTGAACTGATTTATTTATGATGTTATTATATCTTGCATGTAACGGGGTTTGGCCTAGGCCCACAATTACCCCTGTGGGTCTTTACCCCAGCTACCTCCATGTGCTCTGCAGGCTGATCCTGAGTCTCCGCTACCTGGGAGTTGGGGTACATGACTGTGGCAGTGCCTCCACCTGACTGGGCATCCAGGGCAAGAATGGGTTTCCCAGACAGGAACATAATAAATAACTACAACACACACAGTAATAACAGTAAAACAGTATGAACATGTATTAAAGGATTATGGTAAATAAAAATAAGGCAAGAAATACAGTGGCTAACTAACACACCGACTCTCTCTAACCAGGCCCAGCACCCTCCCAAACCACCTGCGAACCCACCCTCAGGCTTCACCCTAATGGCTGATGGGTACCAGTTGGTGCACATAAATGTTGGGGCCCTTTAAGGTAATCCACATGCATTTAAACAGTTGCAGCTCATAGGAAACTGCAATCCACAGGAAGAGCTGTTTATAAGTTTATGTGATGGACAGAATGCCCTGTCAGTATGACAAGGAGAGAGGATACTTCTTACCACTGACAGGATTCTGCACAGGCTGAAAGAAAACTCCAAGGTCTGCCAGTCATTTACTTTGTCTGCATTCTTCTCCACAGCTCTCTAACAGGGACAGACTGCAGCTGGCAGCATACACTAAATCAGCAGAGGAATGCTGTTACTTTACAAGATGAAGTCTGCAGCTCTCACACAGCCAGGCCTCACACACACCTTCACTGCTCTGACATGTCTGCTTCCTCCTGTGTCTTACACTCTTCTTTCAGTTTCACTTGATCACATGACCAACCAGTCTAATAGTTGCCTAGGCAACTTCTCCTGCAGAATGTATACAGGTGCAAATGTTCAACAGGAAGGGCTACATTCTCCCCCTTGTAAAATCCTTGCCTTCCACTGGCAAGGTTCCACCAAGAGGTAAATTGAAAAACAAAACATATAAATAATAATAAATGCAGTCCTATAAACAAATGTTAACTATCTTACAGTTTATTCTAGTACAGAGAGGTTCCAACATTCATAATGTCCGCAACCGCATACAGTAAATCAACCATTTTAGACTGTACCTGGGGCATATGTACATAACTGGGTTCTCCGACTTGATCGTAAGTAAGAACCCTGGGAGGCTGTCGTATTCTAGTACCCAGTCTCTGTTCTCTCTGAGGAAGTCAAGAATGTTCCTGGGAATCTTCAGCTCTGGCCACTTGGGTGGGGAGTTCACCAGATGCTTGAGACCCTGGCTTTCCCATGATACAAGAGTCTCTTTTTGGGGTCCCAGGCACAAAGTTGGGGCTGTTGGGATTCAATGTAGAGGAGGCTAAGGGAGGAGAGGAAGGAAAGTGCTGTGTTTCCTCAGCAGGAGGAGACCACCATTGATCATCAGCACTAAGAGCTTCTGGGGTCTCTACTGCCTCATTTTCAGGACTCTCCGTTGTGCTTTTCTCCCATTCACTACTACTCCCTTCCTCTTCATCGATATAGGCTATTGGTAGTAGATGGTTCCTATGCCAAGCTTTGATCCGGCCTTCTGGGCCTTTTATATTATACACTGGCAGCCCCTTTAGCTTAGACACAACTTCAAATAGGGTATCCTTCCATCTGTCTGCTAATTTGTGTTTCCCAGGTACCCCTAGATTCCGGAGGAGAACCTTATCTCCCGCTTGGACTTCCTGATGCTTCACTTTGGTATCGTATCTTCTTTTGTTGCGTTCCTCCATTTTTGCCGCAGCTTGAGTGGCCAACTCGTAGGCACTGTGAAGGTTTTGTCTGAGGGTCCTCACATACTGGAAGTGAGAGTCTGACTTTGTCCCATCTGGGGACACCCCCAACCGGACATCTATCGGTAGTCTGGCTTCCCTTCCAAACATTAGGAAATAGGGTGAGAATCCTGTAGACTCATGCCTTGTGCAATTATATGCGTGGACCATGGCTTCTACATGCTTACTCCAGGACCGCTTCTCCACTTGTTTCAGAGTCCCGAGCATGTCTAGGAGTGTCCTATTAAAACGCTCAGGCTGGGCATCACCCTCAGGGTGGTAGGGTGTTGTTCTGGACTTGTGAACCTGCAACATATCCAGCAGTTCTTTGATCAGCTTACTCTCAAAGTCTCTACCTTGATCAGAATGTATTCGATTGGGCAGACCGTAGTGCATAAAATATTTCTGCCAGAGGACCTTGGCTACGGTCACAGCCTTCTGGTCTTTAGTGGGAAAAGCCTGAGCGTATCTGGTGAAATGGTCTGTTACTACCAGAACATTCCCAATTCCGGTAGTATCATTCTCAATACATAGATAGTCCATGCACACAAGATCCAGGGGTCCTGTACTTCTCAGGTGGCCCATAGGGGCAGCTCTCACAGGCAGAGTCTTTCTCTGAATACATCTTCTGCAGGTCTTCACATAATGTTCAACATGTTCTCTCATGCGAGGCCAATAGAACCGGTCTTGTACCAGGCCATAGGTCTTGTCTACCCCAAGATGCCCATGTTGATCATGGAGAGCTCTCAGGACCATTCCCCGATATCTATGAGGTAACACTAGCTGCTTTCGACCAGGGTGGTCATGGTATTTTATAATTCTATAAAGGATTCCATCTTCTAGATGTAGTTTACTCCATTCTCTCCGGTACAAATCTCTTTGTCCAATGGGAAGGGAGCTCAGTAATTTAGGGTTCTTGGCTCTCATTGCCTTGAGGACTGTACCTATATACCAGTCCTGTGACTGGGCTTTCTTCTTGTCTTCATTGGTTATGTGAGACCACTGTTGGAGCATTGCTGGAGCACAGAATACCTCTGGTACGGCTTCTGGGGAGTGACATATGGAGTCTATTCCTCTGAGTTCAGAGAACTCATCCTGCCTCTCAGCCACTACATATGTTTGGCACAGGGCTCCTACCCCAGGCACAGGGATTTCTTCCCATTCCTCCTTTTCTTCATGAGGAGGAAGTCCAGGTCTGCGGGACAGAGCATCCGCACTGACATTCTTAGGGCCTGGCTTGTATTTAAGGCTGAAACTATAGTTTGACAATGCTGCCAGCCACCTATGCCCTGTGGCATCCAGCTTTGCTGTTGTTTGAATATAAGTAAGCGGATTGTTATCCGTCCTTACCTCGAATGTTGCTCCATATAAATAGTCATGTAACTTGTCCACAATTGCCCACTTGAGCGCCAAGAATTCTAGCTTATGGACCGGATAGTTTTTCTCTGCACCAGTTAGACTTCTACTTATGTAGGCCACTGGTCTTAACCCTTCTGGGTAGCTCTGATGCAATACGGCCCCTAGGCCTTCCATACTGGCATCAACATGGAGCACATATGGTTTCTCGGGATCTGAATATGCCAATACAGGAGCTTCTGTGAGTCTTTTCTTCAAGATTAAGAAGGCTTCTTCGCATCCTGAGGTCCATTTCTTTCCGAAGGAGTCTTTAGGACTTGGCGCCTTAACACCCTCTATAGCTGAGGTAGTCTTTAACAGGTTGTGTAGCTCTCGAGCAATCTTTGAATAGTCTTTCACAAACCTCCGGTAGTAACCGCAGAATCCAAGAAATGAGCGCAGCTCACTGATGTTATCTGGCCTGGGCCAGTTCATCACCGCTTCAATTTTGGTCGGGTCAGTTGTCACACCTTGTGCGGAAACAATGTGACCTACATATGTAACAGAGTTCTGGGCAAATCGACATTTGTCTATTGATAATTTCAGACCCTCTGCTTGGAGTCGATCCAACACCTTCAGCAATCGCTGTTCGTGCTCTTCTGGTGTCCTTCCAAACACTATGAGGTCATCAAGATAGACTAGGCACTCTTTGGGATTCATATCCCCCACAGTCTTCTCCATCAGCCTTTGAAAGGTGGCGGGAGCTCCAGTGACCCCTTGGGGCATCCTGGTAAACTCGTAGAATCCCAAGGGACAGATGAAAGCTGTCTTTTCCTGATCCTCCTTCTTCATGGGTACCTGATAATACCCAGACCTCAAGTCCAGGACGCTGAACCACTGGCTTCCAGAAAGGGCATCTAGCAGATCTTCTATCCGTGGCAGAGTATATTGATCTGGCACAGTCCTTTTGTTTAAAGTCCGATAGTCTATGCAAAGCCGGACTGTGCCATTCTTTTTCCTAACTACCACTATGGGTGAGGCATATGGACTTCTGGACTCTTTAATAATGCCAGATTCTTCCATCTGTTTGAGTATATCCCGGACATCTTCCACATCTCGAGAGGGTATTCTCCTTGATCTTTCTCTGAAAAGAGCTGGGTCAGAAAGTCTGATAGCATGTGTGGCACTCTTTGCACATCCCACATCCATTTCTTTCCTGGAGAAAACTTTCTCTCGAGTAGCTAATTTGGATCGGAGGCTCTCTCTCCACTTTGGTGGTAGAGGAGAATCTTCCAGTTCAAAAACTATAGGTCCTTCATGATCACCTCCCTGTTCTGCCTTTACAGACATTACTGAAGAGACTTGGTCCAACAAGTGAATCACACCAATCTTCTGGTGACGATCAATTCTGATCTCTGTGGGTGTTAAGTTTCTTATCATTATGGGAAAATCTTTACACCAGTGATTCCGCCAGTCTTTCACCTCAGGTATGAGAGTCCACCCTTTTTTTTCATCCTCCTCAGGCAAGGACTCAATGAGGTATTGCCTGGTTCCTCCTGATATTTCATGGTGCATAGATGCTATGGCTCGTAGAGTCTTAGTCTCTCCAGGCCTTACAAATAAAGGTTCTTTCCCTGAGTAGTGGCATGATCCTGGTCTAGCTTGTAGGGCTAGTCGATGGCATTCTTTCCCTAGAACAGGGCTGACTTCCATCAGTCTGGTTAGAGATACATCTCCCACTTCAGTTAGGTAGGCCCTGAACATGTCCTGCACCATTCTTGCGTTGGTACCCAAAATTATTGGGGCGCACATTGTTTTCTTCATGGAGCATACAAGAGCTTCCAATTCCATAGGGCAGATCATTCCTGTGTTTAACTGTGGGATTGTTATTGTCACTCTTATACATCCCTCTACAGGCTGGGCCTGAGATCCCACTCCCCACAACTGCAACTCTCCTGCTGGCTCCAGGGGAATATGTTTTAGATGATGGTCATAGAAGTCTCTATTAATGATGGTGACCTGGGATCCAGTATCTAACAAGGCCGAGGCATGAATATCTTCTATTTGTAACTGTATCAGAGATTTGGGCCCGATCTTGGCCCCCACAGATAATATGGGTGTGGTTCTTTTTCCTCTTTTCCTGAAAGGACTGGTAGCTTGAGCCTCCTCCAGCTCAATAGCTAGCACATCCACTTCTGTATCTGATGAATTAGTGGGACACTCCCGCTTGAAATGCCCTGATTTTCCACACTTAAAACAGTTCCCTCGGGGGGACTGTTCCTCTGGGAATAACCTTCCTGTGGTCTCCCTGCGGTGCTGCCTCCTGGTAGGAGAATAATCTGTTCTTCTTGGCGATGACTTAGACAATAATTCTAATTCAGCTACCTTTTTTTTAAGGACGAACAGTTCCATATCCTCTTTATCTGCAGCTTTAGAAGAATTTCCTTTTTGTGGAGGAGATGGGGACATTTGGTTCTCCAGTATTTTTGCTTTTCGGATCAGTGTGGAATAGGACAAGACTTGATCATCCAACTTAACTCTTAACATGATCATGACTGGATCATTGCTAAGGCCTCCCTTCTGAATTTGTTTGGATAGTCGAGCATCCAACTCAGATGCAGTGACTGCTCCATTATGAAACAGTTTTCCCAGTGACAATTGTAATCGATTGATATAGTCTGAAGCTTTCTCATGTTCCTTCTGTTTAGTGGCTAGGAACTTGATTAATAGATCATCAGAGTCCTCAGATTTTCCATACGCATCCTGCAAAACTTTCAGGTAATCTTGTGCGGTAGCTTGTTCATTCACTCCCCTAAACAGCCTTATCATATTTGTAGCTGGGAAACGAAAACTCTCCATTATCCGTTGTTTTTTTATGTTATCCGTACAAGACCATTCTTCCAATAATTGTACAGCATTATCCTTCCAGGCCTTAAAGGGCTCCTCCCCGGCAGGAACAGGTTGATTCCCAGAAAACACTTTCAGCTTACGGTAACTGTGGGTATGGGTAGCTGTTACTATGGCTTCTGAGAGTTTTTGCAGTATTTCAGATATGTTACTCTCTCCTGAACTTGTGGTTCTCAATAGGGAATCGCCTGGTTTTGGGGATGTTGGAGATGAGGGAACCACTAGATCTGGGGTCTTAGGGGCAGTTGTCCCTTGCACACTGGAAAAGTAGACATTTCGTTTGGGGATGGCCCCAGTCTCTACAGGGGTAACCGGTAATCTCCTGGGGGGTTTCTCTGACAAAGGGGACAGAATCTGGGAATAACTTGATACATTAAAGTCTCTTTGGCCTATAGTGGAGGGTTGCTGCAGTGTAACCCCTTCCTCCTTATCAGGGAGAGCGTACACTAAGCGACATCCTTCAGGAGCTGTTTCAAGAAGGTATAGACATGTAGGCCTATGACGGCCTCTCAAATCTGCATGGGAATATACTAACATGTAAGTTTGACCGTATGAATCATGCAGGATGTCTCTGATGGTAGCCATCTCTATTCCCAGTATAATCTCTACGCACTTGGTGACATGTTTTATCTCACTATAGGGAGGTACCTGGCATATCATCACTGCATGATGCAATGGTACCTTCTGTTGCTGGGCCCAATCTGTTACAAATGGGAGTGTGGGCCGGGGAATTAACGGATCCTTACTGGGTGTACCCCAATTTATCTCAGCAGTACCACCAAATGTAACGGGGTTTGGCCTAGGCCCACAATTACCCCTGTGGGTCTTTACCCCAGCTACCTCCATGTGCTCTGCAGGCTGATCCTGAGTCTCCGCTACCTGGGAGTTGGGGTACATGACTGTGGCAGTGCCTCCACCTGACTGGGCATCCAGGGCAAGAATGGGTTTCCCAGACAGGAACATAATAAATAACTACAACACACACAGTAATAACAGTAAAACAGTATGAACATGTATTAAAGGATTATGGTAAATAAAAATAAGGCAAGAAATACAGTGGCTAACTAACACACCGACTCTCTCTAACCAGGCCCAGCACCCTCCCAAACCACCTGCGAACCCACCCTCAGGCTTCACCCTAATGGCTGATGGGTACCAGTTGGTGCACATAAATGTTGGGGCCCTTTAAGGTAATCCACATGCATTTAAACAGTTGCAGCTCATAGGAAACTGCAATCCACAGGAAGAGCTGTTTATAAGTTTATGTGATGGACAGAATGCCCTGTCAGTATGACAAGGAGAGAGGATACTTCTTACCACTGACAGGATTCTGCACAGGCTGAAAGAAAACTCCAAGGTCTGCCAGTCATTTACTTTGTCTGCATTCTTCTCCACAGCTCTCTAACAGGGACAGACTGCAGCTGGCAGCATACACTAAATCAGCAGAGGAATGCTGTTACTTTACAAGATGAAGTCTGCAGCTCTCACACAGCCAGGCCTCACACACACCTTCACTGCTCTGACATGTCTGCTTCCTCCTGTGTCTTACACTCTTCTTTCAGTTTCACTTGATCACATGACCAACCAGTCTAATAGTTGCCTAGGCAACTTCTCCTGCAGAATGTATACAGGTGCAAATGTTCAACAGGAAGGGCTACATGCATATAAAACAAGATTAGTCAGTTCATTCCTGTATTTCACTGTGGGGTTGTCACTCAGTTTAATATACACTTCCCTGTCATTTAGTTGTCTCATGGATTCTGCAACGTAGTCATCCTTATTAAGGACGACCACATTGCCTCCCTTGTCAGATTGCCTGATGACAAGTGAGTCATCAGATGCCAGTCTTTTTATTGTATCTCTCTCCTTTTGAGTAAAGTTAGATGGAAATGTATTCCTCTTTTGGGTAGTTTGTAATCCCCTTAATCTCTCCTCCACTGTTTTCTGAAATATATCCAGAATTTTAGGTCTAGTGTGTATGGGATAAAAATGACTTTTATTCTTGACATGACTAAGTGATATGTCTGTCTCACATAATAAGCCCTCCATATGACTATCACCTTCGTGTTGTAACTGTTCCAGGTCCAAAAGACTACATATATCAGAAAAATCATTTAACCCCTTAGGTTCACATTTAACATCTTGGCTAGCCTTGTTTTCATTCTGTTCCTGATCTTCATTGAAACCAAAATAATGTTTGCGCAAAGTTAAATTGCGTAGAAACCTGTCAAGAATAGTTTCAAAAATGTTAAAATGATTATCAGGAACAAAATTCAAGCCCTTAGACAAAACCTGTATATCAGTATTAGTGAGATTTTTACTTGACAAATTTATAACATCATTGTTTAAGCATATTTTTTCTGCACATTCTGAGACCGTGTGGGATAAATCTTGTGTGTCTTGTTCTTTCCTTCTCCTTTTCTGGTTGGCTTGATTGCTCTTTCTCCCTTTCCCCCTTCTGCCTCGGTGGGTTGTTTTTTTCTTACAGACGGTGCAGTTTGGCGCGTCTCGTTTTTTGAGACTGTAATATCTATTTCTTCTGCCCCAGACTGTCCTTCTCCTTCTAACATGAGCGCATATGATTCCTATAGTATAATATAGTAAAAGCTTACTTGTAATTTCAGATAACAATAACTAAAATCACCAAAACACTTCAATAGATTGCATATTATCATAACATCTAAAATCAAAATAAATGTTATAACTATCTGCTACTATAAAACTTTTATGCAAACAATTAAGAAACTTTAGGTTTTATAACTCTGGATCTATTGAGTGGGTTATAACCAAATAAAGGTAGGGAAATTCTACCCAATTATATCTATCTTCCTGACATAAGTTACAGTGCAACTGTTTTGAAAGTAGCATTGTTAAAAAATCCTCATATTGTGAATTTTTCAGGGTTTTAAGTAATTGCCTGGATGAGGTAAATCCCACCTACATTCCTCCATTTAAGGGTTATTATTAAAGGGACATAATACTCATATGCTAAATCACTTGAAACTGATGCAGTATAACTGTAAAAAGCTGACAGGAAAATATCACCTGAGCATCTCTATGTAAAAAAGGAAGATATTTTACCTTACAATATCCTCAGCTCAGCAGAGTAAATTCTGTGTAAAAAGTTATACTCAGCTGCTCCCAGCTGCAGGTAAAAAAATTAAAAAAAATGAAGAAATGAACAACAGCCAATCAGCATCAGCAGTGCTGAGGTCATGAACTCTTTTACTGTGATCTCATGAGATTTGACTTAACTCTCATGAGATTTCATAGTAAGCTTCCTTTACCTGATTGGTGAAATAATATGAGAGTGCACGATGCTCATCCTTTCAGATGTCCCGGGACAGACACACTAAAATGCTGCTTAGAAATCCTTTACAATGGGAGGTGGCTACTGAGGAACTTTTGAGGTAAAATATCTTTCTTTTTTACATAGAGATGTTCAGGTGATATTTTCTAGACAGCTTTTTACAGCTATGCTGCATCACTTTCAAGTGTTTAAACATTTGGGTATTATGGCCCTTTAAGGGTTATAATAAATAGATTTAAAATAACGTTGAATGAACTTAAAGGGACATACTACTCATATGGAAAATCACTTGAAAGTGATGCAGCATAACTCTAAAAAGTTGACATGAAAATATCACCTGAACATCTCTATGTAAAAAGGGAAGATATTTTACCCTAAAATTTCCTCAGCTCACCAGAGTAAGTGCTCTGTGAACAGTTATACTTGAGCTGCTGTCCAACTGCATGTTTTAAAAAAACAAAACCCAATCAGCATCAGCAGTGCTGAGATCATGCATTGCTTTGCTATGATCTCGTGAGATCTCATACGGCTAGATTTAGAGTTTTGTCGGTAACGACCCGAAAAGCTAACGCCGGCTTTTTTCTGGCCGCACCATAAAAATAACTCTGGTATTGAGAGTCCACATAAAGGCTGCGTTAGGCTCCAAAAAAGGAGCGTAGAGCATATTTAACGCAGCTTCAACTCTCGATACCAGAGTTGCTTACGCAAGCGGCCAGCCTCAAAAACGTGCTTGTGCACGATTCCCCCATAGAAAACAATGGGGCTGTTTGAGCTGAAAAAAAACCTAACACCTGCAAAAAAGCCGCGTTCAGCTCCTAACGCAGCCTCATTGTTTGCTATGTGGAAACACTTCCTATGTCTGCACCTAACACTCTAACATGTACCCCGAGTCTAAACACCCCTAATCTTACACTTATTAACCCCTAATCTGCCGCCCCCGCTATCGCTGACCCCTGCATATTATTATTAACCCCTAATCTGCCGCTCCATAAACCGCCGCAACTTACATTATCCCTATGTACCCCTAATCTGCTGCCCTAACATCGCCGACCCCTATATTATATTTATTAACCCCTAATCTGCCCCCCACAACGTTGCCTCCACCTGCCTACACTTATTAACCCCTAATCTGCCAAGCGGACCTGAGCGCTACTATAATAAAGTTATTAACCCCTAATCCGCCTCACTAACCCTATAATAAATAGTATTAACCTCTAATCTGCCCTCCCTAACATCGCCGACACCTAACTTCAATTATTAACCCCTAATCTGCCGACTGGAGCTCACCGCTATTGTAATAAATGTATTAACCCCTAAAGCTAAGTCTAACCCTAACACTAACACCCCCCTAAGTTAAATATAATTTACTATCTAACGAAATTAATTATCTCTTATTAAATAAATTTTTCCTATTTAAAGCTAAATACTTACCTGTAAAATAAATCCTAATATAGCTACAATATAAATTATAATTATATTATAGCTATTTTAGGATTAATATTTATTTTACAGGCAACTTTGTAATTATTTTAACCAGGTACAATAGCTATTAAATAGTTAAGAACTATTTAATAGTTACCTAGTTAAAATAATTACAAAATTACCTGTAAAATAAATCCTAACCTAAGTTACAATTAAACCTAACACTATACTATCATTAAATTAATTAAATAAAATACCTACAATTACCTACAATTAAACCTAACACTACACTATCAATAAATAAATTAAATACAATTCCTACAAATAACTACAATGAAATAAAATAACTAAAGTACAAAAAATAAAAAAGAACTAAGTTACAAAAAATAAAAAAATATTTACAAACATAAGAAAAATATTACAACAATTTTAAACTAATTACACCTACTCTAAGCCCCCTAATAAAATAACAAAGACCCCCAAAATAAAAAATGCCCTACCCTATTCTAAATTACTTAAGTTCAAAGCTCTTTTACCTTACCAGCCCTGAACAGGGCCCTTTGCGGGGCATGCCCCAAGAAGTTCAGCTCTTTTGCCTGTAAAAAAAAACATACAATACCCCCCCCCAACATTACAACCCACCACCCACATACCCCTAATCTAACCCAACCCCCCCTTAAATAAACCTAACACTAAGCCCCTGAAGATCATCCTACCTTGTCTTCACCTCACCAGGTATCACCGATCCGTCCTGGCTCCAAAATCTTCATCCAACCCAAGCGGGGGCTGGCGATCCATCATCTGGTGGCTGAAGAGGTCCAGAAGAGGCTCCAAAGTCTTCATCCTATCCGGGAAGAAGAGGCAATCCGGACCGGCAACCATCTTGATCCAAGCTGCATCTTCTATCTTCATCCGATGACGACCGGCTCCATCCTGAAGATCTCCACTGCGGACCCATCTTCTTCCGGCGACGTCCAACTGAAGAATGACGGTTCCTTTAAGGGACGTCATCCAAGATGGCGTCCCTTGAATTCCAAATGGCTGATAGGATTCTATCAGCCAATCGGAATTAAGGTAGGAATATTCTGATTGGCTGATGGAATCAGCCAATCAGAATCAAGTTCAATCCGTTTGGCTGATCCAATCAGCCAATCAGATTGAGCTCGCATTCTATTGGCTGTTCCGATCAGCCAATAGAATGCAAGCTCAATCTGATTGGCTGATTGGATCAGCCAATCGGATTGAACTTGATTCTGATTGACTGATTCCATCAGCCAATCAGAATATTCCTACCTTAATTCCGATTGGCTGATAGAATCCTATCAGCCAATCGGTATTCGAGGGACGCCATCTTGGATGACGTCCCTTAAAGGAACCGTCATTCTTCAGTTGGACGTCGCCGGAAGAAGATGGGTCCGCGGTGGAGGTCTTCAGGATGGAGCCGGTCGTCATCGGATGAAGATAGAAGATGCCGCTTGGATCAAGATGGTTGCCGGTCCGGATCGCCTCTTCTTCCCGGATAGGATGAAGACTTTGGAGCCTCTTCTGGACCTCTTCAGCCAGCGGATGATGGATTGCCAGCCCCCGCTTGGGTTGGATGAAGATTTTGGAGCCAGGACGGATCGGTGATACCCGGTGAGGTGAAGACAAGGTAGGATGATCTTCAGGGGCTTATTGTTAGGTTTATTTAAGGGGGGTTTGGGTTAGATTAGGGGTATGTGGGTGGTGGGTTGTAATGTTGGGGGGGGGTATTGTATGTTTTTTTTTTACAGGCAAAAGAGCTGAACTTCTTGGGGCATGCCCCGCAAAGGGCCCTGTTCAGGGCTGGTAAGGTAAAAGAGCTTTGAACTTTAGTAATTTAGAATAGGGTAGGGCATTTTTTATTTTGGGGGTCTTTGTTATTTTATTAGGGGGCTTAGAGTAGGTGTAATTAGTTTAAAATTGTTGTAATATTTTTCTTATGTTTGTAAATATTTTTTTATTTTTTGTAACTTAGTTCTTTTTTATTTTTTGTACTTTAGTTAGTTTATTTCATTGTAGTTATTTGTAGATATTGTATTTAATTAATGTATAGATAGTGTAGTGTTAGGTTTAATTGTAGGTAATTATAGGTATTTTATTTAATTAATTTAATGATAGTATAGTGTTAGATTTAATTGTAACTTAGGTTAGGATTTATTTTACAGGTAATTTTGTAATTATTTTAACTAGGTAGCTATTAAATAGTTCTTAACTATTTAATAGCTATTGTACCTGGTTAAAATAATTACAAAGTTGCCTGTAAAATAAATATTAATCCTAAAATAGCTACAATGTAATTATAATTTATATTGTAGCTATATTAGGATTTATTTTACAGGTAAGTATTTAGCTTTAAATAGGAATAATTTATTTAATAAGAGTTAATTAATTTCGTTAGATTAAAATTATATTTAATTTAGGGGGGTGTTAGTGTTAGACTTAGCTTTAGGGGTTAATACATTTATTAGAATAGCGGTGAGCTCCGGTCGGCAGATTAGGGGTTAATAATTGAAGTTAGGTGTCGGCGATGTTAGGGAGGGCAGATTAGGGGTTAATACTATTTATTATAGGGTTAGTGAGGCGGATTAGGGGTTAATAACTTTATTATAGTAGCGGTGCGGTCCGCTCGGCAGATTAGGGGTTAATAAGTGTAGGCAGGTGGAGGCGACGTTGAGGGGTGCAGATTAGGGGTTAATAAATATAATATAGGGGTCGGCGGTGTTAGGGGCAGCAGATTAGGGGTACATAGCTATAATGTAGGTGGCGGCGCTTTGCGGTCGGCAGATTAGGGGTTAATTATTGTAGGTAGCTGGCGGCGACGTTGTGGGTGGCAGATTAGGGGTTAATAAATATAATACAGGGGTCAGCGGTGTTAGGGGCAGCAGATTAGGGGTACATAAGGATAACGTAGGTGGCGGTCGGCAGATTAGGGGTTAAAAAAATTAATTGAGTTGCGGCGATGTGGGGGGACCTCGGTTTAGGGGTTCATAGGTAGTTTATGGGTGTTAGTGTACTTTAGAGTACAGTAGTTAAGAGCTTTATGAACCGGCGTTAGCCCAGAAAGCTCTTAACTACTGACTTTTTTCTGCGGCTGGAGTTTTGTCGTTAGATTTCTAACGCTCACTTCAGACACGACTCTAAATACCGGAGTTAGAAAGATCCCATTGAAAAGATAGGATACGCAATTGACGTAAGGGGATCTGCGGTATGGAAAAGTCGCGGCTGAAAAGTGAGCGTTAGACCCTTTTTTGAGTGACTCCAAATACCGGAGTTAGAAAGATCCCATTGAAAAGATAGGATACGCAATTGACGTAAGGGGATCTGCGGTATGGAAAAGTCGCGGCTGAAAAGTGAGCGTTAGACCCTTTTTTGAGTGACTCCAAATACCGGAGTTAGCCTAAAACCAGCGTTAGGAGCCTCTAACGCTGGTTTTCACGGCTACCTCCAAACTCTAAATCTAGCCGATAGTAAACTTCCTTAAACCAGATGTACACTCCCTTGCAAGTCCTGGAACTAGTTTTCTGATTGGCTGTTTAAGGTCTATTTACAGTGGGATGTGGCTACTGAGGACATTATTAGGTAAAATATCTTAAGGCTGCTGTTCCTTAACTCGTCCGCAGCCTCTAAGGCTGCGGACATCAATCTGCCTGGCCGTATACGATCTGGTTGATTAACACCCCCTGCTAGCGAACGATTGGCCGAAAATCTGCAGGGGGCGGTATGGCACAAGCTGTTCACCAGAACGGCTTGTGCAATGTTAAATGCCGACAGTGTATGCTGTCGACATTCAGCAATGTCTGGCGGACATGATATGCTACAGTGTATCATGTCCACCAGACATTAATAAATCAGCCCCAATGAATCTGGTCAGTAGCTATACTCAATCACCACAAAAGGTTCAGTGGAATCTTTCTGATGTCCTTCGTTAGCACAGGAGGACAGAATTGATCCAGTTTATCCTGAATTTACTATGCCTATGTAAAAATAATATAGCTCTTCATAGCTGGAGCTGCAGTTTTAAAATATGCAAAAGGTTATAAAATAAGGACAGAGCAATAAATTGCTTTATAAGACACTAATATAATTACTTAAACTCATATAAAAGATAACTATGAACATAAAAGAGATATTTGTCCTAGATCTTTGGAAGCACAAAGCAAACTACTATTGTCAGCTATTCCTGTGATCTAAGCACATTGCGCTTGTGTACAAGCTGTTCATGTTCTTGTAGTGAAAGTTATTGCATATTATTGAAATGCTTTGAAAACAGTTGGAGAAAATCTTTAGACAGTGCTAAAGGCACAAGCTGCTGTGTTTAACTGGTTGCTTTGCTCATACTAAGGAGCAGGTGGCAGGATGAGATATTGGATAGTAATGGAGGCTGCTATTACACCAATTGCTAACAAAAAGATCTATAGTTAAACGTTACCCCAGATTCATTAAGATGTTTAAAAAAATGGGCTGCCGAGCTTACACTGTGAGGTTCCTTGCTGAATTTATAATCCCCCTTCAAAAATTATAATCTCACTCGCCTAGATTTAGAATTCTGCGTTAGCCGTCAAAACCAGCGTTAGGGGCTCCTAACGCTGGTTTTGGCCGCCCGCTGGTATTTAGTGTCAGTCAGGAAAGGGTCTAACTCTCACTTTGCAGCCGCGACTTTTCCATACCGCAGATCCCCTTACGTCAATTGCGTATCCTATCTTTTCAATGGGATCTTCCTAACGCCGGTATTTAGAGTCTTGGCTGAAGCTGAAGTGAGCGTTAGAAATCTAACGACAAGACTCCAGCCGCAGAGAAAAGCCAGGAGTTAAGAGCTTTCTGGGCTAACGCCGGTTCATAAAGCTCTTAACTACTGTGCTCCAACGTACACTAACACCCATAAACTACCTATGTACCCCTAAACCGAGCCCCCCCCCCACATCGCTGCAACTCTAATAATTTTTTTTAACCCCTAATCTGCCGACCGCACACCGCCACAACCTACATTATCCCTATGTACCCCTAATCTGCTGCCCCTAACACTGCCGACCCCTATATTATATTTATTAACCCCTAATCTGCCGCCCCCAATGTTGCCACCACCTACCTACACTTATTAACCCCTAATCTGCCGACCGGACCTCACCGCTACTATAATAAAGTTATTAACCCCTAATCCGCCTCACTTCCGCCTCAATAACCCTATAATAAAGAGTATTAACCCCTAATCTGCCCTCCCTAACATCACCGACACCTAACTTCAAGTATTAACCCCTAATCTGCCGAACGGACCTCACCGCTACTCTAATAAATTTATTAACCCCTAAAGCTAAGTCTAACCCTAATACTAACAGCCCCCTAAGTTAAATATAATTTTTATCTAACTAAATAAATTAACTCTTATTAAATAAATTATTCCTATTTAAAGCTAAATACTTACCTGTAAAATAAACCCTAATATAGCTACAATATAAATTATAATTATAGTGTAGCTATTTTAGGATTAATATTTATTTTACAGGTAACTGTATTTATTTTAACCAGGTACAATAGCTATTAAATAGTTAATAACTATTTAATAGCTAAAATAGTTAAAATAATTACAAAATTACCTGTAAAATAAATGCTAACCTAAGTTACAATTAAACCTAACACTACACTATCAATAAATTAATCAAATAAAATACCTACAATTATCTACAATTAAACCTAACACTACACTATCAATAAATTAATTTAATAAAATACCTACAATTATCTACAATTAAACCTAACACTACACTATCAATAAATTAATTAAATAAAGTACCTACAATTATCTACAATTAAACCTAACACTACACTATCAATAAATTAATTAAATAAAATACCTACAATTATCTACAATTAAACCTAACACTACACTATCAATAAATTAATTAAATAAAATACCTACAATTATCTACAATTAAACCTAACACTACACTATCAATACATTAATTAAATAAAATACCTACAAATAAATACAATTAAATAAACTAACTAAAGTATAAAAAATAAAAAATGAACTGTTACAAAAAATAAAAAAAGAATTTACAAACATAAAAATATTACAACAATTTTAAGCTAATTACACCTACTCTAAGCCCCCTAATAAAATAACAAAGCCCCCCAAAATAAAAAAATGCCCTACCCTATTCTAAAATAAAAATAGAAAAGCTCTTTTACCTTACCAGCCCTTAAAAGGGCCTTTTGCGGGGCATGCCCCAAAGAATTCTGCTCTTTTGCCTGTAAAAAAAACATACAATACCCCCCAACATTACAACCCACCACCCACATACCCCTAATCTAACCCAAACCCCCCTTAAATAAACCTAACACTAAGCCCCTGAAGATCTTCCTACCTTGTCTTCACCACGGCGGGTATCACCGATCCGTCCAGAAGAGGCTCCGAAATCTTCATCCAAGCCCAAGCGGGGGCTGAAGAGGTCCATCATCAGGCTGAAGAGGTCCATCATCGGGCGGAAGAGGTCCATCATCGGGCTGAAGAAGTCCATCATCGGGCTGAAGAGGTCCATCATCCGGCTGAAGTCTTGATCCAAGCGGGGGGCTGAAGAGGTCCATCATTCGGCTATCAAGCGGCATCTTCAATCTTCTTTCTTCCGGTTACATCTTCATCCCGCCGACGCGGAACATCCATCCTGCCCGACGACTTCCCGACGAATGACGGTTGGCTGATAAGATTCTATCAGCCAATTGGAATTAAGGTAGGAAAATTATGATTGGCTGATGGAATCAGCCAATCAGATTCAAGTTCAATCCGATTGGCTGATCCAATCAGCCAATCAGATTGAGCTCGCATTCTATTGGCTGATCGGAACAGCCAATAGAATGCAAGCTCAATCTGATTGGCTAATTAAATCAGCCAATCAGAATTTTCCTACCTTAATTCCGATTGGCTGATAGAATCCTATCAGCCAATTGGAATTCGAGGGACGCCATCTTGGATGATGTCATTCAAACGAACCGTCATTCGTCGGGAAGTCGTCGTCCCAGATGGATGTTCCGCGTCGGCGTGATAAAGATGGAGCTGGAAGAAAGAAGATTGAAGATACCGCTTGATAGAAGACTTCAGCCGGATGATGGATCTCTTCAGCCCCCGCTTGGATCAAGACTTCAGCCGGATGATGGATCTCTTCAGCCCCCGCTTGGATCAAGACTTCAGCCGGATGATGGACCTCTTCAGCCCGATGATGGACCTCTTCAGCCCCCGCTTGGGCTTGGATGAAGATTTCGGAGCCTCTTCTGGACGGATCGGTGATACCCGGCGTGGTGAAGACAAGGTAGGAAGATCTTCAGGAGCTTAGTGTTCGGTTTATTTAAGGGGGGTTTGGGTTAGATTAGGGGTATGTGAGTGGTGGGTTGTAATGTTGGGGGGGGGTATTGTATGTTTTTTTTACAGGCAAAAGAGCAGAATTCTTTTGGGCATGCCCCGCAAAAGGCCCTTTTAAGGGCTGGTAAGGTAAAAGAGCTTTTCTATTTTTATTTTAGAATAGAGTAGGGCATTTTTTTATTTTGGGGGGCTTTGTTATTTTATTAGGGGGCTTAGAGTAGGTGTAATTAGCTTAAAATTGTTGTAATCTTTTTATAATGTTTGTAAATTATTTTTTTATTTTTTGTAACTTAGTTCTTTTTTATTTTTTGTACTTTAGTTAGTTTATTTAATTGTATTTATTTGTAGGTATTTGTATGTAATTAATTTATTGATAGTGTAGTGTTAGGTTTAATTGTAACTTAGGTTAGGATTTATTTTACAGGTAATTTTGTAATTATTTTAAATAGGTAGCTATTAAATAGTTATTAACTATTTAATAGCTATTGTACCTGGTTAAAATAAATACAAAGTTACCTGTAAAATAAAGATTAATCCTAAAATAGCTACAATATAATTATAATTTATATTGTAGCTATATTAGGGTTTATTTTACAGGTAAGTATTTAGCTTTAAATAGGAATAATTTATTTAATAAGAGTTAATTTATTTTGTTAGATAAAAATTATATTTAATTTAGGGGGGTGTTAGTGTTAGGGTTAGACTTAGCTTTAGGGGTTAATACATTTATTAGAGTAGCGTTGAGGTCCGGTCGGCAGATTAGGGGTTAATACTTGAAGTTAGGTGTCGGTGATGTTAGGGAGGGCAGATTAGGGGTTAATACTATTTATTATAGGGTTATTGAGGCAGGAGTGAGGCGGATTAGGGGTTAATAACTTTATTATAGTAGCGGTGAGGTCCGGTCGGCAGATTAGGGGTTAATAATTGCAGGTAGGTGGTGGCGACGTTGGGGGCGGCAGATTAGGGGTTAATAAATATAATATAGGGGTCGGCGGTGTTAGAGGCAGCAGATTAGGGGTACATAGGGATAATGTAGGTTGCGGCGGTGTACGGAGCGGCAGATTAGGGGTTAATAATAATATGCAGGGGTCAGCGATAGCGGGGTCGGCAGATTAGGGGTTAATAAGTGTAAGGCTAGGGGTGTTTAGACTCGGGGTACATGTTAGGGTGTTAGGTGCAGACTTAGGAAGTGTTTCCCCATAGGAAACAATGGGGCTGCGTTAGGAGCTGAACGCTGCTTTTTTGCAGGTGTTAGTTTTTTTCAGCCCAAACTGCCCCATTGTTTCCTATGGGGGAATCGTGCACGAGCACGTTTTTCAAGCTGGCCGCGTCCGTAAGCACCGCTGGTATTTAGAGTTGCAGTGGCGGTAAGTTATGCTCTACGCTCCCTTTTTGGAGCCTAATGCAGCCCTTCTGTGAACTCTAAATACCAGCGGTATTTAAAAGGTGCGGGGGGAAAAAAACACGCGTAGCTAACGCACCCCTTTGGCCGCAGAACTCTAAATCTAGCGGACTGTGTTTCCAAGAGCATTTGTGTAGCTTATGCACTTGCAACCTTCTTCTTATGCAAAATGTGTCTTGCTGAGCATGTCTGCAAATTCTCACAGGTCACAGTAAAATGCTAAAACCTTGGGACAGTTCTATGAATGGAAAACTCATGATTTAAATACACCATATGCTAAGATTTGCTAAAATAAATATCTTTACTTTTCAATCAAACATGATGCTGTATATCAAAATATAGATAATTTAATATATTTTTAATAGCTGCTTATTTTAAATAAAATTTAAAGTGTTGGGTACACTCAGTATGCATTCTTGAAGCAAGTGTAGGACTTACGTAAAGGGTGAAAGGTACCAGGTCTATAATTCTTTATGGGAACAATCTTGGTACATGAAAATTCTGCTATGCTACAATTTTGAATGTAAAATGTTGCCAATTACATGAGTTTTATTAAATTTAGCAATTGTTTAAAAAATACACAAGTCTGTTTTGAATGGAACATTTTTTTGCAAAACACATCCATTTGCAAAAATGTTTCTTTTGCACACAACGCACTGTGCCATTGCATTGTGTGCTACCTGCAGGTAACCAGCTGGCACTCAGTGGTAAGAATTGATTCAAATGAAGAGACCTATAAGGTGTATATGGATACAAATAAAATGCAATTAAGGAAACTTTGTATTGAAATCTCTGTATCCCTTTAAGGGGTATTTCTGGATGAGAGAGAAGCCCTCATTTAAAAAATATTATATTTGCTTTCCCTTACATATTTGCACTATTTGTATAACAGTACATGTAAAAATATAATATTTTAAATTAACAGCTTTATTTGTGTGTATTTTGGTATGTTAAATGGGCCTTGCAGTGCTACTCAACTGGCTGTGTAAGTATATCCATTAAGTTTGCTCAAAGTGCTCTCACCACTCTCAGTGAATTTAAAGGGACAATCTACAACATAATTGGTATTGTTTTAAAAGATAGATAATCCCTTTATTACCAATTCTCTAGTTTTGCATAACCAACACAGTTATATAAATACACTTTTTACCTTTGTGATTATCTTGTATCTAAGCATCTGCAAACTGCACCCTTATTTCAGTTCTTTTGACAGACTTGCATTTTAGACAATCAGTGCTGGCTCCTAGGAACTCCATGTGCGTGAGCACAGTCTTATCTATATGACACACATGAACTGACACTCTCTAGTGGTGAAAAACTGTCAAAATGCCCTAAGAGAAGAGGCGGTCTTCAAGGGCTTAGAAATTAGCATATGAACCTCCTAGGTTTAACTTTCAACTAAGAATACCAAGAGAACAAAGCAAAATTGGTGATAAAAGTAAATTTTTAAATTGTTTAAAATTACATGCCCTATCTGAATCCTGAAAATTTATTTTGGACTAGACTGTCCCTTTAACAGCGTCTACCTCTGATGGAATCGCATATGTATCGCATGTTAGTTGTAAAAATATAAATGACCTATAATACTAGAGTAAGATGTAAAACAAAGAGCAAATACAAGTTAAACTGTCCTAACAACCTTGTATTCTAATGTATATTCCCTTCATACAACTTTAATAACTGCTGAGTACTGAGTATCTTCATAAAGAGCCGTATTACTTTTTGTGGCAGGTGGGTTCAATCTAATAAATTCCTCCAGCTTCATTGGTCTCACAATTCTCACCAACATCAAAAGTTGTTATGTTTTCCTATGCAGATTATTGTCTTAAACTCATTTGTCTATCCATTCCATAGTGTATCAGCTGCCTCCAATTAAACAAAAGACTGGTTACAGAGAGGCTGGTAAATCTAGTATGCCGGAGGGATTTTGGTAATTTATTCCCAGGGATCAATCTATTTTATTTTGCCACTCAGAAATTTGCCTCTATGAAGTCTGTGAAGCACTAGCTCAGTGAGCAAGGGATATTTACAGTATCTAGTCCAGTAGCTTCTGTTAGCATACACATTTATGTTGTAAAAGATATGAAACATGATGTTGTAGCATAAGAACAAAGACTGCTAAAACCTACTAATCCAGCACATTCATTTATGTCCAATGATGTAGTTGTATTAGAGTGTGGGCCAATGCCAACTTGTTCAAAGGAATCTCACATGTTGTAATAAATCATTTTAAAAAACGTTTGTGTGATTTGGCAAGAAGTATTACACATAAACTGACAGATGGTGCAACTTCAAACACTGTATCGTCTCAGAACATCTACTAGCCTCTCTGGCCAAAACACGTTCTTCTTTGTCCTATAACAGAAGTTAAAAAAGGATATATAACACATTATGGGCCACAGTCTACACCACAGAAACTAGTAAACCTGGATGGTTAAGAAGTGTAGTGGACATAACACTCCTGTCCATAGGTAAATAAACACAATGGTATCTCTTATTGTAGGGTGTTCCGCAAAATGTATTAAAGGGCTATCAAACTCAAATTTTTTCTTTCATGATACAGATAGAGCATGTGATTTTAAACAACTTTCTTGTTTAATTAAATAATCAATTCTTCTTTGTACTTTTGGTATCTTTTGTTGAAGAACAGGAACATATGCTTAGGAGCTGACCCATTTCTGGAGCACTATATGACAGCAGGTTTTCAAGAATGTTATCCATTTGAAAGAGCACTAGATGGCAGCATTGTTTCATGCTATGTACTGCTACAGACACCTAGGTATCAACACAACACAGAATAGCATGGGAACCAAATAAATTTAATAATAGAAGTAAATTGGAAACTTTTAAAAAAGTGCTATGCTCTCTCTGAATCACAAAAGAAATGTTTTGGGTTGCATATCCCTTTAATTAATTGCCAGTTTTTGGAACAGAATAAGTAAAAATATAGCCCCATAAATTTGTCAATAAGTATCGATATTTGGACCGTGATCATGTAAAACAGGACTGGTACAAATTTCACCAAAACAGTAATTAAAAAAAAAAATAGCCTCATAAATTTGTCAATAAGTATCGATAATTGGATTGTGATCAGGAAAACAGGACTGGTACAAATTTTACCAAAACAGTAATTAAAAAATGCTGCCAATAAACAGTGCAAATGTATGATTGTGATCACATCATGACAAAGGACTCATCTGCAGCCATTAACATGTAGATAATTATCAAAATATACATTGTTATCTACCCCTCAGTTATTTTTCCTTCTGAAAGAATCCATTACTAGTAGGATGACCTTTTAGAATACTTGGGGAGCTATAAAACTGCAGAAAATTTTTTTGTCCCAAATATAAATTTGCAGCAGTGAATAATTTGTTTCGGACAATGAATGCAATGAAAAATTATCTTTTCAGAATATTAGTTTGCTGCACGTTGGTAACATTTAAATTCACTTTCGTCCAAACGAATGTAAATGTTTCTTTGCTGCACATGAAATGGTCTCACTGGGGGAGCCACTCTACTCCTGACCCTTCTTCAGAGAGAATATGGCCACACTAATAGTAGCCTGTATTTATTTTGTCCCTCTTTCCTGTAATTTAATTGTGTCAGTTGTGAGGTTTCCAATTCTGGCTTAGAGTAGACCTGTGCACAAATTAAAAAAAAAACAAAAAACGTTCAGACGAACATTTTCTTCTAATTCTTCCAATATTCGTTGTCATTAAGAATTCCTTTGTTAAAAAAAAGCAGCTGAAAATTAAATAAAGTAAAAGTAATAGCTGGTGCTGCTGCTGTAAGCAATAGCTGTTGTAACTGTTTAAAATGTGCTTTCAAGTTGTCATGGGTGTTGAACTAGAAATGTCCACAAGTCACATGAAAAGCTGCTTGAAAGGTGTTTTCTGAGTTTTTTTTAGTTCTGTCAATAAAATTCAGAATTTATGTATATTTTCCATCATATTTACATTTTGCATTGCACAGTTTTCTGTATTTTATATGTAAAACAGTTCTAAGCCTCAGTGTTATATTTAGTTTTCGCAAAATATGCTGCCCATTGACCGCCTCCCCAATAATTTTAGCTCACATTTTCCTCCTATATTGCTCATAACCTGCAGCCCACAAACCCACAGAAAATTAAATTTAAATTCCTTACTAAAAATTGTTGAGCATAGAGATGGGAAGCCCTCATGTCATAGAACTACTTCTAGAATTGTGTTGCCCCCAAGTCTTGCTGCCCTAGACACAGGCCCATTTGGCATAGCCCAAAATATGCCCCTGCTGTACCCACTACTCTAATACACAAATATTCCATTAAACTTGAAAATGGCATCCACAACCAGGGGCTGACTGAGAACAGCACGCACTATGCCCTTCCCTCACCCGCTGTCTCCCTGTCCTTCTTCACAAGGACCCATCCACCAGTGTACTAGACCCCACATACAGGCACAGGGTCCCCATTCCAGAGCTAGGGCCAGGGCCCTCACTCTGCCCATCCTTAACTGCACAGTTACTGGCAGCTGTGCTAGCTCCTGATAATGTGCTGCTCACTCCAGCTCACAACCCCTAGCATAGCATATCTTTGAAGGTTAGGGGGCTGTAGTCACTCACTGTGTGTGTGTGGTCTCATACTAAACTGGCTGTGACTGTGAGCATAGACAGCACCAGTAGAATAGGTGACACCAGTACCTGCCAGGCCCATGTCCAATTTGCCCGACTGCTCATTCCTCTCCTGTCCATTACATCACTGACTGATCTATATAAATCCGTATTCTGGTGCAGATAAGCAGGGGGCACCATAGTCTATGTTTACTATCACTTCTCTTCTGGTGCAGATAAGCAGGGGCACCATTGTCTCTGTTTACTATCAATTCTATTCTGGTGCAGATAAGCAGGGGGCACCATATTCTCTGTTTACTATCACTTCTATTCTGGTGCAGATAAGCAGGGGGCACCATATTCTCGGTTTACTATCACTTCTATTCTGGTGCAGATAAGCAGCGGGCACCATATTCTCTGTTTACTATCACTTCTATTCTGGTGCAGATAAGCAGCAGGCACCATATTCTCTGTTTACTATCACTTCTATTCTGGCGCAGATAAGCAGCGGGCACCATATTCTCTGTTTACTATCACTTCTATTCTTGTGCAGATAAGCAGCGGGCACCATAGTCTCTGTTTACTATCACTTCTATTCTGGTGCAGATAAGCAGGGGGCACCATAGTCTCTGTTTACTATCACTTCTCTTCTGGTGCAGATAAGCAGGGGGCACCATATAGTCTCTGTTTACTATCACTTCTCTTCTGGTGCAGATAAGCAGGGGGCACCATAGTCTTTGTTTACTATCACTTCTATTCTGGTGCAGATAAGCAGCGGGCACCATATTCTCTGTTTACTATCACTTCTATTCTGGTGCAGATAAGCAGCAGGCACCATATTCTCTGTTTACTATCACTTCTATTCTGGCGCAGATAAGCAGCGGGCACCATATTCTCTGTTTACTATCACTTCTATTCTTGTGCAGATAAGCAGCGGGCACCATAGTCTCTGTTTACTATCACTTCTATTCTGGTGCAGATAAGCAGGGGGCACCATAGTCTCTGTTTACTATCACTTCTCTTCTGGTGCAGATAAGCAGGGGGCACCATATAGTCTCTGTTTACTATCACTTCTATTCTGGTGCAGATAAGCAGGGGGCACCATAGTCTCGGTTTACTATCACTTCTATTCTGGTGCAGATAAGCAGGGACACCATTGTCTCTTTTTACTATCACTTCTATTCTGGTGCAGATAAGCAGGGGACACCATTGTCTCTGTTTACTATCAATTCTATTCTGGTGCAGATAAGCAGGGGGCACCATATAGTCTCTGTTTACTATCACTTCTATTCTAGTGCAGATATGCAGGGCGCACCATATAATCTCTGTTTACTATCACTTCTATTCTAGTGCAGATAAGCAGTGGGCACCATAGTCTCTGTTTACTATCACTTCTATTCTGGTGCAGATAAGCAGGGGGCAGCATAGTCTCTGTTTACTATCACTTCTCTTCTGGTGCAGATATGCAGGGCGCACCATATAGCCTCTGTTTACTATCACTTCTATTCTAGTGCAGATAAGCAGGGGGCACCATAGTCTCTGTTTACTATCACTTCTATTCTGGTGCAGATAAGCAGGGGGCACCATAGTCTCTGTTTACTATCACTTCAATTCTGGTGCAAATAAACAGGGGGCACCATAGTCTCTGTTTACTATCACTTCTATTCTGGTGCAGATATGCAGGGGCACCATTGTCTCTGTTTACTATCACTTCTATTCTGGTGCAGATTAGCAGGGGACACCATTGTCTCTGTTTACTATCAATTCTATTCTGGTGCAGATAAGCAGGGGGCACCATATAGTCTCTGTTTACTATCACTTCTCTTCTGGTGTAGATAAGCAGGGGACAACATAGTCTCTGTTTACTATCACTTCTCTTCTGGTGCAGATATGCAGGGGGCACCATATAGTCTCTGTTTACTATCACTTCTATTCTGGTGCAGATAAGCAGGGGGGGCACCATATAGTCTCTGTTAACTATCACTTCTATTCTGGTGCAAATAAGCAGGGGGCACCATAGTCTCTGTTTACTATCACTTCTATTCTGGTGCAGATAAGCAGGGGGCACCATAGTTTCTGTTTACTATCACTTCTATTCTGGTGCAGATAAGCAGGGGGCACCATAGTCTCTGTTTACTATCACTTCTCTTCTGGTGCAGATAAGCAGGGGGCACCATATAGTCTCTGTTTACTATCACTTCTATTCTGGTGCAGATAAGCAGGGGGCACCATAGTCTCGGATTACTATCACTTCTATTCTGGTGCAGATAAGCAGGGGGCACCATAGTCTCTGTTTACTATCACTTCTCTTCTGGTGCAGATAAGAAGGGGGCACCATATAGTCTCTGTTTACTATCACTTCTATTATGGTGCAGATAAGCAGGGGGCATCATAGTCTCGGTTTACTATCACTTCTATTCTGGTGCAGATAAGCACATGGCACCATAGTCTCTGTTTACTATCACTTCTCTTCTGGTGCAGATAAGCAGGGGGAACCATAGTCTCTGTTTACTATCACTTCAATTCTGGTGCAGATAAGCAGGGGGCACCATATAGTCTCTGTTTACTATCACTTCTATTCTGGTGCAGATAAGCTGGGGGCACCATAAAGTCTCTGTATACTATCACTTCTCTTCTGGTGCAGATAAGCAGGGGGCACCATAGTCTCTGTTTACTATCACTTCTATTCTGGTGCAGATAAGCAGGGGGCACCATAGTCTCTGTTTACTATCACTTCTCTTCTGGTGCAGATAAGCAGGGGGCACCATATAGTCTCTGTTTACTATCAATTATTTTCTGGTGCAGATAAGCAGGGGGAACCATAGTCTCTGTTTACTATCACTTCTATTCTGGTGCAGATAAGCACATGGCACCATAGTCTCTGTTTACTATCATTTCTATTCTGGTGCAGATAAGCAGGGGGCACCATAGTCTCTGTTTGCTATCACTTCTCTTCTGGTGCAGATAAGCAGGGGGCACCATAGTCTGTCTTTACTATCACTTCTATTCGGGTGCAGATAAGCAGGGGGCACCATAGTCTCTGTTTACTATCACTTCTATTCTGGTGCAGATAAGCACATGGCACCATAGTCTCTGTTTACTATCACTTCTCTTCTGGTGCAGATAGGCAGGGGGCACCATATAGTCTCTGTTTACTATCAATTATACGCTGGTGCAGATAAGCAGGGGGCACCATAGTCTCTGTTTACTATCACTTCTCTTCTAGTACAGATAAGCACATGGCACCATAGTCTCTGTTTACTATCACTTCTCTTCTGGTGCAGATAAGCAGGGGGCACCATAGTCTCTGTTTACTATCACTTCTATTCTGGTGCAGATAAGCAGGGGGCACCATAGTCTCTGTTTACTATCACTTCTCTTCTGATGCAGATAAGCAGGGGACACCATAGTCTCTGTTTACTATCACTTCTCTTCTGGTGCAGATATGCAGGGCGCACCATATAGTCTCTGTTTACTATCACTTCTATTCTTGTGCAGATAAGCAGGGGGCACCATAGTCTCTGTTTACTATCACTTCTATTCTGGTGCAGATAAGCAGGGGGCACCATAGTCTCTGTTTACTATCACTTCTCTTCTGGTGCAGATAAGCAGGGGGCACCATATAGTCTCTGTTTACTATCACTTCTATTCTGGTGCAGATAAGCAGGGGGCACCATAGTCTCGGTTTACTATCACTTCTATTCTGGTGCAGATAAGCAGGGGGCACCATAGTCTCTGTTTACTATCACTTCTCTTCTGGTGCAGATAAGCAGGGGGCACCATATAGTCTCTGTTTACTATCACTTCTATTCTGGTGCAGATAAGCAGCGGGCACCATAGTCTCTGTTTACTATCACTTCTATTCTGGTGCAGATAAGCAGGGGGCACCATAGTCTCTGTTTACTATCACTTCTCTTCTGGTGCAGATAAGCAGGGGGCACCATAGTCTCTGTTTACTATCACTTCTATTCTGGTGCAGATAAGCAGGGGGCACCATATAGTCTCTGTTTACTATCACTTCTATTCTGGTGCAGATAAGCAGGGGTCACCATATAGTCTCTGTTTACTATCACTTCTCTTCTGGTGCAGATAAGCAGGGGGCACTATAGTCTCGGTTTACTATCACTTCTATTCTGGTGCAGATAAGCAGGGGGCACCATAGTCTCTGTTTACTATCACTTCTCTTCTGGTGCAGATAAGCAGGGGGCACCATATAGTCTCTGTTTACTATCAATTATATTCTGGTGCAGATAAGCAGGGGGAACCATAGTCTATGTTTACTATCACTTCTCTTCTGGTGCAGATAAGCAGGGGGCACCATAGTCTCTGTTTACTATCACTTCTCTTCTGGTGCAGATAAGCAGGGGGCACCATATAGTCTTTGTTTACTATCAATTATATTCTGGTGCAGATAAGCAGGGGGAACCATTGTCTCTGTTTACTATCACTTCTCTTCTGGTGCAGATAAGCACATGGCACCATAGTCTCTGTTTACTATCACTTCTATTCTAGTGCAGATAAGCAGGGGGCACCATAGTCTCTGTTTACAATCACTTCTCTTCTGGTGCAGATAAGCAGGGGGCACCATAGTCTCTGTTTACTATCACTTCTATTCTGGTGCAGATAAGCAGGGGGCACCATAGTCTCTGTTTACTATCACTTCTATTCTGGTGCAGATAAGCAGGGGGCACCATATTCTCTGTTTACTATCACTTCTATTCTGGTGCAGATAAGCAGGGGGAACCATAGTCTCTGTTTACTATCACTTCTCTTCTGGTGCAGATAGGCAGGGGGCACCATATAGTCTCTGTTCACTATCAATTATATTCTGGTGCAGATAAGCAGGGGGCACCATAGTCTCTGTTTACTATCACTTCTCTTCTAGTACATATAAGCACATGGCACCATAGTCTCTGTTTACTCTCACTTCTCTTCTGGTGCAGATAAGCAGGGGGCACCATAGTCTCTGTTTACTATCACTTCTATTCTGGTGCAGATAAGCAGGGGGCACCATATAGTCTCTGTTTACAATCACTTCTCTTCTGGTGCAGATAAGCAGGGGGCACCATATAGTCTCTGTTTACTATCACTTCTATTCTAGTGCAGATAAGCAGGGGGCACCATTGTCTCTGTTTACTATCACTTCTATTCTGGTGCAGATAAGCAGGGGGCACCATTGTCTCTGTTTACTATCACTTCTATTCTGGTGCAGATAAGCAGGGGGCACCATATAGTCTCTGTTTACTATCACTTCTATTCTGGTGCAGATAAGCAGGGGGCACCATTGTCTCTGTTTGCTATCACTTCTATTCTGGTGCAGATAAGCAGGGGGCACCATAGTCTCTGTTTACTATCACTTCTATTCTGGTGCAGATAAGCAGGGGGCACCATAGTCTCTGTTTACTATCACTTCTATTCTGGCACAGATAAGCACATGGCACCATAGTCTCTGTTTACTATAACTTCTATTCTGGTACAGATAAGCACATGGCACCATAGTCTCGGTTTACTATCACTTCTATTCTGGTGCAGATAAGCAGGGGGCAGCATAGTCTCTGTTTACTATCACTTCTCTTCTGGTGCAGATAAGCAGGGGCACCATATAGTCTCTGTTTACTATCACTTCTATTCTGGTGCAGATAAGCAGGGGGGCACCATATAGTCTCTGTTAACTATCACTTCTATTCTGGTGCAGATAAGCAGGGGGCACCATAACCTCTGTTTACTATCACTTCTCTTCTGGTGCAGATAAGCAGGGGGCACCATAACCTCTGTTTACTATCACTTCTCTTCTGGTGCAGATAAGCAGGGGGCACCATATAGTCTCTGTTTCTTATCACTTCTCTTCTGGTAAAGATAAGCAGGGGGCACCATAGTCTCTGTTTACTATCACTTCTCTTCTGGTGCAGATATGCAGGGGGCACCATATAGTCTCTGTTTACGATCACTTCTATTCTGGTGTAGATAAGCAGGGGACACCAAAGTCTCTGTTTACTATCACATCTCTTCTGGTGCAGATAATCAGGGGGCACCATATAGTCTCTGTTTACTATCACTTTTCTTCTTGTGCAGATAAGCAGGGGGCACCATATAGTCTCTATTTACTATCACTTCTCTTTTGAACAAAGGAATTTAATAATAATAATAATAATAATAAATAATAATTAAAACATAAAATGTAGTTGTCTGATCATTTACTTCCAGCCCTAGATAGACACAAATTAAATGTATACTTTAAGTAAAACAGGGGTGTATTTTGGCCTTGGGCAAACAAGGCACTTGCCTAGGGCAGCAGATCTTTTTTGGGGGGCAGCATTTTTTGAGTCTCACTACACACACTTACTACACTCACTCTACACACCCACACTGTACTACACATACTGACTATAACCACACACACAAACTCACCATATACACACAGACACTCACTACACACACTTACTACACTCACCTTACACACCCACACTGTACTACACATACTGACTATAACCACACACACACCCTCACCATATACACACAGACACTCACTACACACACTTACTACACTCACACTACACACCCACACTGTACTACACATACTGACTATAACCACACACACACACTCACCATATACACACAGACACTCACTACACACACTTACTACACTCACACTACACACCCACACTGTACTACACATACTGACTATAACCACACACACAAATTCACCATATACACACAGACACTCACTACACACAGATACACACATGTGCACTTGAACATGAACGTTAACTTTGAAAATGCCATAAAAGAGATGGATATTAGCTGCTGACAAAGCAAAAATAAAAAAAAAATACCAAATAAAATATAGTCGTACTTTAAAATTTTACAAAATATTTAGTATTTGATGCAAAAATTGACTTTATAACAGAGACCACAGGTAAGTTTTATTTTATTGTATTTGAGAACTAGATACTTTAGGGTTCTTTGTGATAATAACCATGTGGGATTATTTAATTTTAGACTCAGAGCTCTATATAAGTCCTTTGTATTGAACGTAGGTAAAGTTTAAAAACTCTGTGGCCTCCTATGATTAGTGATGTCGCGAACCTAAATTTTCGGTTCGCGAACCGCGGACTCGAACTTCCGGTATTGTTCGCGAACGCGCGAACCGCGCAAACCGCCATTGAATTCAATAGGCAGGCGAACTTTAAAACCTACAAGGACTCTTTCTAGCCACAATAGTGATGGAAAAGTTGTTTCAAGGGTACTAACACCTGGACTGTTGCATGCTGGAGGGGGATCCCTGGCAAAACTCCCATGGAAAATTACATAGTTGATGCAGAGTCTGCTTTTAAGCCTTAATGAGTCTAAATCAACTAACATTCCCAAAGTGGCTGTCTCAAAACATCCCGGACAGAAGATAGATTGATAGTGATAGATAAGATAGATAGATATACATAGATTGATAGTTAGATAGAATCGATAGAAGAGAAATAGATAGATTTGTTAGATATATAAGTACCCTAATAAATTCTAATAATCAAACATGCGTTCTTGGACCCAACTAGCTTGTGTCAATTAGTACTTTTCTTAGCACTTTAATCCCTGTTCCCCCCCCCCTATCGGGGGAGTTCTATATGGTCTGCCAGATTACCCTGAAAAATTATAATAATAAGACATGTGGTCTGCTACCTATTTTAACAAGGTTGTGTTTTAAGTACTACCATTCTTAGCACTTTAATCTCTGTAACTCCCCCTATTTGGTGAGGTCTATACGGCCTGGATGATTACCCATACAAAATATAATAATAAGACATCTGCTCTTGGTCTGCGACCCATGGTAATTAGTAATGTCCTTCGCATTTTAATAGCTGTTACTCATACTCACCCTATCGGTGGAGGTCTATATGGCCTGCATGATTACCCTTACAAAATATAACAACCAAACATATGCTCTGGGACCCATTGTAAGTAGGTTGTGTTAAGTAGTACTGTTCTTTGCATTTTCATACCTGTTACAACACCAAATGGTGGCAGGTCTATCTGGCCTTAATGATTAGCTGCACCCAAACCCAAAAAAAAGCCGAGTGGTCTTAGACTAACGCCCATGGCTAACTCTGTTGTTTCAATTAGTACTATTCTTAGCACTTTCATCCCTGTTACGGGCGGTCTACATGGCCATCATGATTAGCCGAACAAAATACTACAATCCAACCTTTGCTCAGTCTTCATAGGCCCTTCATTGTCTGTATTTTGATAGTACAGTTCTTATTATTTTTATAGCTGATACAACACCGAATGTTGTCAGCTCTATATGGCCTGCATGATTAGCTGCACCCAATACAAAAATAAATCCAAGCGGTCTTGGATTAACACCCATGGCTAACTCTGTTGTTTCAAGTAGTACTATTCTTAGCACTTTCATCTCATCATCCCTGTTACTTCCAGGACTCTCGGTGGTGTTGGTCTACATGGCCATCATGATTAGCCTAACCAAATACTACAATCCAACCTTGGCTCAGTCTTCCTAAGGCCCTTCATTGGCTGTATTTTGGTAGTACTGTTCTTATTACTACATGGTGGTCTACATGGCCATCATGATTAGCCTAACCAAATACTACAATCCAACCTTGGCTCAGTCTTCCTAAGGCCCTTCATTGGCTGTATTTTGGTAGTACTGTTCTTATTAGTTTAATAGCTGATACGACACCAAATGTTTTCAGCTCTATATGGCCTGCATGAAAAGTGAAATTCAAAGGCACGAGCAAACTGAGGGTTAAGATCATCAACAGTAAAGATTTTTTTAATTTTAATTAGTAACTATACTGTGACAAAATATTAGGATTGGTGTAAATAGTTGGCAAGACGGCCTGGCACAAAAGGATGGCAGGCAGGAGGGAGATGCAATTCAAGGACACTAGGAGACTGATTACTGACAGTCTAAACAGTGATGATTGACAATTTTTGCAATACTGTTAACAGAAATATGATTGCTGACAACAATTGGCTAGGTGGGCCTGGCTCACAGCAGGCTGCAAGGCAGGAGGAAAGTGCTATTCAATGGCACCAGCAAACTGAGGATTCAAATCACAGCAACTATTACCAAAAATTTTAATTTTTAATTATTAGAATACTGTCACAACAAATATGATTGGTGTAAATATTTTTTAAGTAGGCCTGGCACACAGGCTTGGAAGGCTGTAGAAAAGTGCAATTCAAAGGCACGAGCAAACTGAGGATTAAGATCAACACTAAAAAAATGTTTTATTTAAATTAATAACTATACTGTCTGACTGTGACAACAATTATGATTGGTGTAAATAGTTGGCTAGACGGTCTGGCACAAAAGGCTGGCAGTGGCAGGCAGGAGGTAAATGAAATTCAATGGCCCTAGGAGACTGAATATTTGCAGTCCAAAAAATTATGGTTTTTTTTTTTATTACTGTTACAAGAATTGTGATTGGTGCCACTAATTGGCTACTTGGGCCTGGCAGACAGGCTGGCAGATATGAGTCGTGGATGGTAGGTAGGGCAGCAATTTAACACAGTATGCTGTGTAAGTGACAAAAACACAGGACTGATAGAAAATTAAGTTACATTACACTAGCAAAATATTTTAAAATTTTAGATTTTAATATTAAAATTATGTTAAGAAGTGCAATGCACATATGACTCTATGAGTGGTCGCTACGTAGGGCAGCAATTATAACAACAGTATGCTGTGTAAGTCAGAAAGAAAGTTAGACACAGGCCTGATAGAAAATACAATTAGTTTACACTAGCGTAATGATTTAAAGACTTTTTTTTGGAAATTTTAAGAAAAAGGATAAGCACATACATATGAGTCGTGGCTGATAGCCTTGGAAGGGCAGCTATTAAAAACAGTAGGCTCTGTATGTCGGATACACACACGCCTGATAGAAAATACTATTAGATTACACTAGAAAAATGATTGAAATTATTTTTTTTGGGGGGGAATTAAAAAAAGGTTAAACACATATGAGTCGTGGCTCATAGACTAGGGAGGGCAGCAAGTAAACACAGTAGGCTCTCTATGTCAGCAAAACACACAGGCAGGATAGAAAATTATATTAGATTACACTAGCAAACAAATTTAAACTTTTTTTTTTTATATTAAAATTAAGGTGAAAGAAAAATAGATATGAGTGCTGGGTGGCTGCCTGGCACAGACCAATTGACCAAAAGACTGAAAAAAAAAGAGGTATATTAATGCTGAGTGAGCCTGACAGACACAGGCATGATAGTAAATGTAATTAGATTACACTAGAAAAATATTTTTTTGTGTTTTTTTTTAAATTAAAAATAATGTTATAAACGGATATTAACACTGCTGGCTGCTGGCTGGCACAGAGCAATGAACCAGAGTATATGCTGTGTGACACTGGCCTGATAGAAAATGAAAAAAAATTACACTAGAAAAGTAATTATATTTTTGGGTTAGTTAAATTTAAACTAATGTTGTTAGGGAGATATCAGTGGTGGCAGTAGCCACAGCATATGCTGTGAGCCTTAAACACACAGCTGAAAGCCAGGCAAATGCTAATAAAGAAAAAAGAAAAGAAAAAAAACGGCACGAAATATAGCCCTAAAAAGGGCTTTTTGGGGTGCTGTGCTTGCAGCAGAGATGAGTGGAGTCCTTCTGGACTGTAAACACACTAGCCTAGCTATGTTTTTCCTATTAATGTCAGGCGCAAAAACACAACACGTCCTCTCATTAAAAAAGCAAGGTCGTTATGAGTCTAAAATGGCGGATTCCGAGTAGCTGGGAGTGTCTGTGAGGGAGTGTCTGATGTTGATTGGCTCTAATGTGTTAGGCGGCTGTGACATAAAGGGTCAAAGTTTCCACAATGATGACACATAGGGGCGGATCGAACATCGCCATGTGTTCGCCCACAAACGCGAACGCGAACAACCTATGTTCGCTGTGAACCGTTCGCCGGCGAACAGTTCGGGACATCACTACCTATGATTCGTCTATAGGTATCTTTATAGGCTCCTCCCTATCCCAGGGTTAATTATTCAAACCTTCTTGTGCAGATAAGCAGGGGGCACCATATAGTCTCTATTTACTATCACTTCTCTTTTGAACAAAGGAATTTAATAATAATAATAATAAATAATAATTAAAACATAAAATGTAGTTGTCTGATCATTTACATCCAGCCCTAGATAGACACAAATTAAATGTATACTTTAGGTAAAACAGGGGTGTATTTTGGCCTTGGGCAAACAAGGCACTTGCCTAGGGCAGCAGATCTTTTTTGGGGGGCAGCATTTTTTGAGTCTCACTACACACACTTACTACACTCACTCTACACACCCACACTGTACTACACATACTGACTATAACCACACACACAAACTCACCATATACACACAGACACTCACTACACACACTTACTACACTCACCCTACACACCCACACTGTACTACACATACTGACTATAACCACACACACACCCCCACCATATACAAACAGACACTCACTACACACACTTACTACACTCACACTACACACCCACACTGTACTACACATACTGACTATAACCACACACACACACTCACCATATACACACAGACACTCACTACACACACTTACTACACTCACACTACACACCCACACTGTACTACACATACTGACTATAACCACACACACACACTCACCATATACACACAGACACTCACTACACACAGATACACACATGTGCACTTGAACATGAACATTAACTTTGAAAATGCCATAAAAGAGATGGATATTAGCTGCTGACAAAGCAAAAAAAAAAAATTACCAAATAAAATGCAGTCGTACTTTAAAATTTTACAAAATATTTAGTATTTGATGCAAAAATTGACTTTATAATAGAGACCACAGGTAAGTTTTATTTTATTGTATTTGAGAACTAGATACTTTAGGGTTCTTTGGGATAATAACCATGTGGGATTATTTAATTTTAGACTCAGAGCTCTATATAAGTCCTTTGTATTGAACGTAGGTAAAGTTTAAAAACTCTGTGGTCTCCTATGATTCGTCTATAGGTATCTTTATAGGCTCCTCCCTATCCCAGGGTTAATTATTCAAACCTGAAGAATATACCATCTTTCAAGAGCTTGTATTTTAGTAGTCAATGGTTGCCCAGGAAAAAGATATCACACTAGCACTATAATCCATTGTATTTTTGCAGCTATAGTGCAGGACCAGTATATTGTTTTGTAAACAATATTTAGATCTGAAATCTGTATTTGGCACTTTTAACAAATCCAAATATACATTATTCCTTTACACTGTATGTTTGTCAAACAGTTAAAAGCAATTACCTTGTTGATTTACACCGTCAGCTTCTACAGCTTCAGTATGTCTTAATTTTAGTCTAATATCACTTATCAGCTTTAGTTTAAACTTTCCATGCATTTTCTTTTTATTTATTTACTACTTGGGAGAGTTAGCTAAAATGTTACTTAGACATGAAATATATTTCTTGTTTCAAATGCCTATCTTTTGCTGCCACCTGTTGGTTACATTTTGTACTTACAGTGCATCATTTTTTAACAAGTTTTTATCTACAGCAAAAGAGATTCTGTAACTATTTATACTTAACTTGTTATATTTTAACAAGCAATTTTATAATGAAAACATGAAGGTTTTATTTCTCAGTGTTTTTAAAGAAAAAAAAGATAATTTTAAACATCTCTTTTCATAAGAAATAACTTTTTTTTTGCATGTAGGCAACACATAATAAGTATTAAAGTTTCTTGTTATATTCCATAGTATAAATAAGGAAAATACATTATATTCTATTGGCATATTCATTAACATTGAAATTGTAATAAACAATCAAAATATGCTCCTTATATGGAGAACAAAAAAAAGATTCCAATCAGAATTCATTGTAAAAAGCACCACATGAGTTTTAATGAGATTTTAAAATTCCCACCCATTCCAAAGAATTTGAGAACCCACTGATTGAAATTTGTTTCAAATCACTCTTGTAAACTATGAAATCTGTAGTGAAATACAATTATCCGAATATCCATTAATAATTGCACTTAAGCATTTTAATGTTTAGAAATTAAAATAAGTCAAATTGATATGAAATGATTATTGCCCACACCATGAATTAAACTATAAAAGGGATATGAAACCCACAATTTGTATTATGTTATTCAGACAGAGCACAATTTAAAAAAGTTTCCAATTTACTTTGTTCCCATGGTATCCTTTGTTGAAGAGATACATCAAAGGCAGGAAATAGAGCTGTCATCTAGTGCTCTTGCAAATGGATAAGATTTTTGCAAATAGTGCTCAAGACATGCACACACTCCTGAGCTGACATCCCTGCTTTTCAACAAAAGATACCAAGAGAACAAAGCTAATTTGATAATATAATTAAATTAGAAAGGAGTTTAAAATTCCATACTCTATCTGAATCATGAAAAAATAAAACAAATTGTTTTTTGTGCCTCTTTAAAGGAACATGAACGATACAATTAAACCTTCATATTTTAGATAGAACATGCAATTTAAGAAGTATTTTAATTTACTGCTGCTATTAAATTGACTTTTTCCCCTTAGAATCCTTTTTTTAAAACTATATCTAGGTAGGCGCAAGAGCAGCAATGCATTACTGGGAAGTAGCTGGTGGCTAAGCATATTTGCCCCTTGTCATTGACAGATATTGTATGTTCAGCTAGCCTCTAGTAGGGCATAGCTGCACTGTAGCTGACTGTAACTACATGTGTTTAACCCCAGTGTAGTCATAAGCAAAACAATAGTACAAAAATAAAATGCATTAACACATTAGAATATTTACATAGGCTGTCCATACAAAAAATGAACACCTAAAGGGACAATAAATACCTTGAGATTTTTATATTAAATGTTTAGTTATGCATAATGAAACAACTTTGCCATATATTTTCATTATTTATTTTGCCCCTTTTCATGTAAATTGACCAATTTGTAATTGTCAGAACTTGAAATGCAACCTGCTAACTTATCTAGGCTAACCCTGCTACATATATGTCCCTTATTAGCGCTGCAGAATCTGTTGGCGCTCTACAAATAACCAACGATAATAATAATATTAGCTTTATCAGATAAAAACTGCAAAACAAATATACTTTATACTAACTTTATGACAGGGGCTTGCCATGTTGCGTGTGGACTGAAGACCAGAATAGCCCATCCAAATAAGGAAAATGGTGGGCAAAGTTTGACTATTGAAAAATTATTGGAGTAAAAAAGATGTTAATTTGTTTTAAAAATGTTTAAGCCTTGGCTGATATTTTATTTTATTGCAACACAGCAGAAATGTAATAACAAGGTTTTTACTGTCCCTTTAAGTACTTCGTTTTTAAAGTCCCCTAAGTAGTTACTACATTTGTAACACTTTTCTGTATCCTTTACAGATATAGCTCCAGGAATAAATAGCACAGATAATGCACTTAGTTGTTGTACACACACAATGCTACTTTGGGATCTTACTTTTGCACATAGTTGGTGTAATTATTATCAGGTATTGTTATCAGGTATTTGTAGAGTGCCAACAGGTTCCGCAGTGCTATGAACATGGGTGGTATATAAAAAAAAACTATTACAGGGATCAAATGGGGAGAGAGGGTCCTGCCGAGACTTGCACTGTTGTAGTCCGCTCTTTTGAAGGTGAACTACAAACAGCTGGGCTCATAGGCTTACATGCTATGGGGTTTAAGGGGATAGCAGTGGAGAAAGGAAGGTTAGTGTAGGTTCTAAGCGTCCCTGAATAGTAGAGTATTCAGGGAGCACTTGAAGCTTTTAAAACTAGGGGAGAGTCTTGTGGAGCGAGGCAGAGAGTTCCATAAGATGGGAGCCAGTCTTGAGAAATCTTGTAGACGGGAATGTGATGAGGTAACAAGGAGGAGGAGAGTAGGAGATCATGAGGGAAGCGAAGGGGACGAGAGGGAGAGTATCTGGAGACAAGATCTGAGATGTAGGGGGGAGCAGTGCAGTTGAGGGCTTTGTGTGTCAGAGTGAGAATTTTGTGTTTAATCCTGGAGGCAAGAGGAAGCCATTGAAGGGATTGGCAGAGAGGTGCAGCATATGAAGAATGACGTGCAAGGAAGATGAGCCTGGCAGAGGCATTCATTATGGAGATTGCAGGGGCATTCATCTGAGTGATTACCTTAATTTTGAATACATAAAACAAAATATTGCTTCATGGACCATGGGTTTGATCTGAGGACACATTTTTCTGTATATAGCCTGCACAATGGAGTTTACAAGGACAATGGGTTCCATTTAGTATTAGGCAGCAGGATAGATGTTCGCTGCAATGAACCTTGTCCACCCAGCCCTACATCGGATCTGATTGGGATGATTGAAATCTGCCACACTTTAGGTGGTGGAGACGTTAAGTAGCAGTGGTCTTAAGACCTGAAATGCTTGGTTGTTCCCAGTAAATATACATGTATATGATTATATACAAATATTCTTATGTATTAATATGTGTATATACACATATTAACATATAAATATACAGTATATGTATATATTCATATACATATATATTTACAATTGCTGCCATAACTGCGCTACTTACCTCCTTTGCTGCACTCAGGTTCTGATGCCGTCTCTGATGAGGCTCCCACTAGAGCTCCCACTGGAGCCTATAAATGCGCACTCTCAGCTTCCTAGCAATGCTTCCTAGCAATGCGAACGCGAGCTCGCAATCGCATTGCGCTTAACTTGTAATACCAGCACACACTAATGCAAGGAATATTTAGCACTCCATTTGTAATCCAGCCCTATATGTGTAAACATATACAATTTTAAAATATAAGTTCCCTGGACCTAGCCAAGTACCCTACATCATTTAATAGCACAGTGTTCAAATTATCAGTGTGTAGATACCCTTCATCTTTATATGGCACAGATACCATGCTTTATTATAAAGTGTAGTATTCTCATTATCAGTGCATATATATAGCCTTAGTATACAGTGTATGTAGTGTTCTTCATCCATCCATATATATATTATTTTTTTTAATTATTTTTTTTTTTTTTTTTTTTCATTTCTTCTACAGTTCGTTTTTTAGCAGGTGCAATGTACTTGACAAATAGAAAGACTTCTGGAGCACATAAAAGTTTCTAAAGAAAGGTATTCTTGTCTGTTTGTTGTAGCTTGACCTGGCCTAGCTATATTTATATTGCAGAAAATGCTATGGGGTTAATCACACTCATTTAGAAAATGATTTATCTACAAAAATATCCATAGACTTTATTGGTGGTTTTCTGTTGAAAATCATTAGATTAGCTTTTCTAAAGAATTGTGATAGACACCTATATTCTAACCTCAGGGGTCGAACACAATCCTTTAGAAAACATATCTATTGGTTTTCAATAGAAAAAAAATCTGTGGAAATGTTTGCAGATAAATTTGATATTTTTTTTCTAAAGGATTGTGATCAACCTCATAATCATTTTATTGTTTCTTTAATTAAAAAACTGTTGTAATCTATGTTGCATAGTAATTATATCTGCACTTTACAGATTGAAATTAAAATTAAATGATATTAAAGGTTTGATCACAATCCATTAGAAAAACGTATCTAATGGTTATTATCACAAATTCTTCATTAAAGTCTATAGGGATTTGTGTAGATAAATAACCCCTAAATTGGGAGGAGGGACATATTTTGAATTTTGCCCTAGGAGCCAGATTATCTAGAAACTGTCCTGTGAGATCTAATATGTGCATATAGTTGGCATAATTTAATCTGCACCTATCTGATCTTAGCATATATCTAGGATAAATGAGCATTCAGCTGATCCAAAGATTTGTTAGAACATATAGGCATTGATCAAAATCTTGTTGATATTTGGAGCTGATTTCAAGTTTTTAAATTCATCTAATAATGTTAGTGGAGTCAATCACATTCTATTAAGAAAACAAATCTAATAATTTTCAACAGAAAAACACAATTAAAGTATATGGGGATTTTTGTAGATTGAATAGATTTTTCTTAAGGATTGTGATTGACCCCCAGTGTGTTTTGAGAGTGACCACAATCACAAGTGCCTTCTGCAGATAAAAGGCCTAAGATGCAAATTAGCTCTCAACTGAAAACCTCATTAAGGAGATAGAAATTTTCAATCCAAACACAAATCACAGATACATCTATTTGGCAGCTGAAGATATCATATTACAGTTGTTTAGACTGATATTTTTTTTTATCTTTTTTTGTACATTTTATTGTGTTAATAATACTTGATGTTTACAATTAACCTCTTGTGTTCCAAAACCATTGTGATACAGTATACAGTCTACTTGATATTTTTTTCTTGTATAAAAAGATAAATAATCCCTTTATTACCAATTCTCCAGCTTTGCATAATCAACATTGTTATATAAATATACTTTATAACTTCTAAGTTTGCCTGTTTCAAAGCTCCAGCAGGCCTCCCCTTATCTCACTGCTTTTAAAATCAACAGCTAGATAGTGCTAGGTTATGTGCCCTATAAATAATATTGTGCCCACTCCTGTGGAAAATGATAATGGTTATGCAAGAACCAGCACTGAGTAACTAAAATGCAAGATTGTAAAAAGCACTGAGATAAGAGGCAGTCTGTAGGAGCTTAAAAAAACAGGTAATCATATGGTTCAAAAGTATATTGATATAACAGTGTTGGTTAAGCAAAACTGGGGAATGGGTAATAAAGGGATTAGCTATCTTTTTATACAATAACAATTTTCAAGTAGACTGTCCCCTTAATACATTTGAATAAAGCATGATGTGTATACTGGGCATGTTTTTTTCCAATTATGATTGAGTAATATTTCTATTACTGTTGCCAGATCATGACAAAATAATCTTCATATGGAAAATAGTAGGTTTAAAAAAAAAAAACCAACAATTTTTGGACTGATAAAAAAAAAAAAACCTGTACATGATATTTCTAATTTAACAAACAAGAAGAAATGCCAAACATTAATATCTTACCCATGACAATGTGACTGTTAAAAAGTTCAGGTTTACAAACACAAACAAACTGTAAATTAATATCATCAAAATGCAAGTATGAAATAAAAATAAACATCTCAAGAACGCTATTGCTAAATGGGGTTTCTTGATGTTGTGATTGTGACTATTATATACAATTACATACTTACATTAGAGGACTGCTCACTAGTGATAGAATATAATAGACTAGTAGTGTACACGGGACATTTGTTGCGGTACAGCGGTCCCATCCCTTGCTCTCTCTCTCCGCCCTCTCTTTTGTTCTCTCCCTCCCCTCTCTTTTGCTCTCTCTCGACCCCCCTCTCTCTCCCCTCTTTTTTGATCTCTCTCCCCCCTTTATTTTGCTCTTTCTCCCCTCTCTTTTGTTCTTTCTCTCTCTCTCCCCCCTCTCTTTTGCTCTCTCTGCCCCCTCTCTTTTGCTCTCTCTCCCCTCTCTTTTGCTCTATCCCCCCCTCTTTTGCTCTCTCTCCCCCTCTCTTTTACTCTCCCCACCTTTTTTTGCTCTCTCTCTCATCTTTTGTTCTCTCTCTTCCCCCTCTCTTTTGCTCTCTCTCCCCCCTCTTTTGCGCTCTCTCTCACGACCACTTCTGCCGGGCCACGCACACTCCTGTTGGGCATGCCCCCACCATGCCCGCTTTCGCCCAAGTCCCGCTCCCTTCCCAGCCAAGTCCACTCCCGTCCACCATTCTTGCAGACAGCAGATCAGGTGTGTTTGTCTAAGGCCAGGGGGCCAAATTATTAAGCACTGTATGGTGCCTAATACATCTGTTTCCGCGCAAGCCTTCAGGCTCGCCAGAAACAGCAGTTAAGGACCAGCGGTCTTAAGACCGCTGCTCCTTAACTGGTCCACCGCCTCTGAGTGGCAGACAGCAATCAACCCAATCAGATACGATTGGGTTGATTGACACCCCCTGCTTATCTCTGACTCCTGAGCAGTTCTTCCTATTGTAGTCATAAGGTGCTCATAGGAGGTACCTTCCCTTTAATATACACTACATGATTAAAACATCTGGATGGACAATAAAACCAGGGAGAAAATGAATCCATTAGGCTAGTAGAAAAACTGAATAGTCACTATTGAAAGGATTCAATATATAAGTAAAGGAGAAGGAAAACATTAGTTGTTTAATTATATATCACATGTAACTAAATAAACAAGTACATGCAAAACATCACAAATGCAACATTTGACTTATAAAGAACATATGAATGACAGCATCTAAACAGACTGAATAATAAGTAGAGTATATAAGGCCGAATTATCAAAGCCGTCAAGTATGCTGCATTCGCCGGGACCAATACGCTCGCCTAACATCGCGGCCGCAGACCTGAATATGATCTCCATATTTATAAAAAAAGCCGACAAAAAGCTGCGCACCAAGTACGGGGCGATGAGCAGCGGACTGTTGTTAACTAACAGTCATCGATCTCGCTGCTATTCGGCTTTTTCCCAACTTTATTTATACCCTGTCACTAAACACCGCCACTATACTAAAATGTTTAACCCCTATCCCGCCACTCCCTGAGCCCACCACAGCCTAAATAAAGTTATTAACCCCTATCCCGCTGCTCCCGGAACCCGCCGCAACCTAAATAAATGTATTAACCCCTATCCCACCACTCCTGGACCCCTCAGCAACTAAATAAAGTTATTAACCCCTATCTCACAGCTCCTCTACCCCTCTGCAACTAAATAAATGTATTAACCCCTATCCCGCTGCTCCCGGACCCCTCCGCAACTAAATAAATGTATTAACCCTTAAACCCCTGGCCTCCCACATCACTACCACTAACTAAATCTATTGACCCCTAAACCACCAGCCCCCCACATCACCATAAACTAAATTAAGCTATTAACCCATAAACCTAACAACCCACTAACTTTACATTATAATTACCTCATCCCTATCTTATAATAAATTTGGAATAGCCAATAGAATGCAAGCTCAATTGCAACAGCCAATAGAATTTTTTCTCCTTTAATTCCTATTGGCTGATAGAATTCTATCAGCTAATCGGAATGTAAGGGACGCCATCTTGGATGATGTACCTTAAAGGGAAACTTCATTCTTCGTTGACCATCGTAAGAAGAGGATGCTCCACACAGGATGTCTTGAAGATGGAGCCGCTCCGCGCCAGATGGATGAAGATAGAAGATGCCATCTGGATGAAGACTTCTGCCCACTTGGATGAAGACTTCGACCCGCTTGGATAAAGACTTCGACCCGCTTGGATAAAGACTTCTGCCAGCTTCGATGAGGACTTCTGCCGCTTGGATGAGGATGGATGTCCGGTCTTGAAAACTGTAAGTGGATCGTCTTGGGGTTAGTGTTAGGTTTTTTAAGGGTTTATTGGGTGGGTTTTAATTTTAGGTTAGGGACTTTGGGCAGTAAGAGCTAAAAGCCCTTTTAAGGGCAATGCCCATACAAATGCCCTTTTCAGGTCAATGGGGAGCTTAGGTTTTTTAGATAGGGTTTTATTTGGGGGGGTTGGTTGTGTGGGTGGTGGCTTTTACTGTTGGGGGGGTGTTTGTATTTTTTTTTACAGGTAAAAGAGCTGATTTCTTTGGGGCAATGCCCTGCAAAAGGCCCTTTTAAGGGCCATTGGCAGTTTAGTTTAGGCTAGATTTTTTTATTTTGGGGGGGGGGTCTTTTTTATTTTGATAGGGCTATTAGATTAGATGTAATTGTTTTTATTTTTGATACTGTGGTTTTTTTATTTTTTGTAACAGTGTTTTTTTATTTTTTGTAACTTAGTTGTTATTTTTTTGTAATTTAGTAATATTTAAAGGGACACTGAACCCAAATTTTTTCTTTTGTGATTCAGATAGAGCATGCAATTTTAAGCAATTTTTTAATTTACTCCTATTATCAAATTGTCTTCATTCTCTTGGTATGTTTATTTGAAAAGAAAGAATGTAAGTTTAGATGCCGGCCCATTTTTGGTGAACAACCTGGGTTGTCCTTGCTGATTGGACAGCACCAATAAACAAGTGCTGTCCATGGTTCTGAACCAAACATTTGCTGGCTCCTTAGCATAGATGCCTTCTTTTTCAAATAAAGATAGCAAGAGAACAAAGAAAAATTGATAATAAAAGTAAATTAGAAAATTGCTTAAAATTGCATGCTCTATCTAATCATGAAAGAAAAAATTGGGTTCATTGTCCCTTTAATAGTAGATTTAAATAACTTGAGTAGGGTTAGGTTTTTAAATATGGAATATACTTCATTTAATTGTTAGTTTAATGTAATTGTAGTATAATAGTTAGGGTAGGTTAATTAATAGTTTAATATAGTTTATTTTAATTCTAAAGGTAAGTTTTAATTTGTTATAAGATAGGGATGAGTTAATATTTAATGAAAAGTTAGTGGGTTGTTAGGTTTAGGGGTTAATAGCTTCATTTAATTTATGGCGATGTGGGGGGCTTGCGGTTTAGGGGTTAATAGGTTTAGTTAGTGGTAGTGATGTGGGAGGCCAGGGGTTTAGGGGTTAATCATTTTATTACAGTTTTGGCGGGGTCCGAGGAGTGGCGAGATAGGGGTTAATACATTTATTTAGTTGCGGTGGGCTCCGGGAGGGGCGGGATAGGGGTTAATAACTTTATTTAGGTGGCGGCAATGTCGGGGCGGCAGATTAGGGGTGTTTAGACTTGGGGGTTATGTTAGGGTGTTAGGTGTAAACTTTACTGGTTTTCTACCATAAAAATCAATGGGATATCTGCCAGCATTGAACATAAGCTTTCGCTGCTTTCAGACTCCCATTGATTCCTATGGAATCCGCGGCCTCTAGGGTGGCAGATTGAAAACCAGGTACGCTGGGCCGGAATAGTGGCGAACGTACCTGTTAGAAATTTGATAACTTGCAAAAGTTGTCAGATAGTGCCGAATTTGTATTCGGAACATCTGTAATGATGTAAGCATTGATCTGTGTCGGATTGACACCGGCGGATCGTATGTTACGTCACAAATTTCAACTTTTGCCGTTCTGTAGGCTTTGATAACTAGGTCGAATCAGGCTCGCCCCAATTACGCTGCGGAATTCCAGCGTATTTGCGGTTGACGGCTTGATAAATATCCCTCTATATGTGCATTATTAATGTAATTATTCCCTGAAAATAATCACATCATAGTTATAGCGTAACTTTTAGATTTTCAGATTTCAATTCCTGCACTTGTACTTGTTTAAATTCAGCTGGATTTGGCAAGTTGCTGTCTTTTTTTTTTTTAAATGATTAGCTTTGCAGCAAATTATCTATCTTAACTATCTTTGTTTAACATACTGACGAATACCAACGTTAGATATGCAAGTCAATTTTAAAGTATGACCATAAAAAGCACCTTGCATATACAGAACAGCCAAGATATTTTACCCAAATTTCCATACCTTGGTTCATAGCCAGTGGGCAAAATTTATCAAAGTGAGAATAAGAAAAATTAAAACAAAACTCACAAATGATATCACAATATTTATGAAAGGTTATGCAACAATAAAGTCGCAACTTTTCATATGTGCAAACAAACTGAGTCATGACCATTCGCAAGTCTTTAATATATGCGAAGAAGTTTTCTGGAAATGGCTAATTATTGTATTAAAAGTCTATTGGCCTGTATATATTCGCAGTTCTCATATATTTATGAAAAGTGGTTCATGCAATAGTCACTGTTTTTAATCTCAACAACTTGTATGTTGTGAGGCTGTGAAAAATAAAGAGCGATATTGTTGTTTGTCTGGAGGGAAAATGAAAAAATTTATTTTTCTTGCCGTAATGGCTGTATCTAGCGCTAGAAATTGCCCACAACAAGGCGCATAACCTGAAGAATAAAAATTAATTAAATAACAAAAAGGTATATACAGATTTATAAAAAAGTTAAATAATTTAAAGTTTAATTGAAATAAGTGTACTAAAAAGAACTAAGATAAGCTCCAAAAACGGGCAATCTTCCTTGATGAAAGAGAGCCAAAGAAGGGGCAAAATAAAAATAACTACAAATATATAAGAAATAACATTCTTACAAACAATCACATGATTAATTTATTCTGTTATAATAGGATAAAAACAATAAAACCATTTACCGGTGGCTAAAGTTAAGATTGATAAATAAAGTGAAAACGATATTTTCGCAAGAAAATTAGATCAGCCATTTGCTTGACATCGCAAAAAGAATTTGTCCCAAAAATGTCTCTAGAAATATTGCGATCTATTGCGGAAATAATTGCAACTTTTTAGGCGCATTATTTTGGGGGTTAATACATTATGCCCAGTGTATAGGTACACCAAAATGAATAGACTCCTAATTGTAATATCAGAATGCCAGCTTCAACTTCAATGACCAAAAAAAAAAAATCTATTGTTTTCTTTTGCGTGTGTGTGTATATATATATATATATATATATATATATATATATATAGATAGATAGATATATATATATATATATATATACATACACACACAGGCTTTCTCATGTTTATTTATTTTGTTTGTATTGGTTTGACACAAAAAAAGTGGAGAAAAAAAAGTCAAATATGACACATTTAAAAACTCCACAAATGGACTGGACAAAATTATTGGCACCCTCAATTTAATATTTGGTAGCACACCCCTTGGAAAAAATAACTGAAATCAATCGCTTCCTGTAACCATCAATGAGTTTCTTACACCTATCTTCTGGAATTTTGAACCACTCATCTTTCGCCAACTGCTCCAAGTCTCTCAGATTGGAATGGTTCCTTTTCCCAACTGCTGTTTCAAGATCTCTCCACAGGTGCTTTATGGGATTGAGATCTGGACTCATTGCTGGCCAGTTTAATGCTCTCCAGCACTTTGTCTTAAACCATTTCTGGATGCTTTTTGACGTGTGCTTTGGGTTATTGTCCTGCTGTAAGATGCATGACCTCTGATGGAAAACCAACTTTCTGACACTGGGCCCTACATTGTACCACAGAATTCTTTGGTTGTCTTAATAATGCCATGCACACAGTCAAGACATCCAGTGCCTGAAGCAGCAAAGCAACCCCAAAACATCAGTGAACCGCCAACATATTTGACTGTAGGGACTGTAATTCTTTTCTTTAAAAGCTTCATTTCTTTTTTTTAAAATAGAATGATGGGCTTTACCAAAAAGCTGTAATTTTGTTTTACCTGTCCACAGCATATTCTCCCAAAAGGATTTTGGCTTCATGAGGTAAGTTTTTCCAAACTCCAATCTGGCTTTTTTATGGTTCTGTGTCAGCAGTGGGTTCCTCTTGGGTCTCCTACCATAGCATCCATTTTCATTCAAATGGCAACGTATAGTGCGAGCTAACACATTTGTACCCTGTGCATGAAGGTCAGCTTGAATTTGTCTGGAAGTTGATCAAGGTTCTTTATCCACCATTCGAACAATCCTTTGTTGCAATCTTTGATCAATTTTTCTCTTTCGTCCATGTCCAGAGAGATTAGCTACAGTGCCATGGGCTGTAAACGTCTTGACAATGTTGCACACAGTGGACACAAGGACATTAAGATCTATGGAGATGGACTTGTGATCTTGAGATTGTTCATACTTTTCCACAAATTTTCTTCTCAAATCCTCAGACAATTCTTTGCTGCTCTTTCTCTTCTCCATGCTCAGTGTGGCACACAGAGACACACAACAGTAAGGTTGAGTCAATGTTTTACTATTTTAACTGGTTGTCGGTGTGATTTCTATATTATTTCTATACAGCACCTGTTAATTGATACAAGAGAGTTTAATTACAAATTACAGGAGCATCACAAACTTGGAATGCAATTATTTCTTACAATTTTGAGAAGGTGCCAATAATTTTGTCCAGTCCATTTTTGGAGTTTTGCGTGGAATGCGTCAAATTTGGCTCTTTCTTTCTCCACTTTTTTGTGGTATACCAATACAAACAAAAGAAATAAACATGAGAATGCCTAAACATTTGTAATTGCAACAATTTTCTGGGCAAAGTGGTGCATTATCAGAAATGCAGGGTTGCCATGACTGTATATATATATATATATATATATATATATATATATATATATATATATATATATATATATATATGTGTGTGTGTGTGTGTGTGGTTAAAAAGTAAAAATATAAGTGCATTTGTCTAGATTTTAAACTTCCCTTGGCCTTGAATGCTACATCTCTTTGAAAGATGAGTTGAGATAAAATTTGGACAAAAATCGTCTTGCCCACATAAAGCTTTTGCCTATTGTAAACCAATGCATTTTTCTGCTTAAAACAGATATTTTTTAAGCAAAATGTGATGGTTTAAATATGAAGTACTTTTGGTCTCTAATGGAGTTGTATAGATTTCAATATGCCACTCTCTTTTTCTACAAATAAAAAGTTTACCAAAACAATAATGTTAAAAAAAAGATATGGTTTGTTGTATTTAGAACCATTTAAAAACTAACACTATTGAGTTATTTCTTGTATTATGTTTAAGACGGCACCTTTTATAACTTTTTTCATATAAACATTAGTCAATATTTTTCTGCATGACAAGTAGCAAAGCAAATATAGTTCTATGAATACAAGTATTGTGGTCGTGCCACTGTGGGACTGCGGTTGTAGTGGTGATTGGTGGATCATTTCACTGTCCAATATGCCTCTCTTACTATTAAAACAAACAGGCTGATGTTGTGGTAAGGCGAGCAGCCAAAGGGTGCACATTAAATCTACTATATAACAAGTACTTCTGTTTCCTACCTTATTAAAACTATAATTAGTCAAAAGTAAAGAGAGAAGAAGTGTTAAATACTGATGACATATATCAGAGGAATATTAAGCAGAACAAATTTCCAAACTTCTTTATAGATATGTATATAGATTATTATTTTTTTTGCAGGTTACTTCCTAGTATACAATAGAAACAGGACCAATAAAAACATAGACAAAACTTGATATTAAATTATATTATGCAATGCTAAATTATATTGATATAATTTATATTTATTTATTGTCAGACACATCATCTTAAATGTTCAGTTATTTCTTTCTTAAATTTATTTTGCAGTTACTAATTGTGTCCTTAAGTCACACTAATGAAACTCTGAAACTAATACATACATGTGGCCTGTGAGTACCCTGGTTGAAAAGTCTTGCTTTATAGGACATCTGGGTCCATTCATAACTGTCCCAAGATATCCAGCCCCTGTCTAGAGTGTCAATTCGCAGAAAAGGAAAACAAAAAAGAAATAGATTTATGGCACTCACTTAAACTCCATAAAAAGAAGCCAATATTAACTAGTGGTGATGATTTAATAAAACAACTTTCAATATATATGTATTTACTAGTCCTAAAGCCCGTTCACACGAGCCATTTTTTGCAGTACAGCGGTCCCACCCCTTGCGCTCTCTCCCTCCCCCTCTCTTTTGCTCTCCCTCCCCCCTCTCTTTTGCTCTCTCCCTCCCCCTCTCTATTGCGCTCTCTCCCCCTCTCTTTTGAGCTCTCTCTATCCCCCTCTCTTTTACGCTCTCTCCCCTCTCTTTCGGGCTCTCTCTCCCCCTCTCTTTTGCGCTCTCTCTCTCCCCCTTTCTTTTGTGCTCTCTCTTTCTCCCTTCTCTTTTGCGCTCTCTCCCCCTCTCTTTTGCGCTCTCTCTCCCCCTCTCTTTTGCACTCCCCCCCCCTCTGTTTGCGCTCTCTTGCTCTCCCCCCCTCTTTTGCGCTCTCTCTCTCCCCCTCTCTTTTGCGCTCTCTCTCCCCCTCTCTTTTGTGCACTCTCCCCCCTCTCTTTTGCTGTCTCTCTCCCTCTCTTTATCCCCCCTCTTCTGCTCTCTCTCCCCCTCTCTTTTAAGCTCTCTCCCCCCTTTCTTTTGCGCTCTCTCCCCCTCTCTTTTGCGCTCTCTCTCCCCCCTCTCATTTGCGCTCTCTCTTTCCCCCCTTTCTTTTGCGCTCTCTCTCTCCCCCTCTCTTTTGCGCTCTCTCTCTCCCCCTCCCTTTTGAGCTCTCTCTCTCCCCCTTTCTTTTTCGCTCTCTCTCCCCCCTTTCTTTTGTGCTCTCTCTCCCCCCTCTCTTTTGCGCTCTCTCCCCCCTCTCTTTTGCGCTCTCTCCCCCCTCTTTTGCGCTCTCTCTTCTCCCTCTTTTTTGCACTCTCTCTCTCCCCCCTCTTTTGCGCCCTCTCTCCCCCTCTCTTTTGCACTCTCTCTCTCCCCCTCTCTTTTGCGCTCTCTCCCCCCTCTGTTTTGCGCTCTCTCCCACCCTCTTTTATACTCTCTCTCTCCCACCCTCTCTTTTGCTCTCTCTCTCTCCCCCCTCTCTCTCTTTCCCCCCTTTCTCTCTCCCCCCTCTCTCTCTCCCCCCTCTCTGTCTCTCTCTTTCCCCCTTTTTCTCTCTCCCCCACTCTCTCTCCCCTCCCTCTCTCCCCCCTCTCTCTCTCCCCTCTCTTTTTATCTCTCCCCCCTCTCTATCTCTCCCCTCTCTCTCCCCCCTCTCTCTCTCCCCTCTCTTTTTATTTCTCCTCCCTCTCTATCTCTCTCCCCTTTATCTTGCGAGCGGCCGTGCCCAGCCACGCCCCTTCACACCTGACCACGCCCCCTTCACATCCAACCACGCCCCCGATCACGCCCAGCCCCGGCCACCTCTGCCACAGATCAGGAAGGGATCTCAAAGGCCAGGTGTGTTTGTCCTTGTGCTGTCTCTACTGCGCATGATAGCTTCGGACAAACACACTTGGCCTTTTATATAATAGGATGTGTGTAAAAATGAACAATTGAAAGATTTATAAGTCTACAGGAAGAGGGCATAACATTTAGAGTGAATCAAAAAGTTCCCTAGTTTTAAAGGACCTAACCGGGCATGAAATATATATATTTTACATTCCAGTGTTCTATTTATTCATAAATACACTTTATGTATATATGATGTTTTTTTGGTATTCAAAAAAATAACATTATTAGGATGTGTTACTTTAACTAATGGACAGCTTGTAATTACATAGCTTAACTAAGTCACTTATGTTCTTTTGGTGTATGCACTTTTGACATGTCCGCAATAGTTTATATTCCCAGACACAGCTGATGACCCTCGTTAGTAATTTATTAGCTATTTAAGGGTTAAAGCCGGATGTAGCCGCATGGTCTATGATTAAGGCATTTTTCAAGCCGAAACGCGTAAGACCGGCTACGGCTTAATCTGGAGGACTCAACATTTTATATGGATGTGGTGTGTTTTTTTGTACCTGGAGTTGCATTAAAGAAGTTGTTGGTTTCAAGACGGCTCGCTGGACTGTTTCTTTTCAATGCCAGATGATTTCCTATGTTCCGGCTGGAGCTAGTCTTGGAGGAGTGCGGTCAGTGAATATCGCGCACAGCGTCTGACGTCATCACAGGAGGACATGGGCAGGAGGCACGCTATGCACCACGAACGGAGATCGGAGCCGCGTTTAGTGGCGTCCCTGTGGAGATAGGGATACAGCCGATCCGGAGACTGGGCGGACGAAGACTTCAAAGGACGGACATGAAATAACGGACTTTGTGAAGGTGAGACCGCTGTCTTTACAGCCGCATTAATACATTGTCCGTATTGCTGAATTGGTCCGTATTGCCTGAGTAAGTGTCGCCCAAAGTAGAACCAAAGTGGTGCTAGTGATGCATAAGTGCCCAGAATAAGGTCCTAGAGTAATTTCTTTGAGAGAGGATATTAAGGCTTGGAGCCCTCAAGCAGTGGATTGCTGCATTTTCTAAGTTTGATTCTAAATTGTGTTATTTATCCCCTGCGTGGGATCAGCCAGATTATCCTGAGAACTTGGTTTAAGGGATTGAATATTGCCTCTTTGACCCAGGTACATACACATCGACATCATGAGTTTTTTCTCACAACTATCATTAACGGACATTGACAAGTGCAGACTTACACTAGAGGATACTTTCATTAGACAACATGAGACTCTTGATATCAGTGACATTTTTCTACAGATGGAGAAAGTCCTTAAGAAGGAATACCGCATCTGGTGGGACAAGAGATCGCTTGAAAAGTATTTATTGCTTGAACTGATACCCAGGGGACTCAGATTAAACAAATTTCCCACTTTTCAAGTGGATGATTATGAAATAGTGAACGAATGGAATGGGGCACTCACAGATTGTTCAAAGGTTTTGATGGGTATTATTATCAGAATTAAAGATAAACAGCTCATTAAAGTTAGAGAGGAATTGGAGGTCATACAATCACAGCTCAATGAGTACATTGAGCACCCTAATTATGATGATCTAGAAAAAAATTTGAAAGAGAGTGTTGATTTGTTTAGAACAGAATTAGATAATTTCAAGCTTAGAAAATTTCATCGTGATAATGAGAATTACATGAATAATAGGGTATATGATTGGCAGACTTCTAAAAGGAAGAATAGACCAAAGAAGAAAGGGTCTAACTACACTAATGCAATTAAAACTGTAAGCACAGATAAGAGAGTTACCTTTTCTGATTCTGATGCTAGTGATCAGGAATCCAATCTTTATTCAGCTAGGAGTGGTTCGAGTGACCAGTCAGAAGAGGAAGCAACTAGAGAGATAGTCAAACACAAATCTAAGACACAAAAAACTATAACTGAACAGACTCAACCTAGGTTTGAGCCCATTTCCACAAGGAACAGTAGTCAGAGAGACACACCACAAGCAGATACCACAGTGAGATGCAGGGAGTTTCTCAGTAATCAAGATGGTGACTTTCCAGTACTTAATGTTCCTAACAAGTCATGTCTTAAACCACACAATACTAGCCAGCACCCTTTAGGACAGGTGGGGATGGAAACAGAGGGAGGAGGAGGAAGAGGAAGAGGCGCAGGAAGAGCACAAAAGGGCAGAAGAGGAAGGGGCCGTTACAACAAGTACAAAATATAAAAATTGTGAATCTCTCTGAAACCGTACTCAGTGAGGATGAAATTTCTCTTCTGGGCATGGGTTTAGGGTTTGTCCCCAGTGTTCCCTTTGATCTCTTTGAAACAATTACGGATGTTAATCGTTTAGTGAGAGACCTCACATTAAAAAAGTTTTTTTTGAGCAGGGGGAACACTGGAGATGAACAAACCCCTTCTATATATTCACAAGATTTATACACAGGTATACCCCCTATTATGAACACAATTGATTTTAAGGAAGCGTGTGATTTCCAGCTCCTACAGGATCTCTTCTTTGAGTCAGGGGATTACAATTCCTTTGTAAAAACTGAACACATTGGTTACAAACCACGTTCAGTCTTCTATCCTACCAAAGAAAGAGGCCCTTTCCTTGAGGCCTTTTATAAGTTGGTAGAGGATGATCTTATACTTTTGTCCCGATACCACAGAGCTGCCCCCCCGAATCTGACACAACAGCAGAAACTAGCTCTGGATACTCTTAAAGAGAAAGATGGAATAGTCATCAGACAGGCAGATAAGGGGGGCAGCATTGTGGTACTTGACAAGGTTAAATATATTCAGGAGGCTGAAAGACAAATTTTTGATACAGCAGTATATCAAACTCTCTCTAGGGATCCCACCCCGACCTTTAAATTGCAGTTGTTGGATCTTTTAGATGATGGTTTGCAGGAGGGTCTCATAGACCAGGATACTTTCGAATACCTGAATGTTAAGACACCGTCTATCCCAATTTTTCATCACCTCCCCAAGGTGCATAAATCCTTGGAGGAGGTGAGGGGAAGGCCCATTGTTTCAGGTATTGGGTCTTTATTCGAGAGAATTTCTTCTTGGGTAGAGTCCCTCCTGCAACCTCTAGTACTGCAATTGCCCTCTTATCTGAGGGATACCACCCATCTATTGAACAGTCTGGAACAGGTTGCTTGGGATATAGACTGTTCGTGGATCACGGTGGATGTAGTGGGTCTTTATTCGTGTATTCCACACGAATTCGGCCTAGAATCAAGTTTTCTCTCAATATGTACAGTAACTATGATGATAACTTAAAGGCATATATATTAAGAGTGCTACAATTTCTCCTAAGACATAATTATTTTAAATTTGAAGACTAGTTTTTTCTCCAAAGACGTGGGACCGCGATGGGTGCCAAATTTGCCCCAGCCTATGCGAATCTTTTCATGGGCTGGTGGAAAAGGTCCCACGTCTTTGGAGAACTTAACACGTTTAGAAGCAAGATTAAATCTTATAAGAGGTATATAGACGACTTGCTCTTCGTGTGGACTGGGTCTAAAGATGAGGCAGCGGCATTTCACACATATTTAAATTCAAATAGTGTGAATTTGCAATTCACGTTCTCTTGGGAGAAGTTGTCTGTACCATACTTGGATGTCGTTCTAACTGGCGACATTATCAACCAAAAAGTGATAACATCCTTATATAGGAAGCCTATTACATCTAACACAATTTTGCACGCCAGATCCAGTCATCCGAGACATACTGGGTTTGGGGTGGCAAAAGGACAGATGATAAGACTGAAGAGGAATTGCTCCCTGGATTCAGATTTCCAGAAGGAAGCAAATATCCTCAGGACACAACTACTGGAAAGAGGTTATCATCCAAAAATTGTAAATAGGGCGTATGTGGAAGTTAACAGAATGGAGCGATCCAGTATGCTACAAAAGAAAGGTATAAACCACAGTGATACTTTTGATTCAAACAAACCCATCTTCACCACTACTTTTAGCCCGCAGTTTAGAGAAATATGTGACATTATAGCAAAACATTTCTCAGTGTTAACGGGTGATGAAGGTTTAAAGTGTTTTGTAGAGGAAGACTGCAATTTTGTCCCCAAAAGAGGACGAACAATAGGTAATATCCTAGCCCCGAGTATGCTTAGGAAATCAAGCACGAGTGGGAGCAGCTGGCTTCTAGTAAAAGGACACTTTAAATGCCACTTTACGGCTTGTATAGCGTGTAGCCATACAAATGTGACTAATCGCTTTCAGTCTAAAGTCACACAAAGAGTTTTTCTTCTATCTAACTGTACAAACTGTAGAACCACGTATGTCATATATGTAGCAGAGTGCACAGAGTGCAACAAACAGTATGTGGGTTGTATGACCCGCGAAGTGAGATTCAGGATCAGAGAGCATCTAAATAACATTGAAAAGGATATAGATGTCTCTGATCTGGTTCATCACTTCATTACGGTTCACAATAAAGCAGTGAAAACATTTAAATGGCAAGTGATAGAACAGATAAGAAATACTCCACAAGGGGGAGACAGAACTGCCAAACTCTTACACAGGGAGGCCTTCTGGATCTTCACCCAGGGTTTCAATGCTACAGGAGACATAATTAATCATTGGCAATTCTGAATGAGAGTGCTACAAAGTCATTATTCCTAATTTTTATCTCGACTTAATAATAGGGTTTGTCCATAGGTCTAAGTAAATAACACTTTATATAATACAGATTCCTATCCTTTTAATACATCATAGTTTAGGGTTTTCTTAGTAACACATAGTAGTGCGTGAACACTAGGATATATAGTATAAGATTGCCCAATATGATACCAAAGGTTGATCCCATGAGGATTTAAATTGGGCTACATACAGAATTATTAGTGTCTTTTAAGGATGATTATTTTCCCATGTTTAAACTAATGATGTTAATATTGTGACAGAAGGGAACAAAATGCAATTATTTTGATGTGTTTATATTTTCTATTGCTTGAGATAAACATCATTTAACATTAATTTTGTTCTCTTTAGCTTAATAGTAATGAACCCAATAAGCATTTTAGTATTTGAAGGATGTGTTACTTTAACTAATGGACAGCTTGTAATTACATAGCTTAACTAAGTCACTTATGTTCTTTTGGTGTATGCACTTTTGACATGTCCGCAATAGTTTATATTCCCAGACACAGCTGATGACCCTCGTTAGTAATTTATTAGCTATTTAAGGGTTAAGGCCGGATGTAGCCGCATGGTCTATGATTAAGGCATTTTTCAAGCCGAAACGCGTAAGACCGGCTACGGCTTAATCTGGAGGACTCAACATTTTATATGGATGTGGTGTGTTTTTTTGTACCTGGAGTTGCATTAAAGAAGTTGTTGGTTTCAAGACGGCTCGCTGGACTGTTTCTTTTCTATGCCATATGTATATATATATATATATATATATGTACATAGTCATGGCCAAAAATATTGGCACCCCTACATTACTGTCAAATAATGCACCACTTCGCCCAGAAAATTGTTGCAATTACAAATGTTTAGACATTCTCATGTTTATTTATTTTGTTTGTATTGGTACGACACAAAAAAGTGAAGAAAAAAAAGCCAAATCTGACACATTCTATGCAAATCTCCAAAAATGGACTGATGGTTTTCATTTTAAGCTACAGTGCAGATTATTTCCATTTTGAAGCTGTAGTCAGATATATTAGCTTTAGTTTTGTCATGTTATGTAATTTCTAGACTTATTCTTTTATTTATACATCTATTTTTTGTGTACTGCATTTTTGGTAAAACTAAAACATTTACTAAAAGGTTAGTAATAAACTTAGTAAAAAAACAATAAAACAGAGAACTTTTTTTTATAACTATTAACTTAAGTTAGTACAGAAAAAAAGTCCCTTTAAGAGACTATGGCCCCTATTTATCAAACCGTCAACTGTGCTACATTCACCAGCACCAATACGCTCGCCTGACATTGCCTAACATCGCGGCTGCGGACCTTAATACGCTCTCCATATTTAACAAAAAAGCTGTCAAAAGCCGCGCACCAAGTACGGGGCGATGAGCAGCGGACTGTTGTTAACTAAACAGTCATCGATCTCGCTGCTCTTCGGCTTTTTCACTGCTTTATTTGTATACTGTCACTAAACACTGCCACTATACTAAACTTATTAACCCCTATCCCGCTGCTCCCGGACCCCGCCGCAACTAAATAAACTTATTAACTCCTAAACCGACCCTCCCGGAGCCCACCGCAACTCTAATAAAGTTATTGTGAGGAATCAATGTAACACCCTTATATGTGAATTTATGTTTAATCAGCCACTCAGTCTCACACCCCACTTCGGGTATTATTTCAAGAATAAACCCTGGTTTGCTCATAGACATGAGGGTGACCTACATAGGTCAGGGTAGTGGAACAGTACTACAAAGTACCTATACACTGTTGAGGACAACAAAGCTAATTAATCTAACTAAAAGTAGTTTGTGAGAAATACATCTGTAAAGTAACAATACTAATGTGCATAGATTTGTATAACGCAGCATGACATGAGTGAATCTAATGAGTCTTGTAGCGACACAGATCATGGGCAAGGTTAAACTACAGATGAGGTAAGTTATTGCACAAACAAACTGTGTGGAAGTAGATAGATACTTGGAATAGACACAGTACCGTAATTAAGTTGTAGTCTCTGGAGCTGTTTGAGCTGACACACTGGAGAGATCCTGTGTTTGAGACTCAGTTTCGGCGCGCCGCTCTGCAGAGTGACGTAACACGCTCCAGCGTGTTTACGGTGCAGTACAGTGAGAAAAGTTAAACAGGTGAGATAATGCGAAACAATATTACCAAACAGATGGCAAAGTTGCGGTCAGGTTATTAAAGAGTAACTAGCAGAAAATCCGGAATAGTTGTTTAAGACTTCAGGTTCCAATAAGGAAATATCAAAGAGTGACTAGTATAAAGATTCCAATGGATTCAAATTACCTAGCAACGTATGATATGCAAGGTAAGCTTATAAAGGAAGTGCTGGTCACATGATGTAAAAGTTAAAGAGACAGTATGACGATCAGCTGTATCCTGACAGTATACCCCCCTCAAGAAATCCCCTATCCATCAAGGGTGAGGGCGGTCAGGATGACGTCGATGGAAGAGGGAAACCAAACGAGGAGCGGAGATGTTGGAAACAGGTTCCCAGGAATCCTCGTCAGGTCCATAGTCCTTCCAACGGACAAGGTACTGTAAAGTACGTCTGTAAATACGAGAATCAAGAATATCGGCAACTTCGTAGGATTTCAAATCCGGATCAGGAACGGGAAGAGATGTCTGCGGTACAGGAGTTCTTGTAGGTAGGTGAGGCTTGAGTAAGGATACATGGAAGGTGGGATGAATTTTAAAGGATGGGGGTAACTCCAAAGTAACAGCGTTTAAGTTAATAATCTTAATGATTTTGTAAGGACCGATGAAAAGACTGCCCAATTTCCTACTAGGAATTTGTAGTTTAAGGTTCTTCGTAGATAACCAGACTAGATCTCCAGGTTTGTACGGAGGAGGTTGGGATCTCCTTAGATCGTAGTAGTGTTTCTGCTTGGCCTGGGCTGAGGTTAGAGTTTCTTATAGTAGCTTGAAGATTTGCTTCAAGCTATTGACAGATTCTGTTACCATAGGGGAAATGTTGTCATTCCTGTGTAGTAGATGATAAGTAGGGTGATAGCCATAATTGACATAAAATGGAGTAAGCTTAGTTGAAGAGTTAACAGTGTTGTTAAAAGAGAATTCAGCAGTTGGAATAAAAGCATACCAGTCGTCTTGTTGGAAATTGCAAAAACATCGAAGGTATTGCTCAAGAATCTGATTTGTCCTCTCAGTTGGACCGTTAGACTGGGGATGGTATGCTGAAGTAAGATGTCTGTCGATGTTCAAGGACTTGCAAAGATGAATCCAAAATTTCGAAGTAAATTGGGACCCCCTGTCAGTTGTTACAGAATCAGGGAGTCCATGAAGCCGTACTATATGTCTTAGGAAAGCTTGAGCTGTTTCAGAAGCAGTAGGTAGTCCCAACATGGGAATAAAATGGGCCATTTTGGAGAACTGGTCGACCACAACTAATATGGTGTTATGGTTAGATGAAGTAGGAAGTTCCACAATGAAATCCATAGCGATATGCCTCCATGGCCTGTCAGCTATGGGTAGAGAAAGAAGGTGGCCATAAGGCCTGATATGTGAAGGCTTGGAGGTAGTGCATACAGAACAAGTTCGAACATAATGTTTCACACTGTTAGCGAGTCCAGGCCACCAGAAATCCCTTTGGATGAGGTGTATCATTTTCCGAATTCCAGGGTGTCCAGAGAGAGGCGCTTCATGTTCATTACGCAACACCGTATCTCTGATAGCTTGAGGTACGAACAACTTCCCCCCTGAATGGTAAAGACCCTGGGAATCCTTTTGTAGTTGTAAACCTTGGATACTAACATCCCTCCTCTGGTGGTTCCGAAAATAAGCAACTTGTTGGATGGTTAAACCAATAAATTTATGTGGTGGTATTATAGTATCCTGTGTATACTGCTTGGAAGGTCTGGAAGTGGATCTAGAAAGAGCATCAGCCTTTTGGTTTCTAGATGCAGGACGGTAGGTGATTAAGAAGTTAAATCGAGTAAAGAAAAGGCTCCACCGAACTTGACGAGCTGACAAAGTTTTATTAGTTTTTAAATACTGCAAGTTCCTGTGGTCGGTATAGATAATGATGGGATGGCTTGCACCTTCCAGTAGATGCCTCCAAAATTCAAGAGCCGCCTTGATTGCTAAGAGCTCCTTTTCGCCAATAGAGTAATTAAGTTCGGCGTTATTCATAGTTCTCGAATAATATGCTACTGGATGTAAAGATTCCTCCTCGGAATGTTTTTGAGAAAGAATAGCGCCTAAGGCATAGTCCGAAGCATCCACTTCGAGGAAGAACTGCTTGTCAGGATCTGGAAATTGAAGAATTGGAGCGCTGACAAACCTTTCCTTAAGAATTCGGAAGGATTGATCCGCTTGAGGAGTCCAAAGAAATTTATTTGATTTTCTTGTAAGTGCAGTGAGAGGCTTTACTATTGCTGAGAAATCTTTAATGAACTTCCTATAAAAGTTCGAGAAGCCCAAAAATCTCTGTACATCCTTTTTAGAAGATGGTGGGGGCCAATTGGTAATGGCCTCTACTTTGTTTAATTCCATCTTAATACCACTAGGTGAAATGTGGTAACCAAGGAATGTGATAGTCTCTGAATGGAAGATACATTTCTCGAATTTAGCAAATAGTTGATTCTCTCTGAGTCTGAGTAAAACGGTCCTGACATGATTAATGTGATGGTCAAAGGTATCTGAATATATAAGGATATCATCCAAATAGATGACAACACATGTGTCAAGTAGGTCCTGAAAGAGATGATTGATGAAATATTGAAACGTGGCAGGTGCGTTGCACAACCCGAATGGCATTACAAGATATTCATAAAGGCCATATCGGGTGTGGAACGCTGTGAGCCACTCGTCTCCCTCTCTTATCCTGACCAGATTGTAGGCACCTCGCAAGTCAAGCTTAGTGTAAATTTTGGCACCTTGAAGTCGTTCAATCAACTCCGGAATTAGGGGGAGAGGATAACGATTCTTGATTGTACACTTGTTGAGATCCCTGTAGTCAATGATTGGTCTGAGGGTGTCATCCTTATTTCGAACAAAGAACATTCCGGCACCTGCCGGAGAGGAAGATGGCCTAATGAATCCTTTTTCTAAATTCTCATTGAGATATTGTTTCAAATGAGTGAGCTCAGGCTGCGAAAGAGGATAAACATGACCTACAGGGATCTTTGAACCGGGTATAAGATCAATCGGACAATCAAATGGTCTATGGGGCGGCAAAGCTTGAGCTTGTTTTTTATCAAACACATCTTTCAAATCTGAGTACTCTTGTGGGATCAATTGTGTAGTGGACTGAAACAGAATAGGCACAGACCTGCAGTTAGTAGCACAGAACTGTGAATCAAAGGTAAGAGTACCATGTAACCAATTTATGGTGGGCTGGTGATGTTTCAGCCAATTAAAACCCAAAATTAAATGGAAAAGAGGTGAGTGTATAACATCAAAAGAGCGTACTTCAGTATGACCATTAGGAAAAACTAACTGTAAAGGTCGAGTGTGGTGCAATATAGGACCTGAATTAATTAAGGAACCATCTACAACAAGAATTGCAAGTGATACAGATTTTTTTATTAGTGGAATTTTGTTCAAGTGCACAAAAGTGGAATCAATAAAGCAGTTAGTGGCTCCTGAATCAATCACCGCCTCCGCGGATACCACCTGGTGATCCCACTGTAGAGAAACAGAATGGTTAAAATGTGAAGAATTTTTTAAAACATTATTATGCACAAGCTCAAGTTTATGCCGATCATGCTTACCCTTTCTGGATTTTAACAGGGTTGGGCACTCCTTTACAGTGTGATCCTTGGAAGCACAGTAAAGGCAGAGATTGTTTAAGCGGCGTCTACTCTTTTACTCCGGCTTGAGTGGTCCACGAATGAAAGCAATCTCCATAGGTTCATCCTGGTTCTTAGGAGTGCTGAAGGAACTGGGGCTATATGATTTCCTATATAGAGGATCAGTTGTGCCCCTTTCATGTTTCCTTTCTCTGAGACGACGGTCTATGTTAATAGTAAGAGTCATTAAATTCTCCAGACTATCAGGCATGTCTATACGGGCCAATTCATCTTTCAATGAATCCGATAAACCAATGCGGAACTGGTTTTTTAAGGCTGGAGTGTTCCATAAGGTATCAGGGGCCCACCTCTTAAACTCAGCTATGTATTCTTCTACGGGACGACGTGCTTGTTTGAGGGATCTGATAGCTGTTTCTGCAGTAGTCTGCTTATCATGGTCCTCATATAGAAGAGACATAGCTGAGAAAAAGGACTCAAGGGAATCGAGTATGGGGTCGTCAGCCTCATAATAGGTATTCGCCCAACTCTTTGGTTCACCCCTCAAATAGGAAATAACCGTCAGAACTTTTATTCTATCAGTCGGGTAACTACGTGGTTTCAAAGAAAAATAAAGAGTGCAGGAGTTTTTGAAATCACGAAATTGTGTTCTGTCCCCAGAAAATTTGTCAGGAGGACAAGGTATAGGCTCAGGAGGTGAGACTTCAGCAGTGAGAGGTTTATGTTCTGCTTGATCACGTATGAATTTACGCAACTCTAAGTTTTCTGCTTGCATTTCTCTGAGCCCTTGTATCATGAGATCCATGTTTTGTGCAAGTGTTCCAACACGGTTAGACAATTCTGCTATATCCATGTTCTGAAAAATGGAAAAAATAGATATATATATCTATATAGGGTGATCTATTTTTAGGCTAGGTAATATGTGAGGAATCAATGTAACACCCTTATATGTGAATTTATGTTTAATCAGCCACTCAGTCTCACACCCCACTTCGGGTATTATTTCAAGAATAAACCCTGGTTTGCTCATAGACATGAGGGTGACCTACATAGGTCAGGGTAGTGGAACAGTACTACAAAGTACCTATACACTGTTGAGGACAACAAAGCTAACTAATCTAACTAAAAGTAGTTTGTGAGAAATACGTCTGTAAAGTAACAATACTAATGTGCATAGATTTGTATAACGCAGCATGACATGAGTGAATCTAATGAGTCTTGTAGCGACACAGATCATGGGCAAGGTTAAACTACAGATGAGGTAAGTTATTGCACAAACAAACTGTGTGGAAGTAGATAGATACTTGGAATAGACACAGTACCGTAATTAAGTTGTAGTCTCTGGAGCTGTTTGAGCTGACACACTGTAGTGCTTCGGGAGATCCTGTGTTTGAGACTCAGTTTCGGCGCGCCGCTCTGCAGAGTGACGTAACACGCTCCAGCGTGTTTGCGGTGCAGTACAGTGAGAAAAGTTAAACAGGTGAGATAATGCGAAACAATATTACCAAACAGATGGCAAAGTTGCGGTCAGGTTATTAAAGAGTAACTAGCAGAAAATCCGGAATAGTTGTTTAAGACTTCAGGTTCCAATAAGGAAATATCAAAGAGTGACTAGTATAAAGATTCCAATGGATTCAAATTACCTAGCAACTTATGATATGCAAGGTAAGCTTATAAAGGAAGTGCTGGTCACATGATGTAAAAGTTAAAGAGACAGTATGACGATCAGCTGTATCCTGACAGTTATTAACCCCTAAACTGCTGCTCCCGGACCCACCATAACTCTAATAAACGTATTAACCCCTACCCCACTGCTCCCGGAGCCCACGCCACCTACATTATGTTCTTAACCCCTAATCTGCCTCCCCCTATACCGTCGCCACCTACATTATGTTATTAAACCTTATCCTTCCGCTCCCGGAGCCCACCGCAACTAAATAAAGTTATAAGCCCCCCACATTGCCATAAACTAAATTAACCTATTAACCCCTAAACCTAACAACCCGCTAACTTTATATTAAATATTAACTCATCCCTATCTTATAATCAATTTAAACACCTTTAAAATTAAACTATATTAAACTAATAATTAATCTACCATAACTATAAAACTAAAATTACATTAAACTATATTAAACTAATAATAAATCTACCCTAACTTTTATTCTAAAATTAAATCAAACTACAAATTAAATTAACTATATTATATATTTAAACAACTAATCCTACTGAAATAATTTAAATCTACACTAAAAATGACTAAGTTACAAAAAACTAACAACTAAGTTACAAAAAATAAACAAACACTAAAATACACAAAAAATTAACACTAAGTTACAAAAATAAAAAATAAATTATCAAAGATTTAAACTAATTACACCTAATCTAAGTGCCCTATGAAAAAAGCCACCCCCCCCAAATAAAAAACCCCCCTAGCCTACAATAAACTACAAATAGCCCTTAAAAGGGCCTTTTGCGGGGCATTGTCCCAAAGAAATCATCTCTTTTACCTGTAAATAAAAAATACAAATACCCCCCAACAGTAAAACCCACCACCCACACAACCAATAGATTGGAACAGCCAATAGAATGCAAGCTCAATCCTACACAACCAACTCCCCAAATAAAACCCTATCTAAAAAAACCTAAGCTCCCCATTGCCCTGAAAAGGGCATTTGTATGGGCATTGCCCTTAAAAGGGCATTTAGCTCTATTGCAGCCCAGACCCTAATCTAAAACTAAAAACAACCCAATACACCCTTAAAAAAACCTAACACTAAGTCCTGAAGATTCACTTACAGTTTTGAAGATCCGACATCCATCCTCCAAGAAGCCGGGAGAAGTCCTCATAGAAGCAGGGAGAAGTCTTCATCCAAGCGGCCGAAGTCTTCATCCAAGCCCGCAGAAGTCTTCACCCAGATGGCATCTTCTATCTTCATCCATCCGGAGCGACTCCATCTTCAAGACATCCGACGTGGAGCATCCTCTTCTTTCCGACGACTCCTGACGAATGAAGGTTCCTTTAAGTGACGTCATCCTAGATGGCGTCCCTTAGATTCTGATTGGCTGATAGAATTCTATCAGCCAAACGGAATTAAGGTTTAAAAAATCCTATTGGCTGTTGCAATCAGCCAATAGGATTGAACTTTAATCCTATTGGCTGATCCAATCAGCCAATAGGATTATCAGGTTCCTTGCTTATTTGAATCACAACTGCAGAGTTTAAATAAATTATATTTGTTTCACAACTGGAGTACAGGCTATTATATCAGCATAGACTGTATTTACTCAGAATGATATTTATAAGGAAATGCAGTAAGACTTTATATGGTTATATATTATTGTTATACCATATAAGTAATAAGAGACTGAAAATAAGTATTAGTATTAATAACAACTTTTGTCATTAGTATAGCTCAAGCCCATATAAGAGAGATAGAGTTCATTGTAATAAGCACTGAAGCGTGAGAGATATGAGACACACAGACTGCATGTGCTGACAGGGGCGTGACCTGCTGCGAGACACAGCACACTGAATAATGTTTGCAGCGTGGATATTTGAACACAGACCAGTGAGTGTATTGAGAGCTGTGAGACACGCTGAGTTGCGAGGAGCTGTCTGACACGCTGAGATGTGTGAAGCTGTGTGACGTCACAGAAAGTCTGTCACTGTCCGGTATGGGAATGAATCAAAGAAAGTTTATAACATTATCATGAAACATACGTTGCAAATGTTAGTATTATTTCAGAGACAAAGTCAGTTTAGAAATGTTCAAGAGAAAATTAGACGTTAGTTTAGGCTTCCAAGGTAAATTAGAATTGATACAAATACCGTAGCGGTAGTAAGTAGAATCCTTCTGTTGGAAATTAAGTAGCAATTCCTGTAGAGATGTAGAGTTGAAATAAATTAATACTTCTTGGAATAGTAAACTTCAGGATGAAATGAGACTAGTTGTTATCAGTCCTTAATGAGACCAAACTGCAGCTGGTATTTGTAATCCAAATGTTGAAGTAGTAAAAGTAAATCTTCTCTTGATATGAATGTAGCTTATAAGAAACAGAGCACTGGTTTTAGCAAACAATACTCAACAACTAAGCACTTGTTTGGGGCGTGGTGATGCCTTAAGTACAGGTGAGGAAGGTAAGTTGAGGCAAAAGGTAAAAGCAGGACTGGAATCCTTACAAGGATTGAGCTCATATTCTATTGGCTGTTCCAATCCATTGGTTGTGTGGGTGGTGGGTTTTACTGTTGGGGGGTATTTGTATTTTTTATTTACATGTAAAAGAGCTGATTTCTTGGGGATAATGCCCCGCAAAAGGCCCTTTTAAGGGCTATTTGTAGTTTATTGTAGGCTAGGGTTTTTTTTTATTTTGGGGGGCATTTTTATTTTCATAGGGCCATTAGATTAGGTGTAATTAGTTTAAATCTTTGATAATTTCTTTTTTATTTTTTGTAACAGTGTTTATTTTTTTGTGTAACTTAGTGTTTGTTATTTTTTGTAACTTAGTTGTTAGTTTTTTGTAACTTAGTAATTTTTTAGTGTAGATTTAAATTATTTGAGTAGGGTTAGGTGTTTAAATATATAATATAGTTAATTTAATTTATAGTTTGATTTCATTTTAGTATAAAACTTAGGGTAGATTAATTATTAATTTAATATAGTTTAATGTAATTTTATTATAATAGTTAGGGTAGATTAATTATTAGTTTAATATAGTTTAATGTAATTTTATTATAATAGTTAGGGTAGATTAATTATTAGTTTAATATAGCTTCTCTCTTTGTATGCAAATTATTATGACCCTGGGGAAGTCTCCCTATGGGTGATGGGGGAAACCAGACGTGGACTCCTTGCCCAGTGTGCTTAGAGGAATGTGGCTGCACCTCACTGACGAGGCCCATAGGAGGCCGAAACGATCGTCTGGGGTTGTCATGTTCCTTGTTCAGAGGAGAATTGCCTGGTATTTCGGGGCTGGACTGACCTTACTTGGCGGGATCAGACTGATATACTTCAGGAAAGTTTTCTTCTGTGAAAAGCACACTGGTCTAAAAGAGGCTGCTTCCGGGTGGTAAATCGCCATAGAACAAGCCACTGAGCTGTTGTTCGTTCCTGGTAGAGCGCTTCTCTCTTTGTATGCAATTTAATATAGCTTAATGTCATTTTAGTATAATAGTTAGCGTAGATTAATTATTAGTTTAATATAGTTTAATTTAATTTTAAATGTAAGTTTAAATTGATTATAAGATAGGGATGAGTTAATACTTAATATAAAGTTAGCAGGTTATTAGGTTTAGGGGTTAATAGTTTAATTTAGTTTATGGCGATGTGGGGGCTAGCAGTTTAGGGGTTAATAGGTTTAGTAAGTGCTAGTGATGTGGGAGGCCAGGGGTTTAGGGGTTAATACATTTATTTAGTTGCTGTGGGCTCTGGGAGCGGCGGGATAGGGGTTAATAACTTTATGTAGATGGCGGCAGTGGCGGGGCAGCAGATTAGGGGTTAATAACTTTATGTAGGTGGCGGCGGTGTCGGGGTGGTAGATTAGGGGTTAATAAGTATAATGTAGGTGTCGGCGGTGTCGGGGCAGCAGATTAGGGGTTAATAAGTATAATGTAGGTGGTGGCGGTGTAGGGGGTGGCAGATTAGGGGTGTTTAGACTCAGGGCTTATGTTAGGGTGTTAGGTGGAAACATAACTTTTATTCTAGCATAGAAATCAATAGGATATCGGGCAACAGGAAACATAAACTTTCGCTGCTTTCAGACTCCCATTGATTCCTATGGCATCCGCCGCCTCCAGGGATGGAATAGTGGCGAGCGTACCCGGTAGATATTTGTTAAATAGCAAAAGTAGTCAGATAGTGCCGACTTTGCATTCGGAACATTTGTAGTGACTTAAGCATAGATCTGTGTCGGACTGAGACCGGTGGATCGTATGTTACATCACAAAATTCTAGTTTTGCCGGTCTGTAGGCTTTGATAAATAAGGGGAATCAAGCTCTCCACAATTACGCTGTGGAATTCCAGCATATTTGTGGTTGACGGCTTGATAAATACGGGCCACTGGGGTAGATTTATCATACCCCAGATGGACATGATTCGCTATATTGAATCATGTCCACCCGGCATCTCTAAATGCCGACAGCATACGCTGTCGGCAGTTAACATTGCACAAGCAGTTCTGTCAGGGGGTGTCAATCAACCCGATTGTATACGATCAGGCGGATTGCTGTCCGCTGCCTCTTAAGACCACTACTTCTTAACTCCTGTTTCCGGTGAGCCTGAAGGCTCGTGCGGAAACAGTTACATTCAGGGCCATTCAGCCCTTTTTAAATCGATCGGCCCACTATTTTTGATCATTTTGTTTATTATTTTTTGAAAGCTTAGTGTTTTTTATTTTTCGTAATTTAGTGTTTATTATTTTTTGCAATTTTATATTTTTTAATTTTTTTGTATTGTTAGGTTTTTTTTAATTTGTAATTTAGATTTTTTAATTGGTAGTATTTTTTTATTTTATTAGAATAGTTATGTTAGGTTAATTTATAGTTTAATGTTAGGTTTATTTTTATTTCATAGGTAAGTTTTTATTTATTTAAATATAGTTATATTGTAATTTAAAGTTAGGGGGGTGTTAGGTTTAGGGGTTAATAGTTTAATTCAGTGTTTTGCGATGGGGGTGGCGGTTTAGTGGTTAATAGGTTTATTTAGTGGTGGCGATGTGGGAGGCCAGAGGTGTAGGGATTAATAACTTTATTATAGTGTCAGTGATGTCGGGAAGCGGTGGTCTAGGTTAATATATTCAAATAGTGTTGGCGATGTGGATGGGCGGCAGATTAGGGGTTAATAGGTTTATTTAATAGTCGCGATGTGGGCGGGCGGCAGATTAGGGGTTAATAGGTTTAATATTGTGTTTGCAATGAGGGAGGGTGGCGGTTTAAGGGTTCATAGGTAGTTTATTGGTGTCAGTGTACTTTGCAACAGTTAAGTTATGAGTTTTGTGAAACATTTTTGTTTTGCAAAATCCATAACTACTGGTCACAGATTGCGGTATGGATTGTGTCGGTATAGACTGTAACACAAGCATTTTAGCTGGACTACACAACCTGTAATACCGGCACTATGAATAATCCCACACAAAACGAATTTTTTTTGAGTGCGGAATGGATGTTGCGTTACAGGCTAAAATGCTATACCGACACAAAGCCGTACTGCACCGTAATGCAAAAGTCGCAATCTAGGTGTTAGTGTCTTTTAAAGGACATTTTTAATTTCAGTACTAAGTGCAAATTAAACCAGTCCACCAGCAGCCGCTAGCAGCAATGCAACAAAAGGTAAGAAGAACTTTTTCAATTATAAGTAATATAACTTAGTAAAAAACATAGAACTTGTTTTTTTTAACTATCAACCCTTTCGCCTATCAAGAAGTATATATACGTTGTGCGGTACTTTGGCTATCGTACCGCATAACATATATATACGTCGGAGCTGCAGGAAGCTACAGCAGTCTCAGCTGTTAAGTTACAGCCGAGAGCTGGAGTTCCTAATCTCCAGGTATCTGCCTGCATATGGAACTAGAGCCTGATCAGTGCTCCACTTCCATATGAAGGCAGATGCTAGATTGTTACAGACGGTGACACTGAGTGTAACCAGCAGCAAAGGGGAGGGAGGAGGGAGTGGGTGATCTGTACACTGCGGAAATAAAAATAAAGGGGGAGGGAGTGTGAGGTGTCCCTAACTAATGATCGCAGGAGGGGGGGGCACTACACTACAGAAAATAAATAAAAAAAATACTACAAAATATATGTATAAATAATAAATAATGACATTTTATAGATACTGGCAGGTTAGAGGGTAAGGGGATCATACTGCATACACTGCAGAATTTTTATATTGGCAGACTGTCTGCCAGTACCTAAGATGTGGGTGATCAGTGGGAGGTGAAGAAGGGAAGAGAGCTGTTTGGGAGGGATCAAGTAGGGATCGGGGGGGAGGTGTCATGTGTGAGGGCAATCTCTACACTAAAGCTAAAATGAACCTTACAAGCTACCTGATTAACCCCTTCACTTAGATTGAGACATATAATGACTACTTTACCATCCTATGTAACAGACACCATGGATGTTTTAAGTAGATTGGAAGGAAATAGTGATGACAGTGGTACATTACTTATAACCTGTGATGTCGAGTAACTATACACTTCTATTGATCACAAATATGGATGCAACACAATTAAGTTTTTCCTACAAGTGGAAACCAGTGTAGGAACAGAATTTAATGTTTTTTTAATAAATGTTATCAAATTTGTCATCACAAATCATCTATTTTGTATTTAATGATCAATATTATACAGTTGAGTGGAACAGCAATGGGAACAGCATTGGGCTGGCAAAAGCATAAAAAGAGTTTTAACTGATGACCACATTGTGTTATGGTTATGCTATATATATATATATATATATATATATATATATATATATATATATATATATATATATATATATATATATATATATATATAAAATCTATTCATCTTTTGGAATGGAGAAAAGAAAAAAATTACATGAGTTTATCCACATTTTGAATGCTAATAATTCTACCTACTCCGTTGCCGCATTGTATCTGCCTAGAAGATGTTCAAGTCAGATTGCACCTTCATGACCAATCTTTATAGGGGATGTGCCTTCATGGTCTGTAAACATGATCACAAAAATGTGTTTCAAAATACTTGGGCCTACATTGTTAAACTCTTAAACAGAAACTTGCCTTCATGAATGAGGGTCCAATAGTTTAGAAATGTTTGTTTCTGTTCATATATCGATGGTACTGTTAAAGGCTACTGTTTGCTAAGCACAAGCCCATTAACTGAGGTTTTGTGAATGCACATGAAAGTGGACTGCGGCATTTAACTCAAGAGTCTGCTAGATGATTGAAATCTGATTTTTAGCTGATGAGATGCATTCGGGTGGCAGAAGTTCCTTGGATGCCCACTATTTTCCTTGAGGTAAAGTTAAGTCATGCATATGCAAAAAGATGGAAAGGCCAGAAAGACTGCAGTTTTCCCTCGTGGTCCACCAAACATCAGAAATTCCACAACATTATGGCAGTGACATACGAATACAAATCTCAATTTTCAAATACCTTTTTTTTTTTTAAAAATACAATTTTTTTTAAGAATACAAATCTTTCATTACAAATATAGATATATTTTTTATTTGGAAGTGCAATCTTCATTTTTGGAATTACATCTTTGTTTTTTGGAATTACACTTTTGTTTTTTGGAAATACAATACAGTTTTTTCTTTTGGAAGTACAATTCTTCTTTTGGAATTACACTTCTAGTATGGGTCAAAACACTGTAAAAAATAAATCTAGTTCCTATTTTGCTAAAGGACTTGTGATGTCACAGCATTTACTTCTTTGCCTGGGAACTAGCTGCTCTTTTGCTTTTAATTAAATGTGGAGAAATGTCTGATAATACCAGCACATTAACATCTCAGGTACAAATTTTAACATTTTTCATGTAACATACAACATGACTTAACATATAACAATATTTATTTTTCATAAATGAAACATTTTTGAAAATAAAACTATATACAGTATATACTTTTTAATGCATAATTTTTTTAATTCCCCCACGCAGTTTTAATATTGTATTACATACTTTAGAGTAATCATCTATTACAAAACAAGAATAGAAGGTGTGACTTTCACTTGTGGTCCAATATGGAAGAAGAATTTATTGAATAATGTTTTTAATAATGTCCATTTACTATACATTATACATCTCAGAAGATAACATGATGTAACAATAAAGTTTATTTTTGTTGTTCAATGACAGGATAAAAAGTTGAAGAAAAAAAGATGAAAGTAAGCTTAATGCCCCCCTTTAAACTATTGATATTCATTGAAAGATACATAACAAAAATAACATTAGAAGGAAAAATAACACTACCTAAAACTAATCATACAAACATCTAATAAATATTAATTGTGATAAATGGATTAGTAAATTACAAACTTTAATGTACTTAACTAAATAGATTTTTTTGGATAGTAAAAAAAAACGATGTAAAAAAAGCATTTTTTAAAAATTGAAAATAAATCATTATTTATCAAATAAAAACTAATATATGCTCTGACATAAAACAGAACACAATCACGCAAGACTGTTATTTGGCGACACATGACAATTTCATTTAAATCTGTGTCAAACATGTCTTGAGCCATTTATAGCTGGTGAAATAATCATTTTAGTATACAGCATGGATAGATATTTCCCCCAAAATATTGGAAGAGTTCGAGCTTTGAACCAAGATTGTAGGGATAAGATTATTTACGAGTTGTTACGTAGAATGTATCGAGTCTCTAATATCAAAAGAACAAGATGTCAGTGCCTTAGAAAATATAGCAATTTAAAAAGGAGGGAGCCAGAGTATTACCACTCCAGCCATGTTATAAGGAGTAAATCGATAACACAAATAACGTCTTTCAAAAAAGTTATTCTAATGGCAAACCACCTGACAAAACTTGTTTTTATAAAAGGCTGACTACACTTTTCGCGACTATGACGTCTTTGACACCTTGTAGGTCACGTGGGACAAAAAAAATAGTAATTACTTCGCCAGACAGTTTAGTACATTGGAAACATCGTGGTGAGCGAGGCATCAAATTTATCAATTATCCACAACAGCTTGCAAAGGATAAGACTCTACATTTTCGGAGGTGTTTTTTACTACATACAAATACCAGCGAGCAAAAGCGAGTTTATCCGATTGTCAACTGGCGAGACAATTGACCCTTTATTACATGGAGCCCTATGAGTGTAACAGTGCATATTTTTAGTTGAGGGTAATAGTTAACCAAAGCTCTGAAGTCACACTATCCCAACGCAAGTTAAATTCAATTGCACTTAAGTGATTGCGTTTACTGTAATATCCGCACTACTTCCAACGTGTGCAAAGACCCTTTTTCGCTTACACACAACAGTTAGTGAGCCACTCTTAATTGAAAGCAAAAGAGCAGCTGTTTCCAAGGAAAACTACTGAAGTGAATGCTGTGACATCACAAGTCCTTTAGCAAATGGGAACTAGATTTATTTTTTTAGGCCTAGATTTAGAGTTTGGCGGTAGCCGTGAAAACCAGCGTTAGAGGCTCCTAACGCTGGTTTTAGGCTACCGCCGGGATTTGGAGTCAGTCAGGAAAGGGTCTAACGCTCACTTTGCAGCCGCGACTTTTCCATACCGCAGATCCCCCTACGCCATTTGCGTATCCTATCTTTTCAATGGGATTTTTCTAACTCCGGTATTTAGAGTCGTGTCTGAAGTGAGCGTTAGAATTCTAACGACAAAACTCCAGCCGCAGAAAAAAGTCAGTAGTTAAGAGCTTTCTGGGCTAACGCCGGTTTATAAAGCTCTTAACTACTGTGCTCTAAAGTACACTAACACCCATAAACTACCTATGTACCCCTAAACCGAGGTCCCCCCACATCGCCGCCACTCGATTACATTTTTTTAACCCCTAATCTGCCGACCGCCACCTACGTTATACTTATGTACCCCTAATCTGCTGCCCCTAACACCGCCGACCCCTATATTATATTTATTAACCCCTAATCTGCCCCCCTCAATGTCGCCGCCAGCTACCTACAATAATTAACCCCTAATCTGCCGACCGCCACCTACGTTATCCTTATGTACCCCTAATCTGCTGCCCCTAACACCGCCGACCCCTATATTATATTTATTAACCCCTAATCTGCCCCCCTCAATGTCGCCTCCACCTGCCTACACTTATTAACCCCTAATCTGCCGAGCGGACCGCACCGCTACTATAATAAAGTTATTAACTCCTAATCCGCCTCACTCCCGTCTCAATAACCCTATAATAAATAGTATTAACCCCTAATCTGCCCTCCCTAACATCGCCGACACCTAACTTCAAACATTAACCCCTAATCTGCGGACTGGAGCTCACCGCTATTCTAATAAATGTATTAACCCCTAAAGCTAAGTCTAACCCTAACACTAACACCCCCCTAAGTTAAATATAATTTTTATCTAACGAAATAAATTAACTCTTATTAAATAAATTATTCCTATTTAAAGCTAAATATTTACCTGTAAAATAAATCCTAATATAGCTACAATATAAATTATAATTATATCTTAGCTATTTTAGGATTAATATTTATTTTACAGGCAACTTTGTAATTATTTTAACCAGGTACAATAGCTATTAAATAGTTAAGAACTATTTAATAGCTACCTAGTTAAAATAATTACAAAATTACCTGTAAAATAAATCCTAACCTAAGTTACAATTAAACACTACACTATCAATAAATTAATTAAATAAAATACCTACAATTATCTACAATTAAACCTAACACTACACTATCAATAAATTAATTAAATACAATTCCTACAAATAAATACAATGAAATAAACTAACTAAAGTACAAAAAATAAAAAAGAACTAAGTTACAAAAAATAAAAAAATATTTACAAACATTAGAAAAAAATTACAACAATTTTAAACTAATTACACCTACTCTAAGCCCCCTAATAAAATAACAAAGACCCCCAAAATAAAAAAATGCCCCAAAGAATTCAGCTCTTTTGCCTGTAAAAAAACCCACATACAATACCCCCCCCAACATTACAACCCACCACCCACATACCCCTAATCTAACCCAAACCCCCCTTAAATAAACCTAACACTAAGCCCCTGAAGATCTTCCTACCTTGTCTTCACCATGCCAGGTATCACCGATCATTCCAGGCTCCGAAATCTTCATCCAAGCCCAAGCGGGGGCTAGACATCCATCATCCGACGGCTGAAGAAGTCCAGAAGAGGCTCCAAAGTCTTCATCCTATCCGGGAAGAAGAGTAGATCTGGAACGGCAACCATCTTCTTCCAAGCGGCATCTTCTATCTTCATCCGATGAGGACCGGCTCCATCTTGAAGACCTCCACCGCGGACCCATCTTCTTCTTCCGACGACTTCCCGACGAATGACGGTTCCTTTAAGGGACGTCATCCAAGATGGCGTCCCTCGAATTCCGATTAGCTGATAGGATTCTATCAGCCAATCGGAATTAAGGTAGGAAAATTCTGATTGGCTGATGGAATCAGCCAATCAGAATCAAGTTCAATCCGATTGGCTGATCCGATCAGCCAATCAGATTGAGCTCGCATTCTATTGGCTGATCGGAACAGCCAATAGAATGTGAGCTCAATCTGATTGGCTGATTGAATCAGCCAATCGGATTGAACTTGATTCTGATTGGCTGATTCCATCAGCCAATCAGAATTTTCCTACCTTAATTCCGATTGGCTGATAGAATCCTATCAGCCAATCGGAATTCGAGGGACGCCATCTTGGATGACGCCCCTTAAAGGAACCGTCATTCTTCAGTTGGACGTCGTCGGAAGAAGATTGGTCCGCGCTGGAGGTCTTCACGATGGAGCCGTTCCTCATAGGATGAAGATAGAAGATGCCGCTTGGATCAAGATGGTTGCCGGTCTGGATCGCCTCTTCTCCCCGGATAGGATGAAAACTTTGGAGCCTCTTCTGGACCTCTTCAGCCGCCGGATGATGGATGTCTAGCCCCCGCTTGGGTTGGATGAAGATTTTGGAGCCAGGACCGATCGGTGATACCCGGTGAGGTGAAGATAAGGTAGGAAGATCTTCAGGGGCTTAGTGTTAGGTTTATTTAAGGGGGGTTCGGGTTAGATTAGGGGTATGTGGGTGGTGGGTTGTAATGTTGGGGGGGGGTATTGTATGTTTTTTTTTACAGGCAAAAGAGCTGAACTTCTTGGGGCATGCCCCGCAAAGGGCCCTGTTCAGGGCTGGTAAGGTAAAAGAGCTTTGAACTTTTTTAATTTAGAATAGGGTAGGGCATTTTTTATTTTGGGGGGCTTTGTTATTTTATTAGGGGGCTTAGAGTAGGTGTAATTAGTTTAAAATTGTTGTAATATTTTTCTAATGTTTGTAAATATTTTTTTATTTTTTGTAACTTAGTTCTTTTTTATTTTTTGTACTTTAGTTAGTTTATTTAATTGTAGTTATTTTTGTAGGTATTGTATTTAATTCATTTTTTGATAGTGTAGTGTTAGGTTTAATTGTAGGTAATTGTAGGTATTTTATTTAATTTATTTATTGATAGTGTAGTGTTAGGTTTAATTGTAACAGGCTAGGATTTATTTTACAGTTAAATTTGTAATTATTTTAACTATTTTAGCTATTAAATAGTTCTTAACTATTTAATAGCTATTGTACCTGGTTAAAATAAATACAAAGTTACCTGTAAAATAAATATAAATCCTAAAATAGCTATAATATAATAATAATTTATATTGTAGCTATATTAGGGTTTATTTTACAGGTAAGTATTTAGCTTTAAATAGGAATAATTTATTTAATAAGAGTTAATTTATTTCGTTAGATTTAAATTATATTTAACTTAGGGGGGTGTTAGTGTTAGGGTTAGACTTAGCTTTAGGGGTCAATACATTTATTAGAATAGCAGTGAGCTCCAGTCGGCAGATTAGGGGTTAATGTTTGAAGTTAGGTGTCGGCGATGTTAGGGAAGGCAGATTAGGGGTTAATACTATTTATTATAGGGTTATTGAGGCGGGAGTGAGGCGGATTAGAGGTTAATAACTTTATTATAATAGCGATGCGGTCCGGTCGGCAGATTAGGGGTTAATAAGTGTAGGCAGGTGGAGGCGACGTGTGGGGGGCAGATTAGGGGTTAATAAATATAATATAGGGGTCGGCGGTGTTAGGGGCAGCAGATTAGGGGTACATAGGGATAATGTAAGTAGCGGCGGTTTACGGAGCGGCAGAATAGGGGTTAATAAGTGTAAGGTTAGGGGTGTTTAGACTCGGGGTACATGTTAGGGTGTTAGGTGCAGACGTAGGAAGTGTTTCCCCATAGGAAACAATGGGGCTGCGTTAGGAGCTGAGCGCGGCTTTTTTGCAGGTGTTAGGTTTTTTTCAGCTCAAACAGCCCCATTGTTTTCTATGGGGGGATCGTGCATGAGCACGTTTTTGAAGCTGGCCGTCTGTAAGCAACTCTGGTATCGAGAGTTGCAGTGGCGGTAAATATGCCTGTACGCTCCCTTTTTGGAGCCTAACGCAGCCATTCTGTGAACTCTCAATACCAGAGGTATTTAAAAGGTGAGGCCAGAAAAAAGCCAGCGTTAGCTACGCGGGTCGTTACCGACAAAACTCTAAATCTAGGCGATAGTGTTTTGACACATACTGGAAGTGTAATTCCAAAAAAAAGAATCGTACTTCCAAAAGAAAAAATTGTATTGTATTTCCAAAAAACAAAAGTGTAATTCCAAAAAGAAGACTTTAATTCCAAAAAAACTAAATTGTACTTCCAAAAATAAAAATAAAAATTGTATTTGTAATTAAAGATTTGTATTCGTATGTCACAATAAAGAATCACACACACTTGACTTTTTGAAAACAATATTATTCTATAGCAATCCATTAAAATTTCTAATAGAAAACATGAAAATATAAAAAAAAAAAATGGACTGAAATTATTAAATGAAGTTGTGGTTATTAACATATGAATAGAAATGAAAGCAAAAATACACAATCAAAGCAAAAATGTTGGAATCTCTATATTTAACAATTTTAACATTTGATTGGGTACCTAAACTCTGATATTAATGCAACTTTTTCTGTCATTGGACATACTATGCTTTGATATGTATGTCATTCTTTTTTTTTTTCTTGCCATAAAAAAAAATCTGAGCTCTAGAAATTTAGTTGACAATTCATAAGCCTTGTATGTATAAAATGTATGGGTCCTTTTATCAGTTAATTGTTAAAACTGGACTAAAATCTGAATTCATACACCTTTACCCACCCAGTTTGCCTCACATCCTTTAAGGCTGTTACATCATTCCTTCATGACTATATTATGTGAAGAATTAAGCTAACAATGTATTTTCTTACATAACCAATGAATCATACCCCATGACCTTTTGAGGGTAGCACCTTAATCTAATATGTTTTAATGTCTAAAGTTCAATTTTCACATGTATGGCTTTATAACTTTGATGGTTAGGAAAGTCTTTCCAAGTTTTTCCGTTCTATGCATTTTAATTTTTTAAATAAACAATGCATCAGTATGTGGGATGTATGTATAAAATGCACATCTAACTAATATTTATTTTTCTGCTTGTGGCTTTATTAATCATGTTTCCTACACATGACGCAAACTGGTTAGCCAGAGATGTTTATACAACTTCCATCTAAAAGATTTCTATACTAAGGAAAATAGCAACAAATTTCCTTTTCAATACACTTCATTATGTGTCCTTTTAATGTTATTGTTCCTAGCTTATGTTCAATATTTTACTGAAAGTAAAAATGGAACAAATTATCCTTGTATATAATTAAATTACCTACTTAGGGCTAAATTACAAGTGAGGCAAATTTGCTGTTTACGGGTACACGTTAAATAACCAGCTATTACAAGTGGATGATTAATGTGACTGCAAATTTGCATTTTCAATTTGCTCTAAGCACAATTAGCCAGAGGTCAGAAATCTGGTTAAAGATAAAAAGTTGCCCCAACTGCCCCCAAAATAAAGAGGACAGTACAGCACCTTAATAAAATATATGAACATTTTTATTTTTTAACAACACAAATGCACAAAGCAGTTATAAGAGCTTAAAGTGAGGGGATGTGGGGCGTTAGACATAAAAAAAAATGGCACCTAAAGTGCTTTTAAATAGGAGTCAATGGGGGACTGTGTTTTCTCCGTAAATATACATGTATATGCTTATTTAGATATATATTTATGTGTTAATATATGTATATACACATATACATACATAAATATAAATATATTATGCATATAAGCATATACATATATTTATTTATTGCAGCCCAACGCTGCGTGAATAGTTTGTGTGTGGTTGCCAGCATGAAAAAGAGGCTCCCTTTAGAGCCTATGGGAGCACGCGTTCACATTGCGCCTTACTTGTAATACCAGTGCAATGCCAAGTTAAGTGTAAATATCGCACTTGCGCTTAACTTTCCACTGTGGACATCGGGCTACAATATGAGTTCAGCTTGTTTGTACGAGAAGCACATTACAAGTGGAGCAGTGTTTGAATTACTGCAAGTTTGTTTTGCATGAATTTGTGATAATTTTAGCCTCCTATACTTTCTATGGGCCCTGTCGAGTGCAAAAGTGCTCTAGTAGTAGAAGTTGAAAGTAAATGGGATCGATCAAACGTAATCACAATTTACAATTAAACTTTTACGTGACTTCAGGGTTGAGAAAAAAGTTGCACAAACACAATAAAAAAGATAAAAAGAAATTCAATCTATACTACCCATCCCTTACACAATTAACTAATAAGTCACAATTAACCCACAGCTATTAACCCCTACTCTAATAAGCCCTATTCCACCACAATCCGCTACTCTTTATACCCTGCTACACTATTAACCCATAAACCACCACTACCCTACCACATTAACCTGCTACACTATTAACCCCTAAACCGCCCCTACCACATTGCAATAACCCACTACACTGTTAATCCCTAAACTGTCAGTACACAATCACAATAACCCCTACTCTATTAACCAAAAAAACACCACTACCCGATCACAATAACCCCTAATCTCTTTACCCCTAAATCACCACTACCCCCATCGCAATAACCTCTACTCTATTAACCCCCTAAGATGGCTAACCTAAGACCTCCTAAGTAAAAAAATAAATTAAAAAACACTAAACCGCTATTACCCCCATCGTATTATCCAACTGCTTGAATAACCCTAATCTGGCACAATCCCCTACTCTTTTAACCCTGCTACACTATTAACCCCTAAACCACCACTACCCCAGCACAATAACCTGCTACACTATTAACCTCTAAACCACCACTACCCCCACCGCAAAAAATCAGCTAAACTATTAACTCCTAAACCGCCACTACCCGTTCCTAATAACCAGCTACACTACCCCTAAACCAAAACTCTATCCCTCCTGTTCCCTCCCCATTTTAGTAAACTACCCCTAAACCGCAACTACCCCATCACAATAACCCCTACTCTATAAACCCCTAAACCGCCACTACCCCATCGCAATAACCCTATTCTATTAACCCCTAAACTGCCACTATCCCATCACAGTAACCCCTACTCTATTAACACCTAAACCACCACTACCCCATTTCAATAACCTCTACTCTATTAACACCCTAACAGCTAACCCCCAAAGATGGCTAACCTAAGACCCCCTAATTAAAAAATAAATAAAACAACACTACAATAAAACAAAAAAAAGTACAGAAAAACAAAAACAACAACCAGTTTCCTTTTCCCTATCCTAAAAAAAACTTAATCACTGAAATGGGCATAAGTGATTTCAGCTCTTAAGCTAAATAAAAAATCCTATTTTTAATAAAGCTAAGCTAAAACATGCCCTGACAAGGGCATAAGTGATTTTAGCTGTTTTGCAAAAAAAAAAAAAAACCCTATACTAAACATTAAACCCCCCAACAACAAAAAAAAAACAACTTTTGTACCATCTTGAATCCGGCTCCTTTTGGGGGAAACGGCGGTCTTCTTCTATAATTCCACGCAATCTTCATGCCTGGACCTAAATTGTATTGATACTGTTTCAAGTGAGATCATGTGAACTTGTTTTCTATGTTAACTATTTCTATACATTATGGGGTCGATTTATCAAAGGCTTCGCAATCCTTTCAACCCCATATGACTGTAGGCTCTCACAAGAGAACCTGCACACTATATTTAACAAGCAGCAGTCATCAGACTGCTGTTTTCCTAAACTTTTGCCATCTCTTAAGTAGCAAATTTCAATCTCCCCGGTATAGTCCGACCGGGGAGATTGACAGCTCCTGCCCGCGCTTGATTGGCTGTGTGTGGGCAAGGGGCAGGATTGCACGCGAGCGCAAAATGGTGCTCGTGTGCAATGCTGAATTCTGCCAGGGAAATTCAGTCCACCAGAGGCGAGCTGCGGTGGACAGGGGGGGACGTATGTGTGCCTCTGTCTGCCTCAGCTTGATAAATCGCCCCCCTATACATAAACCATAAATTCTTCTTCAGCCTACATTCCTTATTTGGTCACCCATTCTGTTTAGTTTCACCCCTAATCAAAAAAATCTTAACAGGCTTAGTGAGAATGGACAAATCTCTCTGATCTCTCCAGTCTTACCAAATTCTACCTCTTTAGGTAATATAATAAACTTATAGGGTAGAGAAATAGAAAGATAGTTCTAGTCTCCTAATTAAAATTGATAAAGGGACACTGAACTCGATTTTTTTCTTTTGTGATTCAGATAGAGCATGCAATTTTAAGCAACTTTCTAATTTACTCCTAATATAACATTTTCTTTATTCTCTTAGTATCTTTATGTGAAAAGCAAGAATGTAAGTTTAAATGCCGGCCTATATTTGGTGAACAACCTTGCTGATTGGTGGATAAAATCACCCACAAATAAACAAGTGCTGTCCAGGGTACTGAACCAAAGAGTGGCTAGCTCCTTAGCTTAGATGCCTTCTTTTTCAAATAAAGATAGCAAGAGAACGAAAAAAAAATTGATAATAGGAGTAAATTAGAAAGTTGCTTAAAATTGCATGCTCTATCTGAATCACGAAAGAAACAATTTAGGTTCAGTATTCCTTTTAAATTTATCCCAAACCAGTGACGTGCAGTGATGTCAGAGGCAGATGAGGCACTGGCTAAGATTTGCCTTCATTCTTTAGATATCCTTTGTTGAGGAAATAACAATGTACATGGGTGAGCCAATCACATGAGGTATCTATTGTGCAGCCACCAATCAGCAGCTACTGAGCATATTTAGATATGATTTTCAACAAATGATATCAAGAGAATGAAGGAAATTAGATATTAGACGTAAATTGGACAGAGGGGGTGGGAGAGACAGGGAGAGAGAGAGAGACAGAGGGGAAGAGAGAGAGACAAAGAGACAGAGGGGAAGAGAGAGAGACAAAGAGAGACAGAGGGTAGAGAGACAGAGAAAGAGACCATGGGGGAGAATGAGACACGTAAGGAGAGAGACAGAGGGGGTGGGAGAGACAGGGAGAGATGGATAGAGAGAGAGAGACAGAAAAAGAGATAGAGAGAGAGAGAGAGAGAGAGAGAGAGAGAGAGAAGAGAGAGAGACACAGAGGGGGAGAGAGAAAGAGACCATGGGGGAGAATGAGACACGTAAGGAGAGAGACAGAGGGGGTGGGAGAGACAGGTAGAGAGAGATGGATAGAGAGAGAGAGAGAGAGAGAGAGAGAGAGAGAGAGAGAGAGAGAGAGAGAGAGAGAGAGAGAGAAAAAGAGAGAGACACAGAGGGGGAGAGAGGAAGAGAGAAACAGAGGGGAGAGAGAGAGATAGAGAGACAGAAAAAGAGAGAGACACAGAGGGGGAGAGAGGAAGAGAGAAACAGAGGGGAGAGAGAGAGACAGAAGGAGTGGGAGAAAGGGAGAGACAGAGGGGGAGGGAGAAAGGGAGAGACAGAGGGGGAGGGAGAGTGAGACAGGGGAGAGAGAGAGAGACTGAGGGGAGAGAGAGAGAGAGAGACAGAGGAGGATAGAGAAAGGGAGAGACAGAAGGGAGAGAGATAGAGAGACAGAGGGGGAGGGATAGAGAGACAGAGGGGGAGGGATAGAGAGACATACAGGGGAGAGGGGAGAGAGAGAGAGAGAGAGAGAGAGAGAGAGAGAGAGAGACAGAGGGAGAGGGAGAGGGATAGAGAGACAGAGGGGGAGAGATAGAGAGACAAAGGGGGAGAGATAGAGAGACAGAGGGGGAGAGATAGAGAGACAGAAGGGGAGAGGTAGAGAGACAGAGGGGGAGGGATAGAGAGACAGAGGGGGAGGGATAGAGAGACAGAGGGGAGAAAGAGAGAGACAGAGGGGGAGGGATAGAGAGACAGAGGGGAGAAAGAGAGAGACAGAGGGGAGAAAGAGAGAGACAGAGGGGAGAGAGATAGAGAAAGACAGAGGGGAGAGAGAAAGACAGAGGGGAGAGAGAAAGACAGAGGGGAGAGAGAAAGACAGAGGGGAGAGAAAGAGACAGAGGGGACAGAGAGAGACAGAGGGGACAGAGAGAGACAGAGGGAAGAGAGAGACAGAGGGGAGAGAGAGAGACAGAGGGGAGAGAGAGAGACAGAGGGGAGGGAGGGAGACAGAGGGGAGGGAGAGAGACAGAGGGGGGGGAGAGAGACAGGGGGAGGGAGAGAGAGAGACAGAGGGGAGAGAGGGGAGAGAGAGAGACAGAGGGGAGAGAGAGAGACAGAGGGGAGAGAGAGACAGAGGGGGAGGGATAGAGAGACAGAGGGGGAGGGATAGAGAGACAGAGGGGGGAGATAGAGAGACAGAGGGTGGGAGATAGAGAGACAGAGGGGGGGAGATAGAGAGACAGAGGGGGAGGGATAGAGAGACAGAGGGGAGAAAGAGAGAGACAGAGGGGAGAGAGATAGAGATAGACAGAGGGGAGAGAGAAAGACAGAGGGGAGAGAGAAAGACAGAGGGGAGAGAGAGAAAGACAGAGGGGAGAGAGAGAAAGACAGAGGGGAGAGAGAGAAAGACAGAGGGGAGAGAGAGAAAGACAGAGGGGAGAGAGAGAGAGAGAGACAGAGGGGAGAGAGAGCGTGAGACAGAGGGGAGAGAGAGAAAGAGAGGCAGAGGGGAGAGAGACAGAGCGGAGAGAGAGACAGAGGGGAGAGAGAGACAGAGGGGGAGAGAGAGAGAGATGGGAGAGAGAGAGACAGAGGGGAGAGACAGAGACAGAGAGAGAGAGAGAGAGAGAGAGGGGGGGAGAGAGGGAGAGGCAGAGGGGGGAGAGAGTGACAGAGGGGAGAGAGTGACAGAGGGGAGAGAGTGACAGAGGGGAGAGAGTGACAGAGGGGGAGAGAGAGACAGAGGGGGCAGAGAGAGAGAGACAGAGGGGAGGGGGGGGAGAGACAGAGGGGAGGGGGAGAGACACATGGGAGGGGGGGAGAGACACAGGGGAGGGGGAGAGAGACACAGGGGAGGGGGGGAGAGAGACAGGGGAAGGGGGGAGAGAGACAGGGGAGGGGGGGAGAGAGACAGGGGAGGGGGGAGAGAGACAGGGGAGGGGGGGAGAGAGACAGCAAACTGAGCACATACCTTTAATCTGCAGCTCTGCTAGCCATGGTGCGGTAAGCATGAACAATCCTACTAGTTATTGGTCAGTCATCTGTTCTCTAAAGATAAAGTATTGTCAGTGAAATATAGGTGCTGCAGTTTAGTAACATCTTGACTGCCTCTCTAGCAACCAAAGGGTTAAACTTTATTTTTTTACCCTGTGAAGAATAATAGAATGGGGTTAAACTTTTTTTTTTAACCTGTGAATAATAGAATGCATTGTTTACTAAACAATGCATTCTATTATTCACAGGGTAAAAAAAAAGTTTAACTCTTTGGTTGCTAGAGAGGCAGTCAATATGTTACTAAACTGCAGCACCTATATTTTTATCTGCACTACCTTACTTCACTGACAATACTTTGTTTAGCTGCCATTTTATGCTTATTAGAATTAGTTGGTTAATTCATTTTTATGAAAGCTGCATTAAAAAAATAAAAACTTCAATCCCTTTCCTTGCCCTCTAATGTGTTTTCGCACCTTCTAGGTTGCTGTATGCTCAGAGTCAAATATGAGTATTTTAATTTTATCAGAGTGACATGGAGAACTGATGGGTACATTACAATAAAATATAAGATATATCATAATCACTAATCAGCATCCATTCCCATTATGAACATTTTTAACTAAAGTTAACCAGTAAGTGGTCACAGTCTGGTCCTTCCTTACCTGAGAATAAGAAGAATCCGGTCGGGTCGTCGTCAGTCACACACTGACTGTCACAACAAGAGAAGACAGAAGAGAGACGACTGTCTGTCACTGTCTCCTCTGACTACACCGGGCCGGTCCAGAACCCACGTGGCACCGGCTCCGCTCCGGCTCCTCCTGAGTCACTCTGAGTCAGACTTCAGACTCAGTCTCCACTCTCCTCCAGGCAGTGGGCAGGCACTGGCAGCAACTTACTCCTCCGTGACTAGTCCTGGTCCACACTAGCCACACAACAACTGGGGCAGTAGCACTAGGCAGCAGTGGTCACTGGTCGGCCGGCGGCACACACGCACAAGACTCTCTTAGCAGCTCCCTCCACTACTGACACTGAGTCTTCCCGCCAGGCCAGCGCGCGCAACGTGACACGTCAAAATGGTCACATGGCCCACACCTGTCAATCCGCAGCCCAGCAGGCACGCCTCCCCGCAGTGCTGCTGAAGCTGTGATTGGCTGAAATGACCTAGCTCATCATGGAGGCGGTTTTGAGAACCGCCTCCATTGGAGCTTGTATCAGGGCCCGAAGAGTCACCAGTGGGTGGCACAGCTCCAGATCCATGTTGCGCAATTAATGGAGGGCAGCGGACCGGCTCACTGCCTCCTAACATGGATTATGGATAGTGAATATTTTGCACAGTGCATGCGCAAAGCGCAGTACCATAATGAGTATCGCCATGGGGGTGGGGGGGTACCCTTGGGGCAAGGGTGGGCGTGGCCAACATATTAAAAAAAAAGTACATATTAAAAAAAAAAAGTGTTTGTTACTTCATTAATAAATATGAATTAAAATCTTTTTTCCCTCATTGGACAGGGGAGGCACTGCCTCCCCTGCCTCCTATTACTGCACGTCACTATCCCAAACTGCATTATCAACCTCCTATATATATATATATATATATATATCTTTTCCCATGTTTTAGTAAAGTGGATCATATTTCAATATGTTGGGTCTAGCATTGAATATCACCATTCAAACCACTTTCATCTAACTGTTCCGTATACCTCCCTCATTCTTTTACAAATGTGTTTAAACCATTTTCTTCTGTTCGTCTCTGATTCTTCAGATTTCGCTGCATTTTTTCATCCAAAATGTTTCCTGCAAACTGTCCAATTTAAAAACAATCTGCAAAAGCTGCACTTAAAGGGACATGAAAACCAAAATGTTTCATTCACGATTCAGATAGAACATACAATTTTAAACATTGTTCTTATTTACTTCTATTAACAAATTTTCTTTGTTCTCTTGGTATCTTTTGTGGAAAAGTAGGGAAGAAAACTCAGTAGCATGAATGTGTCTGGAGCAGTGTATGGCAGAAATTTTTGCAAGAACGCTATCCATTTGCAACAACAATATAAGGAAGCACTATTCCATACCATGTAGTGCTTTAGGCACCTAGCTAGGTATCTATAAAAAAGGAATACCATCAGAACAAAGCACATTTTATAAGAGAGGCAAATTGTTTTTTTTTTTTTAAAAGAAAAGTAGGCTCAGTCTGAATCACAAAATATATACAGTACTTATATTTTAATATTCCTTTAAGGGACAATATAGTGTTAATGTGTATACAGAACATATAAAAATGAAAGCCCATCAGTGGGATACCCATTAAGCCTTCAAAATCAGCAGAATCGTTTATTACCTGGTTGTTTAAGAAGGTTACTGCAAGAACAGGGAGGTACAATATGTGTTTCCTAGAGCAGTGATTTGCAACCTTTTTTTTTTGCCGTGGCACACTTTTTTACATTAAAAAATCCTGTGGCACACCACCATCCCAAAATTTTACAAAATCACACATTGTAGCCTAATACAGGATATATATATATATATATATATATATATATATATATATATATATATATATTTATATATATATACACTGTACTGTGCTGTCATGCCATGCCTCCTACAAACACTATACATGACATATTGACATTCATTCACAAACAATAACAATCATTGTCTGTGAATGAATGTCAATGTCATGGTTGTAAATGATGCCTGATGAGCCTGTCACATACCTCCCAATATTTCAAAATTTGAAAGAGGTACACCCCCGCACTGTTGTCAGTCTGCCGCGGCACACCTGAGGACCTCTCACGGCACACTAGTGTGCCACGGCACACTGGTTGAAAAACACTGTCCTAGAGAACTTACGAATCCTGAGACCATGGAAAACAGTAACAGATAGCAAGTAGCCAATCTGTATTCTTCCAGTAAATCTCCCATGATTGGCTAAAATTATATTGGCCAGTAACTGTTTCTTCTCACTTTAAAGGCAACATTTAAACTGAGAGCTTTAATGATTCAGATAGGGCATGTCATTTTAAACAACTTTCTAATTTACTTTTATCATCAAATTTGCTTTGTTCTTCTGTTATTCTTAGTTGAAAGCTAAACCTAGGTAGACTCATATGATAATCTCTAAGCCCTTGAAGGCCACCTCTCATCTGAATGCATTTGACAGTTTTTCACAGCTAGAGGGCTTTAGTTCATGTGTTTCATATAGATAACACTGTACTCATGCATGCTAAGTTATTTTATTAAGCACTAATTGCCTGAAATGCAAGTCTATCAAATGATCTGAGATAAGGAGGCAGTCAGCAGAAGCTTAGATACAAGGTAATTACAGAGGTAAAAGGTATATTTTTATAACAGTGTTGGTTATACAAAATAGGGGAATGGTAAATAAAGGCATTATCTATCTTTTTAAACAATAAAATTTTTGGTTGTATTATCCCTTTAAAGGACAGGGGCATACATCACAACAAAATGGAAAAATAAATGGTAATTGAAGTATAAAAATCATGTTCATAGTATGCCTTTAAAATGCATTTGCAAATTGAAATAATATGGTAATCCAAAAATTAAAATACAGTAAAAAAATGTTTTTACTGTAAAATGACAATATCAATATATTATTTATCTTTAACCATTTTCTTTCCTTTAGTTTCAGCTTGCAGTAATGTCATTGTCAAAACCAGTTTCCTCAAAGTCATTAAGCCATTACTATGGTTCACTAAAGTAAGATACCGACGTCGATTCTAAACCCCAACAGAAGGTATTCTGATATCCCTGATAGGCACTTCCTGTTATACGGCCGCATACCAGGAGATGTTGGAATTTTAATCTGTTTATAGTTAAAAACCCTACAATCTCTCTCATAAACTTAAAAAAATAAATCCTGAGGCTTAAAGGGATATGAAACAATCTTTTTCTTTCATAATTCACATGTAAGGTACAATTAAAAAATATTCTGTTATCAAATTTACTTTGTTCTCCTGCTAACCTTTGAGTGGGGAGCATGAATAGTAATGTGTTTCCTTAAAGGGACATAAAACCCTACATTTTTCTTTCATGGTTGAAATAGATAATACACTTTTTAAAAAGTTTCCAATTTACTTCTGTGATAACATTTGCTTCTCATTATATTCTTTGTTGAAGAGATATCTTGGTAGCTAGCGTGCACATGTCTGGGGCACTACATTACAGGAAATAGTGCTGCCATCTAGTGTTCTTGCTATTGTACAGTATAAAATTGTTGCAAAACTGCTGCCATATAGCACTGCGGACACGTTTCACTCCTGAACTTACATTCATGCTTTCCAACAAAAGATAAGAAAAAAACAAAGAAAATTTGATAATAGAAGTTCATTGGAAAGTTGTTTAAATTTGTATGTTCTAGCTGAATCATGAAAGAAACATTTTGTTTATTATGTCCCTTTAACAGTAATACTATAGTTCAGATAACTGGCTTTTTCTCAGGCATCTAAGAATGGAGATATCAGAAACTATATACAGTATATACTACTTTTGTTATTTTGTTTGGTGTTCATTGTTCGTATTGAGATTATTGTAGCACAAACTGCCATGACTCAAATATTTGTCTTAGATTGCTTATAAACATTTTAAAGAAATTCCAATATGAATGAACAAACTTGTTAACGAATGGATGATTGAATAAATGAAATACAGCATATTACACAAACACACAATTGCTTAAGAAATGTTGAGAAAATAAGGATTACATAAAAAATATAAAAAAATGTAATAGTTTTCAAATGATATTTATTACATTAACTCTGAAAGTAAAAAAATATTTTAAGGCTATTAATGGGATAGTAAATTAAAAATTAAACTTTCATAATTCACATAGGGCAGATAATTATAAAAAACAATTTACTTCTATTATCTAATTTGCTTTGTTCTCTTGATAGCCTTTGTTGAAAAGCATACCTAGGTAGGCTCAAGAGCAACACTGCACTACTGGGAGCTAGCAGCTGATTGCCTCTTGTCATTGGCTCACCTGATGATTTCAGTTAGCTGCCAATAGTGTGCTGCTGCTCCTTCAACAAAGGATAATATTAGAATTAAACAATTTGAGAATAAAAGTAAACTGGAAAGTTGTTTAAAATGATATGGTCTATCTGATTTATGAAAGAAAAAAAAAATCTGCTTCATGTCCCTTTAATTTGTACCTTCTAATAAAGTGTTGTTTTAGATGGAAACTGCAGTCATTTTACTTTATATATCTACAATTAAGTGTGTATACCAGACAGACTGTGTGAGTGAATCTTTTACCAATGACACATCAATAGCATTAAGGGTTACATTTTTTGAGGTATATTGTTTTTTTTAGACTTATACATTTTTACAAGGAGGTGAGTTGGCTTTGACATCAACCAAAACTTCAGTATTCGAACTTAATTTATGGACAGCCCCAAAAGTAAAAACAGGTGAGTAAACAAAATTTGGTCACCTAGGGAACACATTAAATGCAGAAGGTCTGTTCATTCATTCCCTTCTTGTTTAAACATATTCTGTTGATGTCATATCAGTTTCACCAACGCAATTTCCTTTATTTATAAAAAAAAAAGAAGTTCTTACATATGTGAGTGAATTAAGGAAAGTAGCAGCAGTGTTCTTCAGCATTGGAGGTTACACTGCTGGTAAACAAAAGCTTTTTAAGCCTTTGTACCTGTCTTTGGTTACTAGAAAAGAAAGAACAGCCTGTGTAAAGTAGATCCAATTACTCTGAGAAAAGGAAGTGAAACTGAAGATTAGCAAACGCAAATTTACTGAAGTGGACTATTTTCTAAAATGAGTAAAAACCAGAGCGAAACACTACTATATTTACTTAAGAAAAGGAATCCCATCAAGCGCAGCTAAAGCTTTCCATTTAATATTCCTGGTGCAATTATTCTGAATGCTTGTTAAAGTCAGGAAACTATAGTAAATAACATCCACATATGCGAATGTTATACTTGATGTCACAATTAAAATCTGAGCTAGCTAAATTGCTAGCCTTGGCTAAATCATGCAATAATAGTTTATCTTACTGACTAGTGAATAAGCTTTTAGTAACGGTTCAAACAAAAATGAAAAGTTTTAAAATCAGCACTTAAAAAATGTATTTTCTCTGTAGTATTGAACTCCAGATTTAAAAAAAAAAAAAAAAAAATCTTGAAAATAAATAAAAATGGGTGGGTGAGTCATATCACATTTTGACCTTAAAGGTCTATAATAAAACATTGTAAAAATGTATCTATAAAAACCTTTATAGAATAGAAATTATAGAGCAGTATTTTTTCCCAATAAATAAATGTATAGAAACAAAAACTTTGTATTAGAGAAAATAGTCAGTTTCAAAGACTTTCAAAACACCCCACCAATGGTTTTTTTTTTTTTTTCTGCCTCAACCAATCATTTCATGTCACCCCTTTGCCCCTGACTGACATGCCTCTTATGTTCAGGAGCGTGCACGGCTTACACTGTAGTTCTCTCTCCATTCTCCTAGTCTAAACACACTTAACAGAAAAGCTCTGCTACAGTGTGGAAAATAAAAAATGGAAATGTAACAATCAGCACACAAAGGTAACTAGGGACGCCGGCTCAGGGTTTGACTTATCTCGCTAAGTGCACTTGGTATAGCTTGGTCGTGCATACTCAATATTATACTCAATATGTTTATGGGCTTGAAGATAGGGGTGAAATCTCAAAACGTCATAACATATATATATATATATATATATATATATATATACAGGTGGCCCTCATTTTACAACGGTTCAATTTACACTGTTTCAGAATAACAACCTTTTTTCCAGTCATGTGACTGCTATTGAAAAGCATTGAGAAGCAGTGCATTTATTAAAATAGCCAGTAGGTGGAGCTGTCCGCTTGTGTTGCAGCAAAGCCAAGCAAGCTGAAATTAATCAGTTTAACCAGACCTGAGCTATCGAGCAGATTTCAAAGGAACAAGATCTTCCTGTCTATAAATCAGTCTAGATTGGAATGCATATAAAGAACTGTTTGCAGGAAAATGCAAGTGAAGTCTGTGTTGTTTGATTATTTTATTAGGTTTATAATGCTGTTTAGCAAATCTTTTTGTTCCATTTAACTTAGTTTAATTATATATTCTGTGTTGTGTGATTATTTTATAAGGTTTATAATGCTGTTTAGCATTTAAAGTCTTAATTTCAAAGCTTTAAAAATAATGTATTAGGTGTTACTTATGACAATTTTGAGAGGGGCCTGGAACCTTTCTCCCTCACTTCCCATTGACTTACATTATAAACTGGGTTTCAATTTACAATGGTTTTGATTTACAACCATTCCTTCTGGAACTTAACCCTGGCGTAAACTGAGGGATATATATATATATATATATATATATATATATATATATATATATATATATATATATATATATATATATATATATATATATATTAAAGGGACACTGTACCCAAATTTTTTCTTTCATGATTCAGATAGAGCATGACATTTTAAGCAACTTTCTAATTTACTCCTATTATCAAATTTTCTTCATTTTCTTGGTATCTTTATTTGAAATGCAAGAAAGTAAGTTTAGATGCCGGCCCATTTTTGGTGATCAACCTGGGTTGTTCTTGCTGATTGGTGGATAAACTCATCCACCAATAAAAAGTGCTGTTCAGAGTTCTGAATAATTAAAAAAAAAGCTTAGATGTCTTCTTTTTAAAATAAAGTTAGCAAGAGAACGAAGAAAAATTGATAATAGGAATAAATTAGAAAGTGGCTTAAAATTGCATGCTCTATCTGAATCATGAAAGAAAACATTTGGGTTCAGTGTCCCTTTAAAATCAGTTTTGACAGGATATGATATGAAAAATCATTTAATGTCCCTTTAAATCCATTTTTATTAGATTCAAAGAGGCCAAAAAGCAAATTTTGTAACTAGCAAAGGCTATAAATTAAATAGAACTTTGAAAACCTAAGTTACAGATTTTTCTTTTTGACCTCTATAGAAAGCTTGAACAAAAGCATAATTCTTACACAAGACATGTTTAGTGTTCGTTTAATATTTTTTATTTTTGCTAATGGAGGCCCAGTCATATTTTGTACATTGTTATATGTCCCTAAGTTGAATACATGATAGAGACAATGCAAAAAAGTAAAGAAATTCTATATTTTGACTGGAAATATCCTGTTGTTAAACAATATATTTCTATGTCCATAATTACATTTTTATAATTCCCATGAAACACTGTTAGTGGTAGGGGTAGGGATGAGCGAATGTTTTGCAACATTCGAAAAATGAAACAAATTTTCACACGTTCGTTCGTTTTAAATTTGGAATGTTTCTACAAAATTCTAACATTAGTTTAATGTAATAGTATTTCTAATGCTTTATTTAAATATAATATTCGGTTCAAATTGTATAATAATTCAATTTGAATCATGCAATATTTGAATTTGAAAAATTAAAATGTATATATTTGTAATAGTATTTCTAATTCTTTCTTTAAATGTAATATTTGAATTATGCAATTCATATCTTTGAGCCCTTATAACTTTTTTGTGCAATATTTTTTGGAATAATTTCTATTAGATGGTGTTATTATGAGTGTAACTGTACTTCGTAATGTATTTTTGATGTGTTTTGTGACAATTTTTAGTTTCAGAAAACAGTTAACCACAGCTATGAGATCGTGGTAAGGATTAAAGCTTAAATTGCGATTGTGGATTTCGCTCAACTTGTAATATCAAAGCAATTAAAAATGCTTGCGAAAAGACGATATTGCTTGCGCAAAACAGTTTGTGTCTCACTTGTAATCTAGTCCTAAATAGATGCTAAAAATAATTATGTATTCAAAGCAAAGATTAGATTTAGAATAATATAAAGATGCATTGTTTAAGTTATATTAGTTGTTAAAATATTGGGAAAAAAGAAATGTAAAGTTTTAATGTCCCTAAAGTTAAAGGAAAACAATGAATGTTTAATATCTCTTTAAGTCTGAGTGTGGCTTCAGAAGTTTAACACTGCCACATATCTGACTCTACTATGCAGTTTGTTATGTTATATTTTCTGCGGAAACCAAACAATGGAGATTTTGTTAGCACAATAGCCAGGTCATTTCCAGACTCGAGTCCAGATTGGATCCACCTAATAAGAAAAGCTGTGGGTGGAATTTGACCATTGAACAACAATTGCAGAAAACAAGGATTTAATTCATTCTAATAACATTCAGACTCTGCTGATGTGTTACAGCCTTTTTCTGTATTTTTCCAAGATGTTTACTGTCCCTTTGTTCAAGACTTGCGAGTTTCAGTATCATCTACTGTATATGTTAATGGCCCACAAACTTTTCTTTTGCTCCTTATATTAAGTCCTTAAATAATGCTTAACATAAGACACAGCTAATATTCTAATGATCTGATCCACTCCATAGTTTCAAGAGGTACTTAAATACAGGTCTGCCAGGGATGCATTTAATCTACATTAAAATGTTACTTTTGCCTCTGATCTCTCCCTGGCAACTCTCTTTAGAAAGTAAACTCACTAGTCCATGTGTCTGTTGATCATCTCATATGAAGGTGGTTTAGAGCTAACAGCAAATCATCATCAGGACCATCAACCCTTTATGATTCAGGTAAATATCCCTTTGTCCTTCTACCACTGCTGAGCATGTCTTGATTTTTTTTTTTTTTTTTTAGATATTCCTGCCTTCTAAGTATGCTAAAAATATTTCAAAATAAGGTGACTATAAACCATTGTATTACAGCAATCACTGCTGTTTTTTTTTTTTACAGCAATCTATAAAAGACTGGTGCAGTAGGAAATTGCAAATTGTTTTTAATCTCATGAGAAAAGTATTTTTTAACACCTGAAAGGACATTAAAACCTCTTGGTTTTGTGTAAAAATTGTAGTCTCCTACGTTCCCTAGAGAAGACAAAACACAAATACTGTAACCTAGGTTTTCATCACGATGCTGCTAATCAATAACTGGTTTAGGCAATTTAAAGGGACAGTTTACTCAAAAATTTTCTCCCCTTTAATTTGTTCCCAATGATCCACTTTACCTGCTGGAGTGTATTAAATTGTTTACAAGTAGCTCCTTTACCCTTATATTGGCATTTGAAATTGTTGATTTAGCATGTGGTATCCCCACCTATTCTGAAAGTTTGTGGCCGCGCGTACCAGCTATAGATAAGCTTTGTAAACACAGCCAGCAGAACAAATTACACTCCCAGTGCGATATAGCAGAGATAAGGTAATAAAATGTTGATTTTCCATTGTTCTCTCAAAGTACTGGTGATTGTTTTAAGGACAGATATAATATAAAGAAACAGGTATATTTACACAATGTGATACAGTAATGAGATCTGATTATACCTACAAGCTCAACCCATTTTATTAGGTTGTGGCTTCAAAACACAAAATCAGAGCTTTAATATACACAAATAAGCCTTAAAAAGCTAATTTTCATACATTTTTTACTCTGCAGTTGGTAAAAAAAGCAATTGTAAACACATTAAGGAAAAAAATATTTTACAGTATACTGTCCCTTTAAGACATTTTACCTTTTTGGCCTTTCTAAGAAGTGCAGGCCAAACACGATATTTACACAAAACCAACAGGTGTTTAATGCCCCTTTAATAATTGCAAATATACACAACCAATTTACTTAAACGTCTAACATTTCCAGTCACTGAGGTTGCTAACAAAACTGTCATTTTTCTAAGAAATATTGCGTGCACCTGAAAACCAGTACCTCACATTAAACACTCCAGTTAACTTTAACTATAGGTGCATGGTATATTTGTTTATATGAATGCTAATTTAAGTATTCCTATAAACTTACATTGACGTTTATGTGCATTGACATTCAGATGTTAATATTTGGATATTACCTTAAAGGGACATAAAATCTAAAATCTTTTTTTTTTTTCATGATTCAGATACAATTTAAAAAAAATCCAATGTATTTCTGTTATCTAATTGTCTATGTTTTCTTTGTATCCTTTGTTAAAAGGTAGGAAGGTAAGTTAAGGAGCGTGCACGTGTCTGCAGCATTATATGGCAGCAATTTTGCAACAATGTTGTACATTAGCAAGAGCACTAGATGGCAGCACTATTTCCTGTCATGTAGTGCTCCATACATGTGCACGCTTCCTATCTAGATATCTCTCCAATAAAGGATAACATGAGAACAAAGCAAATTTGATACTAGAAGTAAATTTTTAAATTGTATTCTTTATCTAAATCATGAAAGAAAAAAATTGGGTTTCATGTCCCCTTTAAAATAAGGAAAGTTAATACTCACTTGAAAATATTGCATAATAAGCAAAAATTCAACATTCATTTAGAACAAACATGTGGCTAATATTTGTTATTTTTAACAAATGGGCTAAAACATTCGCCCATACCTAGTTTACAGAAAGACTTCTAGCTTTCCATATGTAACCAGGTATTTGTCTATCGCCATAGATACAGTTACTCTTTGGGCCATGATATATCTCCACAGAAAATATAACATAGCATTTAGTCATAATTCATATCATGTCACCCAGCATTACAAAACAGTCCAAATAAACACAGATATTCATCCCTATTTTTTCATAAATATTACTTGTAAATCAAGTGTTCCCTTGAAAGACAACTGCAGAATGAGACGGCTAGATTACGAGTTTTGCGTTAGGCTGAAAAAGCAGCGTTAACAGGTCCTAACGCTGCTTTTTCACTACCGCTGGTATTACGAGTCTTGCAGGTTTAGGGGCACCGCACACATTTTTGGCCTTACCGCAAAACGACTTACGTAAACTTCGTAAAGTCTTTTTTCTATGGGACTTCCATAGCACCGGTATTACGAGTCTGTCCTGGGAGGCTAAAAAGTGAGCGGTACACCCTACCCCGTCAAGAGTCCTAATGCATTTAAAAGTCAGTAGCTAAGAGTTTTATGGTACAACGCCGTAACATAAAACTCATAACTTAACTGCCGCCCCTAACATCGCCGCCACCTACATTATACTTATTAACCCCTAATCTGCTGCCCCCAACATTGCCAACACTTACATTATTTTTATTAACACCTAATCTGCCGCCCCCAATGTCGCCGCAACCTACCTACACTTATTATCCCCTAATCTGCCACCCCCAACGTCACCACCACTATTCTAAATTTATTAACCCCTAAACCTAAGTCTAACCCTAACCCTAACACCCCCTAACAAATATAATTTAAATAAATATAAATAAAATTCCTATCATTAACTAAATAATTCCTATTTAAAACTAAATACCTATAAAATAAACCCTAAGCTAGCTACAATATAACTAATAGTTACATTGTATCTAGCTTAGGGTTTATTTTTATTTTACAGGCAACTTTGTATTTATTTTAACTAGGTAGAATAGTTACTAAATAGTTATTAACTATTTAATAACTACCTAGCTAAAATAAATACAAATTTACCTGTAAAATAAAACCTAACCTAAGTTACGCTAACACCTAACACTACACTACAATTAAATAAATTAACTAAATTAAAAACAATTAAATAAATTAAATACAATTAGCTAAAGTACAAAAAACAAACACTACATTACAGACAATAATATTACAGACAATAATAAACAAATTACAAGATATTTAAACTAATTACACCTAATCTAATAGCCCTATCAAAATAAAAAAGCCCCCCCAAAATAAAAACAACCCTAGCCTAAACTAAACTACCAATAGCACTTAAAAGGGCCTTTTGTGGGGCATTGCTCCAAAGAAATCAGCTTTTTACCTGTTAAAAAAAATACAAACAACCCCCCCAACAGTAAAACCAACCACCCACACAACCAACCCCCCAAATAAAATATTAACTAATAAAACCTAAGCTCCCCATAGCCCTGAAAAGGGCATTTGGATGGGTATTGCCCTTAAAAGGGCATTTAGCTCTATTGCGGCCCAAAGCCCTAACCTAAAAATAAAACCCACCGAATAAACCCTTAAAAAACCTAACACTAACCCCTGAAGATCCACTTACAGTTTTGAAGTTTCAACATCCATCCTCAATGAAGCCGGGAGAAGTCCTCAATGAAGCGGGGAGAAGTCTTCATCCAAGCCGGGAATAGTGGTCCTCCAGACAGGCAGAAGTCTTCATCCAGACGGCATCTTCTATCTTCATCCATCCGGAATCCTTCCAGAATAAATATCTCTTTAAGTGACTTCACCCAAGATGGCGTCCCTTAGATTCCGATTGGCTGATCAGCCAATCGGAATTAAGGTTGAAAAAATCCTATTGGCTGATGCAGTCAGCCAATAGGATTGAACTACAATCCTATTGGCTGATCCAATCAGCCAATAGGATTGAGCTGGCATTCTATTGGCTGATTGGAACAGCCAATAGGATTGTAGTTCAATCATATTGGCTGACTGTATCAGCCAATAGGATTTTTTATATAGAGCTAAATGCCCTTTTAAGGACAATGCCCATCCAAATGCCCTTTTCAGGGCAATGGGGAACTTAGGTTTTTTTAGTTAGGGTTTTATTTGGGGGGTTGGTTGTGTGGGTGGTGGGTTTTACTGTTGGGGGGGTTGTTTGTATTTTTTTTTCAGGTAAAAGAGCTAATTTCTTTGGGGCAATGCCCCGCAGAAAGCCCTCTTAAGTGCTATTGGTAGTTTAGTTTAGACTAGGGATTTTTTATGGGGGGGGGTATTTTGATAGGGCTATTAGATTAGGTGTAATTTGTTTAAATATCTTGTAATTTGTTTTTATTTTCTGTAATTTAGTGGGGGGGTTTTGTAATTTAAGTAATTGTATTAAATATATTTAATTCTATTTAATTTAGGGAATGTATTTAATTGTAGGGTTAGGTTAGGTGTTAGTGTAACTTAGATTAGGTTTTATTTTACAGGTAAATTTGTATTTGTTTTAGCTAGGTAGTTAGTAAATAGTTAATAACTATTTAGTAACTATTCTACCTAGTTAAAATAAATACAAATTTACCTGTAAAATAAAAATAAAACCTAAGCTAGATACAATGTAACTATTAGTTATATTGTACCTAGCTTAGGGTTTATTTTATAGGTAAGTATTTAGTGTTAAATAGGAATTATTTAGTTATTAATAGTAGGTTTTCTTTAGATTTATTTTAATTATATTAGGGGGTGTTAGGGTTAGACTTAGATTTAGGGGTTAATAAATTTAGTATAGTGGCGGCGACGTTGGGGGCGGCAGATTAGGGGTTAATAAATGTAGATATGTGGCGGCGATGTTAGGGGTTAATAATATTTAACTAGTGTTTGCGAGGCGGGAGTGCGGTGGTTTAGGGGTTAATATGTTTATTATAGTGGCAGCGATGTCCGGAGCGGCAGATTAGGGGTTAATAAGTATAATGCAGGTGTCGGCGATGTTGGGGGCAGCAGATTAGGGGTTAATAAGTGTAAGGTTAGGGGTGTTTAGACTCGGGTTCATGTTAGGGTGTTAGGTGTAAACATAAATTTTGTTTCCCCATAGGATTCAATGGGGCTGCGTTACTGAGCTTTACGCTGCTTTATAGCAGGTGTTAGACTTGTTCTTGAACAGGCTCTCCCCATTGATGTCTTTGGGGAAATCGTGCACGAGCACGTACAACCAGCTCTCCGCTGACTTAAGCAGCGCTGGTATTGGAGTGCGGTATGGAGCTCAATTTTGCTCTACGCTCACTTCTTGCCTGTTAACGCACGGTTTGTAAAAACCTGTAATACCAGCGCTGTAGGCAAGTGAGCGGTGACAATAACGTGCAAGTTAGTACCACACCCCTCATAACGCAAAACTCGTAATCTAGCATTATGATAGCTACAATATTATAACTATTAGTTATTTTGTAGCTAGCTTAGGTTTTATTTTATAGGTAAGTTTGTATTTAGTTTTAAATAGGAATTATTTAGGTAATAATTGTAAGTTTTATTTAGATTTATTTTAATTATATTTAAGTTAGGGGGCGTTCGGGTTATGCTTAGGGTTAGGGTTACGTTTAGGGGTTAATATATTTATGTAGTGTTATAAATGTGGGAGGCCAGAGGTTTAGGGGTTAATAACTTTAGTATAGTGGCAGCGACATTCTGGGCGGCTTATTAGGGGCTAATAAGTGTAGGTAGGTTTCGGCGATGTTAGGGCCAGCAGATTAGGAGTTAATAACTGTAATGTAGGTGGAGGCGATGTTAGGAGCGGCAGATTAGGGGTTAATAAGTGTATTTAGGTGGCGGCATGTTAAGGGCGGCATATTAGGGGTTAATAGTTTTATTTAGGTGGCGGATGTTATGGGTGGCAGACTAGGGGTTAATAACTGTATTTTGCTGCGATGTCGGGGGTGGCAGATTAGGGGTGTTTAGACGTGGTTTTTATGATAGGGTGTTAGGTTTAAACATAACTTTTTCTTTCCCCATAGACATCAATGGGGCTGCGTTACAGAGCTATTGTTTCCGTGATCACAGGTGATAGGCCATTTTTTTAGCCGGCTCTCCCCATTGATGTCTATGGGGAAATCGTGCACGAGCACATCAAAACACTGCTTGTATTTGGGTGAGGTATGGAGCTCAACGCCACCATATCGCCCGCGCAAGCCGGGTTTTTCAAAACCTGTAATAGCAGCGCTATAGGGAGGTTAAATACTGCCACTTTTGTGGCAGTCGTTAATTTACCTATAGCGCTCAAAACTCGTAATCTAGCTGATTGTTATTTAGTATGGTACTTTCTCTTAGAAATGTAAACTCAAAAAACAGGCATTTATGATAGTGCAGTAAGTTTATTTGAGCAGTGGGAGGTGCTATTATCTATTCTGAAAAAAATCCTTCTGAAATAAGAATGGGCACAAATAGGAATTTAACCAAAATTAATAACTCACCTGAAAAATGAAGGTCCATAAAAACAAAGTCTATAAGAAAAATGTATGAATAAAAAGAAAAAAGATATCTCATTACTCTAGGGGGATAAGAAAATAGGCAGTTCATTGTAGGCAGCTAATCTTCTGGATGACAGGAACACTTCACAAAGACAAAAGCTAAAACAATACAAAAAAATAAAAAGGGCACCACATAATGTATAACGTTATACACAAACTCAGTGGAAATTACACAATATGGTGCAATATCTGCAGATTAAAAATTAAAAGATTTCTAGCTAGCTAGCACTCAATATACAACTTATGTATCTTCTATTAAATCCATTTATATAGCTTCAGAATAATTAATATCTCTCTCACACAAAAACAATCAAATGCTCCACAGCCCACAAAATGGATGGAAGATGTAACATACAATGCAAGCCGCAAATACACATATTAACACATAAATATATCCTTATATATTCATATACATATATATTTACAGGAAACACACAGTCCCCACAGACCGCTAAGTAAAGATAGTTTTCAGACCCGTTCACTTTAACCCCTAAAAAATGCTTTGTGCAGTTATGATTTTTTATATAAAATTGCTAATATTTTTTATTTTATTTAAGGCAATACACACTTTATTTTGGGGTCAATTGGGGATATTTTAAAAATTAACCAGAGGTCTGACCTCTGGTTAATTTTCCGAACACTAATTGCTACCGCAAGCTTGCAGTAGCAATAACCATCCACTTGTAATGGCTGGTTATTTATCATGCGCCTGTAAACGGGTGAATTTGCCCATTTATTGGCGCACAATTAATTAGCCCTCCACTTGTAATATAGCCCCAAATATGGTAATTAGTAGTGTAGTGATGTTGCAGAATATTACTGACTGTTAACAGGATAACCCAGGGTAATTTGTTAGACAACACAGCAAACAGACCGACCTGTCTCCTATGCCGACGATAAAGACATAATATATAAGCTGTAAAATAGCCAATTTGAAATTGGCTATTTTACAGCATGATAAAATAATAGTATAATTCAATATACTACATGGTATTGTCAGATTATTATGTCAACTATAAAGTGGTGCATTTTTCCCATTGGACAGATCATTGTGCTGTTCCATAGTTACTTTAGCACAGGTGGGGGAGCAGCTGTCTCAGTAGCAGGACAAGATGTAAACAATGTTTTTCAAATTCATCCAATAATTTTATCAAGGTTTATAATCTCTAGCAATGAGAAGACCTGTAAATCCTAATTTATGAGTACAGAGCGTGGCCCTAAAGGGATTCAAGTGTGACATCAAACAGCCCAAGGGCCCACTCCCCATTACAGAACATAGATATGGAATAAACTATCCCTCCCTTCTAGGCCTAGATTTCAAAGGTTAGTTTCAAAGTTTGCAAAATCATTGCTTTGGTAATTTGCAGTTTGCTGTTGTAAATGTGTCTTGTAGTTAAACAGGGGACACAGAGGTGCACATATAAGGTCTTGCTTCAATAGAATGCTGCATGCACAGCCTCAGAATGGACACTGGATGGATACCACAGTGAACACTCTTAACATGACAGAGCCAAACTTGATGCACAAGAAAAGAGACTGTTCTTTAGTTTTACAGACCAGGTTAGGTTACACACAAAAGTATTGTAATTGTAATGGTGAATCCTTGCTTGTATGCGATGCTGCATCCAAAATCTCAGACAGGAGACTGGTAGCAGGACAGATACTTGGCTTAAAAGGATATTAAACCATAAATAAATTCTAGATATTAGGAATGTCATTTTGCCGCTTTAAGGAAACATGAAAAATACATGTCAGGGGCTGTTTAAAGAAATGTTTTGTATAATGTTCCATTGTAAGAACCCTGACAGATGTATTTTTCATATGTGCCCTCCCATAAAGCATGTACATATCCTTAAAACAGATGAAGATTTATCTAAATTTATTGGAGATAAAATTGCAATGAGCTGAAGAAGAGCCCCTACAATCAGGGATAAAATTACCAGAAGTCATTTCGTCAAACAAACTAATAGGAAGAGAAAGGATTTCAAGGGAACATATGCATGTGGCACATGCAAATTCTGTCCATATATGCTGAATGTGAAACAGATTAATGTCTTCCCTTCTGGAACTATATTCATAAATGACTTATTTAATTGTAAAAGTAAAAACATCATTTACTGTATAGAATGTAATTGCAATAAAAGGTACGTGGGAATGTCGACACGTGAATTCAGGAGACGTCTGGGCGAACATATCTGTAACATCAAAAATGCCAAGAATGATCTTGAAAATGACAAAAAACTGACAACTGTAGCAAGACATTTCTTTGAGAAACATGAATGTAAGCCAGAATTATGGAGTTGGATTCTCCAGAAAGTTTCACTTGGAATAAGAGGAGGGAACATTGAGAATGCACTTTTAAAAGCAGAAACCAAATGGATTTTTAGACTCCAAAGTATGAGTCCATTGGGCCTTAATGAACTCTTAACATACAGTGCATTCCTGGAATAAGATGACGATGGAATTTTCATCGTATATGAATACACCCCCTAATAATATATCGAATGGATATTACATAGGTAACCGTTTATCAATAGGATTCAGAAAATAGGGACAGTGTGTAAATACTACCCTCTAATGTGAACTGAAAGTTTCTGAAATGGGATACCAACTATGTATGCCCCAAAGTGTTATAAGATAAATTTCAGATTCTTTTTCAAGGAGTTGTAGAATCTGAACGGTCCTTTGGAATATATATCTGTAGATATTCTTCTCTTATAGTTCCTTCACTCTGTGTATTTGAAAGCTGAACCTTGAATAAGGTATATTATCTTTGAAATGATGGATTGAATTCCATTTGAATATCTTATGGATGTCCCTGTGCGAATAAGGAGGCTATACAACCTGGATTTGTTTTTACTTTTAATATGAAAAATCTTTGAGAATTGATGGTTACAAGGTTAAGTAAAAATAAATTGTCCTCTGATAATAATGGTACTTATACTCCAAGCAATGGAGGAATATCTCCCTTCTTTTCCCCTGAAATCAAAGCATTGATAGTAAACAGAGAGATACAGGGTTTCTAAATAAGAATAGCAAAATAAGGTGCAATTTTTTATCTTAGGGGTTAACAATACCTATAGCAAACATCACTGAATACCATCTCCATGGGGGTGAAAATACTGTGTAAACTTTGTATGTACATAACAGTGTTAAATTAGGTTAGTTTGATAATCTTATACAAACAATGATTTTTGGAATATATACATAAATTTACACATGCGACTTCTCCTCTGCACTCTGATACTGTGAATACGCAGATCATTGCTCGATTTTAGGTAACTATAGAATTCTAAGCCAGATCAGATGATCCAATATGGAACGTCTTTGAAGCAATCTCCCTCTTAATGCCATCATTCAGTAATGTGTTTCTCTATGGTGAGCGTATAGCCGGGTGACAGGTGGGCGTGTTACGCTTACGTCACTATCATCTCACACGTTACAGGCTGGATGGCACAAACCCTCTGTTCATCCAATTGCTGAAGGTCATACGCGATTGGATATAATGCGACTTACGTCATTGTTAGTAACACAGGATTGGCCAGTGGGCCGTTTTAAGGAAGCCCTGGTGGATGTTCAGGTTAGCCTTTGATAAAGCAGATGCGAAACGCCCATCAGGCGTTCGCACTGCTTCTCTCCTCTCCTTGTCTATTTAATAATAAATAGCTGGTAACTTGTAAATTGTTGGCTAATTTTAGGCAATATAGATATAACCTTATGGGAATTTGATAGCGGTGTTAAATAGTGGTGCGGTGGCTTGTAGATAATAGTTTCAGGCGATCCTCACATAAGTTTAGGCTCATATTATAAGCCACTTAGCTGATAATAATTGTAATTTTCAGACCGCTTCTATCCCCATATTATATCAGATTATGGGAATTGTTAGAGTTACTGGTATATTACATATATAGCAATTAATCACCAGTAATTGTGTACTAGGAGAATACTCCATTGCAGGAGAGTTTGCAGTGCTTTTTCTATATATATTTTTTATTTAAATAATTTTAACCATTGTGCTATACTTTAGTTTAAATGGTGGCATGGTCCACAGCATATTATCTATTATCTTTAATCAAATTGTAAATAAATGTTATGTTTTAATTAACTAATACACATTACAAACACACTCCACCCTATTGTGATTGGGTAATAATCCTTCCAAGTGTGCCCCATAATGCTTCTGTCCTCTCTTTGTTGATAAATGTCCCTCCCATAAAGCGGCAATATGCCAACCCTAATATCTAGCATTTCTTAAATGTTTAAGGATGTTTGCCAAGTATCTATCCTGTTAAAGCGGCAATATGCAATTATGATGCATTCAAAGCTAAAATGACCCTAATAATAAGAATCAGATGTATATTTAAAGTTATATTAGTTGTTTCAATACTGAAAAAATAAGTGTAAAATATTAGTGTCCACGAAGCAATGGGTTTCCCTTCTGTTCAGACCAATTAGGGACAGTTATAAATGGGTCACTAGAGTGTGCATCCAATCACTATGACAGGAATTGGAAACACAACACCTTTCTAAATTAAATTGCAGGGAAAGGGGACAAAATAAATAATACAAGTACACTGCAAATTTGTTTTACTACATATCATTAAACATTTTTTATTGCAATATTTAAGTGATTATTCTCCTTTTTAAACAAGAACTTGATGCAATAGAGGTTCAGGGTGGTATGCTAATCTCACTTCCTGGCCAGTATTAATGCTAACAACCAAAGGACCAAGGACCTTGGCCCAAAATTCTGCTGATTTTTTCCTGACTAGTTGTGGTGATGGTGGCACTGGTGATGGTGGTAGGAGAAACATTAGGCCTGGCATATGTGGGAAAGGAACTCTGTGCTGTCGTGGACTTGGCATGGCACATATGAACTACAGGTAGGAGGAGATTATTAAGAAAGAGGAGATGCCTTTTTTTGGACTCCTCTACACCTTTTTCTTTTCCCTCTTGCTAATAATCCTTTTCATCTGTATGTAAAGCAAATGCATGGTCTTTACATATTTGTGCCACTGTAGGAGTGAGACTGGCATCTATACCATTTTGGACACTGGTATAAAAAGCAGCCCATGAAAAATTTGAAGACCAGCCTTATTTTCCGTTGAGTCTGTAGAATGCTCATGCCGCATGCTTTCAAGGGTATTACTGGGATACTCATTCCGTTAATACTTTTTTTCAGAATAAAAATATATTCGTTTGTAATAAAAAAGAATGCTAGATTTTTGTTAAATAGGTACCCGACCAACAACCCAGTTTCATCTATGACTCCCCTTCATGACACTCAAAACAATGTGCTACTCTGTCTCATAGTGTGACTTGACTAGACACTACCATTCAAAGAATGGTTACTAAAGTGGTGCATGGTCTAGGAAATAAAACAAGGAAATGCTTTGTGACCTTAATACACATAGCTCAAATGAAAAAAAGACAGGTGATACAGCAGCAGCACCCCCTTCTTGAATTGTATCTGGCCAACCCCAGCTGCTGATACCCACCAAGAAATATCCTTGTGTCCTGGTAGGCCAATCCTACTCTTCTTCTAGTTTCACTCTACTGTTGCTGCTTATGCTTGATGTCACTACTGTACTAACTTCTTTACTCTAGGGCAGGGGTCAGCAACCTTGGCTCTCCAGATGTTTTGGAACTACATTTCCCATGATGCCAAGACATTTTTTAGGCTGTCTGAGCATCATGGGAAATGTAGTTCCAAAACATCAAGAGAGCCAAGGCTAGGGAGTCTAATACAAGAAAGGGATGCTGTTGTCTGTGGCACTGGGGTAGTGGTGGATAAAGTAGAGGAGGCAGGTGAAGTAACAATACTGCTCCTAGTGATGGGGCTGCTCTTAGCTGGGTCACTTACAGTTTAAGCATAACACTGGGCTTTGTCCTTGATCTCAAAAGGTGTAACTGCTTCCCAGTAGTCCCACTAGCTTGACCCTGTGTTGCTTGTGGCTGCATACAAAAAGGGGCACATGTTAGGTGGTGAGGTGTGACTGTGTCTACTTATGTTGGTCTCACTAAATTGACCAATGAGTTTTAATTTCAATATTGTAGTTGAACTGTACCAAACATGTTTACTTTTAATAACACATTTGGTACAGTGCAACCACAATATTAGACCTAAACCCATTCAGTACAGTGTGAACCAATTTACAGTTTGCGCGATTGTAGTGGCTGCATAAATAAAATGTTAAAATAGCTATCTGCTTTTAAAAAAATGTTTAAGAAATGCACTATTGTAAGTCGAAAATCTTGCATTCACTGTCTTCTGCAGATTCTTAATATCCAGTACACCAAATGTTGTTCCTAAAAAGAAAAATCATGCCAAAATTATGAACAAGTTTATTTAAATAAAGAAGATACTTAAAATACATAATATACTATTTTACAGTACAATACATATATAACACACTATAGACACATGGACAAAATACCCACAATTCCCAGCTCATATTGTTTTTTTATTAATATTTAGTTTTGTTGTTCTTTATTAACAATGGCCATTGCATACTTAGTGATCATATAGGTGTTCCATGGGCAACAGATTGCGCACTAGCTTCTTTGAGGGTAGTAAAAACACTACATCTTTCAGACTTAAATTACAGGAGAAGGAGATGCAATATAAAATGAAAGAGCACTGCAAAGATTTGAAATTATGCTAATTATTAGCACTAATGGGCATTAAAATTGCACAAACACAATTAAGAGCACTTCTATTTTTACTCTGATATTACCAGTCCAAAGTAATATGTTATCGTTCGAGGGATGGTCTAGCAAGTGCGAGAATATTGGAGTTTTACAGTTGAATTTTGGATTGGGCTCAAGTCCAACACTTAAACGGATATTAAATTGTGCTCCTTTGTTAAAAGCAAATAAGTTAAATCAAAGTAAACCTAAACAGAAACAGATTGTGTAAAAAACAACAACTTACTTGTTTTCTTGCAAAAGGATGTGTACCTGAATATAGAAGTAAATACACATGATCAATTGTATGCCTATATATATAAAACAAAGACACTTGTTATTTTTTTTATTTTTTTTCTTGTAAATGTAATATTTTATTTAACAGTTTGAAAAAAACAAAACAGCCAAAAACACTGGATAATTATCAAAGTGCTAGGTTTAGAGTATATATATATATATATATATATATATATATTCACTGCAACACAATTGAGAAGAAAAAAGGAAAATCACCCACAAAATAACAAGAGTTGATTTGTACTCAACATGACATGCATTATTTAACAAGAGCATATTTTCATAGAAAACATCATACCAACCTAAAAATAAATTACAGAAAAAGTTTGCTAAATGTAAATTGCCAATAAAGTCCCTTTGATTTGTATTCACATACAAAAAAACCCATGTTGTAAATTTTAGCTGGTCTTTAACACCCTTTTCATTTCTGAAAACATGAAGTTTTAAGGATTTTTGGATCATTCAAATCATGTTAGAAGAGATTGTTCATATATCCAAGATTATATGTCAATAGGTATATGCAGAAAGTATAGAGATTGTTCATAAATACAAGATTGTATATATATATATATATATATATATATATATATATATATATATATATATATATATATATATATATATATATATATATATATGTACATATGTATATTCAGAACATATAAACTGGCTTACAGTACAACTTCAACTTGAAAGCACCTTATCCAAATAGAATCAGATTTTTCCCCCCCAGACCTACTTTAATAAATAAACAAAAACAAAAACTACTGGCAAAATGAGCTACACACATATGTATATATATATATATATATATATATATATATATATATATATATATATATATATATGTCCCGATTAATAATTCTCTACACACATTATAAGAAAACATTTAAAGGGCCATTATACACTCATTTTTTCTTTGCATAAATGTTTTGTAGATGATCAATTTATAAAGCCCATAAAGTTTAAAAAAAAATAAAAATGTATAATTTTGCTTATTTTTAAATAACATTGCTCTGATTTTCAGACTCCTAACCAAGCCCCAAAGTTTTATTTGAATACCATCAGCTACCTTCTCCAGCTTGCTCCTGTTTGTGTAAAGGGTCTTTTCATATGCAAAAGAAGGGAGAGGGGGGGAGTGTCTTATTTCCCACTTGCAGTGGGCTTTCCAACTACCTTTTCAACAGAGCTAAACTGAAAGCTTCTAAGTACATTTTTAAACCATTTTATACTGGATTTTTATATCAGTATCTGTGCATCTTATTATTTATAGTAGTGTCTATTACATGCAGTTATATGAAAATGAGTGTATACTGTCCCTTTAAGGTCTTCCAAAGTGCCTGAAAGCTGCATGTTCTAAATTATATTAGAGCTTTTAATGGGCCCCTGAAAAAGCAGTGATTTACCCCCTGATGCCCCACAGTGGCCTCAGAGTACTAATCTGGGCCCCTGCAGTCACTGGTATTGCCGCTTTGAATTCTGTGTAGTATGGTGCTATTCAAAGTGGGATACCAGCAGCTGCAGGGGAAGAAAGAGTCCTATAATGTGCAGTCCTAAGCAGTGTAGGATGCCATGCTCAGAAGGACTCATAAATCTCAACACCAGTGCTATAGCACCCAGCATTTGTAGAGAAAATAAAGTTAAAATGAATCAGATTGCCATTTTGCAAGCTCATATGTGATTTATCCTGTGTCCAGCAAAACTGAAAATGAACTGAACAAATGAAGATCAAGACCCCTATTTAAGAAAGGTTTTGCGGACCTGATCCGACACTGCGGATCAGGTCCGCAAGACCTCGCTGAATGCGGAGAGCAATAAGCTCTCCATATTCAGCATTGCACCAGCAGCTCACAAGAGCTGCTGGTGCAACGCCGCCCCCTGCAGACTCGCGGCCAATCGGCCGCCAGCAAGGGGGTGTCAATCAACCTGATCGTACTCGATCGGGTTGATTTCTGGCAGGCGGACAGGGTTATGGAGCAGCAGTCTTTAGACCGCAGCTCCATAACTTGTGTTTCTGGCGAGTCTGAAGACTCGCCAGAAACACGGGCCCACAAGCTCCCTACGGAGCTTGTTAAATGGGCCCCCAAATGTAATGTTAGAAAGTAAATCAATTCCCATATTTATTTTTTTACCAAACATTTAAATAAAGCACAATTTAACCACTGCATTTTAGTATGGCTATGACTTTTTTCCTTGCTGTGCTTTTATAGGGATAGAAAAGTCAAACTTAAACTTGCATGACTCAGATAGATCATGTAATTTGAAGACACTTTTAAATTCACTATTTTCAAATGTGCTTCGCTCTCTTGGTATCCCCTGTCGAAAAAGAATACGCACATATCCTACACCAGTGAGAGGCAGCCACTGATTGGTGCCGCACACATCTGGCTCCTGTAACTGGCCAACCAGACGTGTTCATCCAGCTGCCAGTAGTGCAATGTTATTCCTTCAGCAAAGGATAAGAAGAGAACGAAGCAAGTTTGATAATAGAAGCAGATTGGAAAGTTGTTTAAAACTGTATGTTCTATTCAAATCATGAACGGAAATTTGGGGGTTTCCTGTCCCTTCAAAAATGGAAGCTCAACACGATGACACCAAACACAGTTCAAAAGCCTATTTTTCTTTCAACACTGCAAAAAGCAGAATATTTTAAAAAGTGAAAGCAGTGAACAGTCCTGTAAATACAAAAATAGGTTTTTCTAGTATCAAATAAGCGAGTCTAAAGGGACAGACCCTAAGGCAGGTGGTAAATATATATTGGAAGCACTAAAGACCGTATACTACTTACCTTTATAAAAACTATGGGATTCCTCTTGTGGGAAACACTAAGCGCTGCTACATACCACGGGGGGCTGAAGTTTTTTTTGCGGTTTTCCAAAAGGGGAATGTTAGATTATCTATCATGACAAACTGTTTCAGATTTGTAATATTTAACTGTCGCTCTAGGGACTCATGTCCCTGTAACTCGGAACCTTTTCAGGTCTCATAGTCACTAAGGCTAGAGAGGGAGGTGAAATAAAAGGTTTGATGCTTTCTCTGATTTCCTCTCTGATCTAATTAGCACAGGGATAGAGTTTGCAAGATATACAGTACAGTTTTAATACATCTGATAACAGATTGCCAAGTCTGGACATACTCGGCACTATATTTAATTTAGTGACTATCTAGAATATCAAAATAACTGAACATTTTCTATAATGCGTTACGGATTCATGACAAGAAGTTGCAGGAAAGAGGTTTAATTATTTAAGAGGGCAATCTTATGTAGACCTCACCATAAACTCAAACCTCACCTATTTCGCAAGAAATAGTGAATAAATGCAACTATGCACAAACAGTAATGAAATACATTTTAATCACTAGTCACATTGGTTTAAAAAAAATTCACTTGCTCGTGTAAATTATTGCAAGATAAGCCTTGATTGTTTCTTCTTAAGATAATTACTATAACTTGCTTTAACGGAAAATAAAAACGGTGTGATTGTTCCTTTTTTTTTCCCCATATACACAGTAATACGCTCTACGGCTTTCAAACACACATTGGGGTCAATTTATCAAGCTCCGTACGCTGCTCCATAACCTGTGCGCCTGCTCTGAGGCGGTGGACAGAAATCAACCCGATCGAATATGATCAGGTTGATTGACACCCCCTGCTAGCAAATCTGCCGGGGGCGGTATTGCACCAGCAGTTTACAAGAACTGCTGGTGCAATGATAAATGCCAACAGTGTATGCTGTCTGCATTTATCGATGTGCAGCGGACATGATACGCTACATCGTATCATGTCCGCTCGCACATTATTAAATTGACCCCATTGACAGAGTATATGTACTGTAAAATAGCAGTATATCTAATTCAATTTTAACAGCAAGGATGTCCGTGTTTGCATTAAAAAAAAAATAGTCACAGAGAAGCACTAGTGAAGATATTATATAACTAGCATTTCACTTGTTTTTTTCATGGATAGCAAGATATTATGCATATACGCACAAAGAAATTGCACTTCTGCATATATACATATATATATATATATATATATACACACACACACACACACATATATATATATATATATATATATATATATACATGTACAATTTATTACACATACTCAAAATGCTTTCATCAGGGAGGCTGGCACTTCTCCCCCCACACACACACACACAAATAATAGGAGCAGCCTAATATTCTGTGGAGTCAATGGAGGGGGTCTATAAGAAACATTAAACTTATGAATTTTAAGGAGTCATAAATACCCATAATAATTCCTTAAAGGGACACTAAACCCACATTTTTTCTTTCATGATTCAGATAGAGCAATTTTAAGCAACCTTCTAACCCACTCCCATTATCAATTTGTCCTCGCTCTCTTGCCATCTCCACCTAAAAAGCAGGAATCTAAGTCAAGGAAACGGACCACTCCCGGTCCAGCACCTCGGATGCACTTGCCGATTGGTGGCTTAATGTAGTCACCAATCAGGAAACACCATCCAGGGCGCTGAACCAAAAATTGGCCGGCCCCCAAGCCCAGATTATTACTTTTTCAAACAAAGATAGCAAGAGAACGAAGAAAAACCGGCCAACAGGAATAAAATTAGAAAGTTGCCCAAAATTGCACGCTCTAAAAATGGGGGTTTAGTATCCCTTTCAGCTCAAATATCAACTTCCAAATATGTAATACCCTAAAAGATATTTCTATAAACAAATTGTTTGAAGAGCTATTACTTATCTTAACTTGAAATTACAAAGCATTCAATCCATAGATGTTACCCTTTCTATGATGAGCTGATATTTTTGTTATCTTCCAGGATAATTTTAGTTTCAGTGATTTTATTAGAAGTAGTAGTAGTAGTGTCATATATTGTGCTGCTAAACATTTTAAAGTAAGCAACTTTAAAATGTTCCAAGCTCCTAAAATTTCAGTCTGGCTTCAACATTTAATATGCTTGAGTGTATTTAAAAAAAATCCATCTAAGTCTTTGTGTACATTTTGTGAAAATGTTTTAGTGCAATAAGTTAGAAAATTCCTGATGAAACATTTAAGAGAGATACTTCTTACCAATCAAACTACAGGCTCATTTATTCTCATTTTGGTTTGAAAACGATTAAATCGTTTATGTATGTTCTGTTGATGCTTTACTATTAACCTTTTAACGCCGTTATGCCGTTCTATTCCGTCATATTTACACTGGGCTTTAAAGCCGTTATGACGGAATAGAACGTCATATCAAACGGCTGTCCTGAAGCCTTCTGCGCTTCAAGGACTTGATCGCGGTCTGGAGGGCGTTCCTAGGGTTGTAGGGACGCCCCCCAGATGCGATCCAATAATTGAAATCTCGCGATCGTATGCACGATCGCGTAGTTTCAATTTGTCTACATCGGAACAGGTGTTCCGATGTAGACACTTTAACCCTGTCACGAAAGGGTTAAACAAATAAATTGATTGTTTTTTTTTTATTTTTTTAGAACTGCCTGTTGAAAATATGACAGTTGCTATGGATACAGGTTGCAGGAGCTCTATAAAAATTGCTTTTTTGATAAGTAATAAAATCATGTTACAAATGAACGCTTGTATTATTAGAATTTTTCCCATAAGAGACAAAGGGAAGACAGAAATATAAAACATTGATTGTAGCTTTAAGTAATATACAAATTGACATTTGGTATAAAAAGATTGTGTACTTAGGAATAAAAATATTCTGGAAAGCAAACCATTTTAGCTTTATGAAGTACACTGCTTTATTCCTAGAGTTTGACCAAGCACCATGCATAGAATTAGTGCAGCTAAGTAATAGTATTTCTAAATTTAGGAGATAAGGCACAGAATAGTTTTATGCTTATTGCATGTGTGTGTCGAAACAGAATTTCTCATTCATTTAGAAAATAGTATTGAAGTCATAAAAAAGGTTTCCATGTATGTTCTTATGTACCTACTCCTAATTTTTAGATATTTTGCAGATTTTCACAATCAAAACATACTGTGAAGAGAAAAAGAAGCAACTGAAATCCCCCCCCCCCCCCCCAAAGATTATAGAATTTATAAAGTTTATCCCTGAAGGAACTAAAGTATTTTTATATTGAGGCACATAAAATTAAATATTCTCAGGCAAAACCAGACTATTAATTGGGGTTTACACAGTTGCTGAAGCTTTTAAGAACCCCATCTAGAAGCAGCTCAATATTTATTAAAATGTTGCAAAAATGTGTGCTGCATTAGCTTAGTCAGTGTCACTGCTATCTTCATCATCGTCATCGTCGTCAGACAAATTGTTTGAGGTTTTGGGAGATTGGCAAAATAAGACTCATCTGCTGGCTTGGCCTAAAGTCAATTCCCCGGTGGTTAGAAGATCATAGCAGAAATCACAAACTCGCACAGGCTTCGAAGACTGGCTTGGCAGAAGAAACTTTTTTTCAGAACAGGGTCCGCAGATAACAAAACCACATTTCCGACAATGATGGCGGCGGTTAACTGGGGTAAACTTAACCTTCTGACAGCGCATACAAATTGAGGTCTCAGAATCCGGGATCCAGACAGCAGCATGTTCACTATTAGGAGTCTTTCCACTTCCTGATATTAAATCATACACACATTTATTTATGTGACTCATCCATTCAGATTTTTCCATTGCAGTGGCAGCATAAACGGCAAACGATTTTGTGGGAGTCTTGATAAGCCACCCATTCCGTATGTCTCCCTCATCGGGCAGTGTGTCAATTGTGACATTTTCTAGGGGAATAATGTGTTGTTTATTATATTTCTTCTTCTGTAGAACAATATTACCAAACACAAGAATGTCGTTGAACAGGAAAAACTGCCTTGCTTTAGGTTTCTTCCTGCAAAGTTTTGTTAACACACCCTCTCCAATAAAAACTCGGCCAGGAATAGCCAAAGGTTGACCAGCTGCACCAAAACAGTTTTCCACTAGATTTATACGCCTTGCATTTGCTTCACTATTTGCCAAACGATCTACCATCTTCTTTTAACGAATCGAATAAATGGTGTGCCACTGACAGCCACTGCGAAGTGACAAGGAGACCCAATATTTCCCTCAATACGCACAATTTTACTACCAGAAACTTTCCGCCACCTTTTTCAGTTCACGACTTCTACCAAATCAATACTTTGGATGACACTTGTTATTTAATATGCCATATCAAAATAGTGAATTTTCCCTGACAATTGTCCTGACAGGTTCAATGCTAATGTGACCTCGTATTGCACAGAAGCATTGCTCTCACGAGAGTGCACTTCCATAGGTTCCAGTGGGAGCCTTGTTCTCATGCTGTTAGACACGGCATGAGAACTAGCACAGGGAAGGGGGTGAGTCATGCAGCAATTGGCAGCCAATATAAATATATATGTATATTAGCATATACATATACATTTACAGTTATCACACAGTTCTTATATACCACAATGTAAAGGCTCTTTTTAGTGCCGTCTTTTTTCTAACACCCCACACCTGTCGCTTTTAACACCTAAAAAACAAAAAATGCTAAATTTAAAAAATTGACCAGAGGCCTGACCTCTGGTTAATTTTTTGAGCGCTAACCAGCTACTTTTAATGACTGTCTATTTATTAGCGCTTCACTTGTAATCCACCCTAAGGGGTAAATTTACCAAGTGCCAGCATACGCTGTCAGCATTTACCATTGCACAAGCATTTCACTTAAAAGGTGGCGGACAAGTTAAGGAGCAGAAGTCTTATGACCTATCCCCTGCTTGTTAAATCTACCCCTTTATGACATCAGACTAAAATAAACCTTAAGTTTAAGACACAGCTTAGTATTTTTTTATTACCACAATGAAACAGACTATTTAACAAACCTTTAACTCACCACTTGTAATATAAGCACAATGAGCATGCTAAAAGCACTCCCTGAGATATCCAATAAAAGTATAGGGCAGACTTACAAAATATTGAGTACATTAAAGGGACATTATACACCAATTTTCATATGACTGTATGTAATAGACACTACAACAAAGAAGAATATGCACAGATACTGATCTAAAAATCTAGTTAAAAATTTACTTAAAAGCTCCAAGTTGACGAGGTTAGGCTGGAACACCTATTGAAACCCCTGCATATGAAAGACAGATTACACAAAGCATGAATCTGTAGACTTGAGTCTGCATCAGATTCATGGGGCTTGGTTAGGAGTGTTAAAATCAGCACAATGTTATTAAAAAATAAGCAAAACTATATATATATATATATATATATATATATATATAAATATAGATATAAAATATATGGATGGATGGAGAGATAGAGATAGTGAGAGAGAATAATTCTGATATGCAAATATATGCAAATGAGGCTTACAATGCCTCACGTTTTTTACTTGAATCTGCTTATAGGCAGATTCCCTTTTAGCAATAGCATTGCTGTGTACACAGCTTTTAAGCTTAGCTAGGGTTAGTACAGTGATTCAAAACCATTCCAGTACAACTGTTTTGTGGGGTTTGCTACTCATCAGCTGGGAGTTGGTTAAATCATTGCTGGGTAAAGTTGATTTCCTAGTAAAATACAACCATTTTAAAATTATGGGGAAGCGAAAAGTGAAATGAAAATACTCCACTATGCGCATAATTTTGTTTTTCTCTCTACATTTTGTGCATAGTGGAGGATTCTAATCTTTAATCTCACTTTTAGCATCCCCATAATATATATATTGATGTGAGTTTATGTGAAATAGCCGAAAAAACAATACTCTAGGGAATACTTAATAAATTCAAATAATTTGGTTAGCAACTTTATGTAAAACATGCATGTAGATTTGTGTAGTTGGTAATATTTAGATATTTAAGATGTTCATATTTATTTCTGGTGTATAAAAAGCAAGTTTCCTAATCCACCTTAAGAGAACAAAGGGTAGAGGGGCAGGGAGAAAGGCAGAGGCGGGGTTGCAAGCTGACTGTTACTTCATGAGAGAAGGATACAGAGCCGGCTGTGACACTGGTGCGGTCACTGAGTGACACACACTGCTGCTGCTGCTGCTGCACAAAGAGCCCCAAGCACTGGCTACTGCACAGTAGCGAGGGCACCACTCACTAACACTGCTCAAGTAAGTGAAAGTTTTACAGCAGCTCTTCCTTTCATTTGCTTAATATAGTTAGTGTCAAGCTTGCTTACTGTTTCTTTAATAATATTCTTGTTAGAATTATACATCAATGCAACAATCACATCCTTGTCTAGACAGCTTTACAATGCAATTAACTGGTCTTCCTACAAGACTTATTTTTTGTTAATTTCATGATATACTATGCATATCCATCTATTGATCTATTGATCTATCTATCTATCTATCTATCTATCTATCTATCTATCTATCTATCTATCTATCTATCTATCTGCCTGCCTGTCTGTCTGCCTGTCTGTCTGTCTGTCATATATATATTTATATTTAACAATGTGTCAATTTCCTAACACAAGGGTTTTACTTTATATTTCTTTTTTGATGCTGAAAATATATCCTGAACTATTCTATGAATTGCATATATAAATTTGGCAATAAAATGTATATTGATATTTCGCTTATTCTGCACTTTGTTGCTGGATCTAAACTGGATTTAAACTTTCAGTAAGAATATTGTAAAGTGTATGGGCTCCATTTATGAAGCTGTGAACACAACTTATGTCTCTTTGTCTTTATTAAACTTTTGTCTTGCTATCAGGTTTAGATAAGTGTGTTTGGCAGGAAGCACCCTGTAAATATAGTAGCTTTAGATAAGTTGTCATTTCAGTGATTTCCACAATATAAGTGCTCTTGCTATGCCAAGGATTTAGCATATTATTATAACATACTTTTTCCTTACTAAGTACAGTATGACTGTATCTGGCAAATACATTGGGTTAGTGAACTTCTAACTTCTGATTTTGCAGGGAACAGAGCTGGAATTAAGCCTTGTCTTGGAATTAACCCCGGAGCTCTCAGGTCATTCAGCATGAAGCGTGAAACACAGAAGTGGCTGAAAGTGTCCGTCTTGCTATTCATAGCTCAAACAGTTGCTGGAATGATAATTCCTAATGCCACCCAATTAGAGGGACTCCTGGAAAAGTACATGGATGAAGATGGTGAGTGGTGGGTTGCTAAACACAGAGGAAAAAGAGCAATTACGGAAAGTGATATGAAACTTATTCTGGATCTGCATAACAAACTGCGAGGAGAAGTGTATCCTCCTGCCTCAAACATGGAGTATATGGTAAGAATGATCTGTGTTCTGTCTTAAAGGTTTATGTGCTGACAGACTTATTTTGCTTTTCTTTAAATAAAATGTTCTTCACCCTTTAAATATGCAAAATGGCAAATAAACCATAAATCATTTTTATACTAGACATTTGTCTATGTTGTGCATGTGCATATGCCTGTAGCCAATTACAGTAAGACTGCTTGTATGTCCTTAAAGGGACTTGAACCCCATTTTTTTTTCTTTCATGATTCAGATAGAGAATAACAATTTAAACTACTTTCAAATTTACTTGGTATCTTTTGGTGAAAACCTGGGTTGTAAGCTCAGGAGCATGCACGTGTCTAGAGCACTATATGGCAGCAGTTTTGGAAGAATGTTATCCATTTAGGTGTCAGCACTAATTCCTGCCATGAAGTTCTCCAGACACCTACCTAGGTTTCTCTTTAACAAAGAATATCATGGGAACAAAGCAAATTTGATAATAGAAGTAAATTGGAAACTTTTTTTTTTAAATTGTATGCTCTGTCTGAATCACAAAAGAACATTTTTGGGTTTCATATCCCTTTAAGAACATTTGAGTGATTTCCTGCTTTCTCCATTGACAAACAGTCTTGATAAAGGGGAGGAGTTATAATATTCTCTGATTGTTTGATGTTATAACAAATTCATTTCTGTGCAGGTTTAAATATTTGAAAAGTGCTTTATCAGGACTTATTAGTACATTTTAATATTGTTTTCAGTGCCACACTGATTAAGCAGAATCTAAACACGTGTGCAAATATATTTATCTAACATGATTTAAGTTTTCTAAAAGTTTCTCTGTACTATGTAGTGTGACCATTTAATTTATAGTGCTGTAAAAACAAATAAATACATTTAAATCATTAATAACAAAAGGCGCTAAACATTAAAGGGACAGTACACTGTAACAAGTTTTTAGATTAATTTATTTTCAATGACTTGTTATACCTGCTGCAGAGTATAAAATGTAGGAGAAATTGCATTTTCAGGTTTATTTGTGTATCTGAAGTAGCTGCTTTTGTGCTTTTAAATCACAGCCTATTACAATGGGTTGAGCTTCAGGTAATATCAGATCTCATTATGTTATCACTTTATGTACACAGACTTGCTTCCTTATCTTATATTTGTCTGGAAAACTAAAGCTCAATACATAGAGAGAACAATGGAAAATTATCATGTTTTTACTTAACTATCCTGCACCCCACTGGGAGTGTCATTTTTTTCTGCTTGCTGTGTTTACTTAGGCTTGTCAATAGCCCAGATTCCAGTATCAAAATTTCCAGTATAGATTGGGATACCACAAGCTAAATCAGCTATTTCAAAGGCCAAAATAGGGGTAAAGGAGCTACTTGTAAACAATTTAATACACTCCAGCAGGTAAAATGGATCATTGGGAACAATTTAAATGGGAGAACATTTTTGGGTGAACTCCCTTTAAAGCAGTAGTACAACACTGCAAGTACAAAATACCATAGCAATTTTGAGCGGTCTAGCCAATATGAAGGCACATGCACTGTAGCTCCAGTAACACAGTCACATGACCCAGGAATGTAAACATTAAGCATGTGCTATCTAAAATCAACATGGACAATATTTGATATTGACTTCCTAATGAGTATGAATGTATTATTTTTCCAGTCATTAAAGGACCATTATAGTGTTAAAATTAAATGCTTTAATTCTTTAGAGCATGTTATTTTAATGCTAGCGACCCTGCAGTGCTAAGTGTTCAATCTTTGTAAATGGGTTAAATACATAGTTAAACTGCTGGTCCTGAGTGAAAACTGCAGATGAGCCAAACAGCAGTGCTAGCTGTATGACCCAGCTGTGCGACTACTGCTGCTGACTGGCTTAGTGGCAGTATCCTCTTGGGACCAGAAATTATCCGCAGCTCCCAAATGATACTTTAACTATGTGTTTAACTAACAACACATAGCATTGCAGGGTCACTAGTGTTAAAAAATGTTCTCACATATTAGATCATGTGATTTAAACGCTATGGGCCAGATTAATATCTCTTATGCTACTGTGCGCTGGGCATTATATGTTAGGTGCAATGCAAACATGACCATTGACCTCGCGTTGACATTGCACGGGAGCATTGCGCTCATGAAAGTGTGTTTCCATAGGCTCCAATGGGTGCCTCGTTCTCATGCCGACAACAAAAGGGGTAAGTCGCGCAGCAATTGGCAGCAAATTTAAATATATATGTATGTGAATATATAGATATATATTTGTGTTAATATGTGTATATACACATATTAACACATAAATATATATGTATATACGCATATACTTAAAGGAACATTAAACCCAATTTTTAACAACTTTCTAATTTACTTCTATTAGCTAATTTGCTTCATTCTATTGGTATCCTTTGCTGAAAAGCATATCTATATAGGATCAGAAGCTCCTGATTAGTGGCTGCACATAGATGCCTTGTGCATTGCTATTTCTTAAACAAAGGATATCTAAAGAATGAAGCAAATTAGATAATAGAAGTAAATTGGAATGTTGTTTAAAATTGTATTCTCTATCTGATTAATGAAAGAAATTTTTTTAGGTTTAATGTCCCTTTAAATATTTACATGGAAAGTACAGTCCCCATAGACTGCAATGTAAAGGCACCCTCACCCGCACACTTTAAGCACTAAAAACAACTTTGTGCAATTTTTTTTTAAAGAAACAAAATATGATACTATTTTTTTATTTTAAAAAAGCACTAAACACTTTATTTTGGGGGCAATTGGGGGACATTTTAAAAATTAACCACAGGTCTGACCTCTGTTTAATTTTTTGAGCACTAATTGCTACCGTGAGCTCGTGATAGCAATAACCAGCCACTTGTAGTGGATGGTTATTGATCGTGTGCCCATAAACCGGCAAACACAATAAATTAGCGTTCCACTTGTAATCTAGCCCTATAATGGGCCTTTAATAATATTCATGACATATATAAAATTAATTTTTTAAATGCAAATTTATATTCAATTGTTAAAGCTTCCCTAAACTTAATTGCAGTCGTAAGTGAACATTAATTTATGTGCTGGTTTTATTGTTTAAAAGTGTGATTTAAGTTTTTATTATACCACACAATTATTATGAGTAAGCAAGATAATTAAAGCATTTACAAAAAAAATCTCCTACTGAGCATGTGCAGGAATTCACAGTATATGCACTTAGTGATTGTATGATGGCTGTCACATGATGCAAGGAGAAGGACAATTGAAATAACTTTTCAGAAACAAAATCAACTATTCATTTGAAATTCAGTGCTTTGGTATTGATTATGCAATTCGACTGTATTTACTGGTCTTTTAAATGGTGCAAAAGTATGCAAAAAGGCTATAACCATGCTTTCTAATAGTTTTCTGATGGCTTGTGGAGGCCTTGAAAACCCAACAAAAGACCCATGGAAAACACTTTGTACAGCTCTTCTAATTGATTGGAATAGACCACTGGCTTTCAAACCTATACTCAGACCTCCCTAACAGGCCATATTTTGAGGATATCTGAACTACAGAGCAGGTGAAATAATCAGCTGATTAGCAAACATGCGGCTAGATTACGAGTCTTGCGTTAGCCTTAAAAAGCAGCAATGATAGGTCCCAACGCTGCTTTTTAACTCCCGCTGGTATTACGAGTCTTGCAGGTACAGGTGTACCGCTCACTTTTTTGGCCAGACTTGAAAATACCGCAAATCCACTTACGTCAATTGCGTATCCTATATTTTCAATGGGACTTGCATAGCGCTGGTATTACGAGTCTTCCAAAAAGTGAGCGGTAGACCTTCTCCTGTTAAGCCTGGTACCGCATTTTAAAGTCAGTAGTTAAGAGTTTTATGGTCTAACGCCGTAGCATAAAACTCTTAACTAAAGTGCTAAAAAGTACACTAACACCCATAAACTACCTATTAACCCCTAAACCGAGGCCCCCCCACATCGCAAACACTATAATAAATATTTTAACCTCTAATCTGCTGAACCGGACATCGCCGCCACTATAATAAATATATTAACCCCTAAACCGCCGCACTCCCGCCTCGCAAACATGATTTAAATTTTATTAATCCCTAATCTGCCGTCCCTAACATCGCCACCACCTACCTACATTTATTAACCCCTAATCTGCCGTCCCCATCGTCGCCGCCACTATATTAAATGTATTAACCCCTAAACCTAAGTCTAACCCTAACACCCCCTAACTTAAATATAATTTAAATAAATCTAAATAAAATTACTACAATTAACTAAATAATTACTAAACTAAATAAACCCTAAAATTGCTACAATACAACTAATAGTTACATTGTAGCTAGCTTAGGATTTATTTATATTTAACAGGCACTTTTGTATTTATTTTAACTAGGTAGAATAGTTATTAAATAGTTATTAACTATTTAATAGCTACCTAGTTAAAATAAAGACAAATTTACCTTTAAAATAAAACCTAACCTAAGTTACAATTACACCTAAAACTACACTACAATTAAATTAATTCCCTAAATTAACTACAATTAAATACAATTAAATACAATTATCTAAAGTACGAACAAAACCACTAAATTACAGAAAATAATAAAATAATTACAAGTTTTTTAAACTAATTACACCTAATCTAATCCCTCTAATAAAATAAAAAAGCCCCCCAAAATAATAAAAAGCCCTACCCTATACTAAATTACAAATAGCCCTTAAAAGGGCCTTTTGCGGGGCATTGCCCCAAAGTAACCAGCTCTTTTACCAGCCCTTAAAAGGGCTTTTTGCGGGCATTGCCCCAAAGTAATCAGCTCTTTTACCTGTAAAAAAAAGTGCAATACCCCCCAACATTAAAACCCACCACCCACACACCCAACCCTACTCTAAAACCCACCCAATCCCCCTAAATCAAACCTAACACTAACCCCTTGAAGATCACCCTACCTTGAGAAGTCTTCACCCAACTGGGCCAAGGTCCTCAACGAAGCCGGGCGAAGTGGTCCTCCAGACGGGCAGAAGTCTTCATCCATGCCGGGAAGAAGAGGTCCTCCAGATGGGCAAAAGTCTTCATCCAGACAGCATCTTCTATCTTCATTCATCCGTCACGGAGCGGGTCCATCTTCAAGACATCCGACGCAGAGCATCCTTCCTGGCCGACGACTACCCGACGAATTAAGGTTCCTTTAAGTGACGTCATCCAAGATGGCATCCCTTCAATTCCGATTGGCTGATAGAATTCTATCAGCCAATCGGAATTAAGGTAGGAAAAATCCTATTGGCTGATGCAATCAGCCAATAGGATTGAACTTCAATCCTATTGGCTAATTGGAACAGCCAATAGAATGCAAACTCAATCCTATTGGCTGTTCTAATCATTTTTCCTACCTTAATTCCAATTGGCTTTAGCGCCGTTAGGACGGCATGGAACATCCTAGTCCTTGTCCCGATGTAGACAAATTAACCCTGTCATCGAAGGGTTAAAGTGCTTTAGATAAACAATTGAAATGGCTGATAGTGATTGTGTCCACATTGAAAATAGGCAGCAATTCACATGCTAATAATTATTAAATAATATTTTGTGATAAACTGTGTAAGGGTTAGACACATAGTTAAGTCAACTCTGCAATATCAATGCACTATTGGGGGCTAGGTAAACACATCCAGTGACCCAATGACAAAAAGCATATAGGAGTAGTCCCCAGCTATCTCCCAGTAGTTCACTTCTCTTCTTGCGCCTACCTAGGTATGCTTTTCAACATAAATAAAGAATGAAAAAGTAAAACTGAAAGAAAACAGAAGTAAAAATACATTAATAAGTCACTCTATTTGCATGCTCTAGCTGAACCATGAACGTTTTACATAGTGCCTTTAAAGGGACATTAAACACTAAATACATGCTAGATAGAATGATGCATTCAAAGAAAAGATTAGTCCATGACTAACATGTAGATGTATTTTTTAAAGTTTCATTAGTTGTTTAAAAAGTGACAAAATAAGTGTAAAGTTTTAGTGTCTATAAAACACTGGGAGCTGCCATGTTGTAACTTGTGTTACCTTCTCTGCTGTGGCCAATTAAGGTCAGTTATAAATAGGTCACTAGAGTGTGCAGCCAATGGTTGTGCTGGATTTAACAGTGTTCTGCACTTCCATTTCTAGCAGGAACTGAAAAGCTCACAATTTCAGAATGGAATGACAGGAAAAGGGGACAAAATAAATAATGAAAGTATATTGCAGAGTTGTTTTATATATACAATTTATCATTTTATATTACCATCTCAAAGTGTTTAATGTCCCTTTAAGGATATCTTGTCAACCATTGCATTGCCAACATTTTCCTCTTGAAATCTATTATTTTTGTTATCATCTTATTATCTTTAGCATTTATCATAACATAAATATAGAATGTTAAAGTTGTTCAAGGGATATAAAACCCAACATTTTTCTTTCATTTTTCAGATTAAGCAACTTTCTAATTTACTATTTTTTCTTCATTCTCTTGGTATCTTTTGTTGAAAAGCATGGTTATGCTGCTTAGGAGCCAGCCAATTTCTGGATCACTATATAGAAGCAGTTTTGCAAAAATTGTATCCATTTGCAAGAGCAGTTTATGACAGCACTATTTCCTGTTATGTAGTGCTCCAGATGCCTACCTAGGTATTTCTTCCACAAAGAATTCAATGGTTCAGTGGAATTTATGGTGACATTTTCAAATGCACAAGAGTGTGGTTCATGGTCAGCTGGACTCATATCACATGGTCTGTAAAAAGTCTCCGCTATTTTTCCCAAGCATGCAGAAAATGCTTCTCATGCTACATTCAAGAAAAGTGCAATTGTTTACTTATTGATATAAAATGTTTTCATGCTTTATATCAGAAATAGTGTGCAATAACCTTTGTTAAAGAGAAATTTCAATTCTAAATTTTAAATCTGAAATAGCATGTGGGATTTATTATAGCAATTTTGCATAGCTATTTTATAGTAGTTATTCAGATATTAAGCATGATGTGAATTTCCATTTCCTTTTCAGATAAACTTTTCATTATGTGCCAATGTATCCAGCCAATGATTTTCAAACACGCACATCTTTATATATACATACACAAACATACATATATATATACACACACATCTTTATATATATACATACACACACATACATATACACACACACACACACATCTTTATATATACATACACACACACACACACACATATATATACACACACACACATCTTTATATATACATACACACACACACACACACATATATATACACACACACACATCTCTATATATATACATACACACACATACATATATACACATACACACATATCTTTATATATACATACACACACATACATATATACACATACACACACATCTTTATATATATATATATATATATATATATATATATATATATATATATATATATATATATATATATATATACGCACACATACATATATACACATACACACACATCTTTATATATACATACACACATACATATATACACTCACACACACACACACACATCTTTATATATACATACACACATACATATATACACATACACACACATCTTTATATATATATATATATATATACACACACATACATATATACACACACACACACATCTTCATATATACATACACACACACATATATACACACACACACACACATCTTTATATATACATACACACACATACATATACACACACACATCTTTATATATACATACACACACATACATATATATACACACACACACACACATCTTTATATATACATACACACACATACATATATATACACACACACACATCTTTATATATACATACACACACATACATATATATACACACACACATCTTTATATATACATACACACACATACATATACACACACACACCTCTTTATATATACATACACACACACATATATATACACACACACATCTTTATACATACATACACACATACATATACACACACACACACACACACACACACACACATCTTTATATATACATACACCCACACATACATATATACACATACACACACATACATATATACACACACACACACACACCTTTATATATACATACACACACATACATATATATATACACACACACATCTTTATATATACATACACACACATACATATATACACACACACAAACATCTTTATATATACATACACACATACATATACACACACATCTTTATATATACATACACACACATACATATACACACACACCCATCTTTATATATACATACACGCACACACATATATACACACACACACATCTTTATATATACATACACACATACATATATACACACACACACATCTTTATATATACATACACATATACATATATACACATACACACACATACATATATACACACACACACACACACACACATCTTTATACATACATACTCACACATACATATATACACACACATAGCTCATAATAATATGAAAAAGTTAGAAACTAGTAGTGTGAGTAAAATTAATATATATCCAGTCAGAGGATGTATTGTTTGAGCTATTATCTTTGATGGGAGCATACTGCAATTGGTTCATTGCCTCTGGAAAAGGGACCAAAGCACTGTGCACATGTGCAGTGTCTTTCTACACTGGACTCCCTACATCTGATAATTATAAAAGCCTCTATCACATGGGTTACTTAATGAGATGCAGCAAGTTTTTGTTCGTTAGTCTGATCTGCTTGTGTATGCGCTAGACATAAGGAAATCTGGGCCATGATTTATTGCACATGGAATGCTCTGATGTTTGTTGTGCTGAATCAAGGCACATTATTGTAAACTACATGTTTTTTGTTTTTATTTGAGGCTATGGTTATCATGCAGTACATGCAAAACATATGTATACATTTTTTTTTTTAAACTTGGGCCCCTGTTATTACTACTGGCTAGGTGAAAATTGAGATCCACTGTTATGCACTTAGAAATTTACTGGCAGTTCCATTTTTACACACCTGCTGTGTCAGCTTCGGAAGAGCAGACTTCCAAAAATAAATTGTATTTGTAAATAAAATCCCCAGCAGAGGCTTAAAGGGACACTCAAATCAAAATTAAACTTTCAACAACTTTCCAATTTACTTCCATTAACACAATGTGCACACTGCACAGTATTTTTATATTTACACTTTTTAAATCACCAGCTCCTACTGAGCATGTGCAAGAAATCACAGAATATACAAATATGCATTTGTGATTGGTTGATGGCTCTCACATGATACAGGGGAAGTGGAAATAGAGATAACTTTAAAATTTGTCAGAAAAAAAAAACTACTACTCTTTCTAAATGCTATTGCATTGTCTGTTTATCATGTATGTGTTGATTATGCAAATCTACTGTATTTACTGGTCCTTTAAATATGCATGCTTGTGTTTTATTGACACTGCCATTCATCTCCTACTGTGTTAATCTACCTTACAATAATCAAGTTATTTAGCAAATTAACCCCTACTACTAGAATTTGCCCATGGCAATACCTCTGTATTTAGCCACTGGGATATGTCAATGTCCATGGAACATATAACCCATTATTTGGCTTCCTTAGGGGGAGCTGCACGATTGTAAAATTTAGTATTAGGTCACTATTGGAAAACATCAGAATGTAGGATTCTACACTTATGATATTGGATACAAGCTACTCATTGAAAATCACAAGTTAAGATTTATTATTTTTGTCCATTTGCAACATTTTGCAATTTATACAAAAATAAGTTAAAATAAAAAAAAATCTAACTATAAAATGCTAGATACATTTTAATATTGCACACATATCTGATTTCACAGAGGGTTAGCAACAAGAAAATAAAGCACTATAGCTATATAACACAACTTATTTGCTCTGGGAAACAATGATCTATTAACCCTAACAACAACAAAATGTGAATGAGGGTGGTAGTTGCTGTCAGGTGATTATTATTACAGGTAGCCCTCAGTTTACGCTGGGGTTAGGTTCCAGAAGGAATGGTTGTAAATCAAAACCGTTGTAAAATGAAACCCAGTTTATAATGTAAGTCAATGGAAAGTGAGGGAGTTAGATTACAGGCCCCTCTCAAAATTGACATAAGTAACACCTAATACATTATTTTTAAAGCTTTGAAATGAAGACTTTAAATGCTAAACAGAATTATAAACCTAATTAAATAATCACACAAAAGACTGTATCATCAAACTAAGTTTAGTGAACAAAAACATTTGCTAATAATCACACAACAGACTGTATCATCAAACTAAGTGAATAAAAACATTTTTTTACTTGCATTTTTCTGCAAAAAGTTCTCTGCATTGTTAGCATGTTAGATAATATTGGGTCTGCACCTATTCTATGCATTTCAATCTGGAGTGATTAAGAAGTTAGACACCCTCACCTCAAGCAGCTGGACAGGAAGATAATAGGGAAGTGGCTGCTAGATCTTATTGCTTTGAAAGCTGCTCGATAGCTAATGTCTGTTCTGTGTACAAAGATTAATTTCAGACCTGCTAAGCTTGAATAACTTTGCTGCAACACAAGCGGACACCTCCACCTACTGGCTTTTTTTAATTAGTGCACTGTTTTTCAATGCTTTTCAATAGCAGTCACATGACTGAAAAAAAAGGTTGTTATTCTTAAACGGCGCAAAATGAACCGGCGTAAACCGAGGGCCACCTGTACTATGATGATTACTCGGTAGCAATAAGGTCAGTAATTTGAATGGTAGGACACCACAATTTCAAACAAGGGATCTTATGATATATTTTTATAGTGAGGGGGAAAACATGTCTTGTTAGAATCTGTTTGACAATCACATTGATGTTGGACTGGACCAGGGGTATTAATTGAAAAAACAAGGGTCTTATGCACCTCTGTTGGAATACTTCAACAGTCTGATTTTCTTCTTTTTTCCTATGGTTCTGTTAGATTATCACTGTAATGGTGATCAGCTCATAGAAACGCTCCTTTTAAAGAGTGTTTTTTCTATGTTCCCTTCACCAAACATTGCCCAGGTGTCTAGCGGTTGCAGATTATCATAATTATGTATATATATAAATTGTAGGTTTAATTATGTATTTATGTGTTAATATGTGTATATATGTATGTAAATACATAAATACATGTATAAAAACAAATGTACACACACATATATATATATATACTGTTTATATATATATATATATATATATATATATACGCACACACACATACATATACATATTTAGACATGTATATGTATCTATCTCTATGTTAAAGCTCTTAATGCCGTCCATTTTATTTCTGACACATGAGACCTCATATATCTGAGCCCTTATAACTTTTTATGCAATTTTTTTAATAATTGTTATTAGATAGTGATAGTGTTATGAGTGTAGCTGTACTTTTAAATGTCTTTTTTTTATGTGTTTTGTGATTTGTAACACAATTAAGAGCTCTGAAGTCACGATAGCCTAATGCACGTTAAGTTTGAGTCGCATTAAAGCCAATATTGCTCACAAGCAATACTTAGCATGGCACTCGTAGAACCAAGCCCTAAATTTGCCCTGGGGAAAATACTGCTTTTCAGATAAACATTTCAAATAGTTTCATTATTTGTTAATATAGTCAGACAATAATGTTTACATACATACATACAGTTCATATACTTGTGTTCTTACTGGAAGAACAGCTGGCAATAGCTTTTAAATCTTGTGAGAATTTAGCATCTTCTTAGTTTGGGTGGAAATTATAGATATTTCAGTTTACTTTACTGTTTTACAGCCAACCAAGGTCCTGCTGTCTAAGAACTGTCTTAAAATGTCATAATAAATCAAAGCCAGAACTTTGATTGATATGTAAGTTAATTTACAAACCACTCATTTCATTCAATTGCCTGGTATATTTTGTGAACCATGCTTTATTTGTGTATGTCTTATAATGTCACATGCCAGTCTCTTTAAATAGGTGAGAGGTTATACCAAATGAGGTGAGGACATAATGCTTCCTAGAAATAACATTCACCCAGTTCAACTATCATATTCTGTTTTTGCTTGAGCTAATTGGTAACATATGTATTCTGTAGAGCATATAAAGAATATTTTTCATGTCAGCAATTTGTTTGAATAATAATGTGATTGGTGGCAGTATATAGCAATATTATGTTTTATTTATGCATAATATATATCAGCAATAAAGTGCTGCTTAGCAAAATATCGGCACACAAAGTAGATGTTTTAAAACCGTAATTTTTATTAATGACAGATAAAATAGAGAATTACATTTTTATTAGTTTTTTTTTAAATGGATAGTAAATTTTATGAAGTATTAAAATGTAACGATTGATATGCAAAGAATTGGGTGCACGTTTGCATTGCTTTCTTGGCTGCACATTGCTCTGTGCTATTTTTTTTTATTTTTATTTTTTAATAGAGTCAGTAGGCGGTGCGCCAATTAGATGCCATACCTTTTGCTCAGCTTACAAAATACCATCAGTAGCAATGCCACACAGCATAATGCAGCTATGTTGGCACACTAAAAAAACTAAACAAAAAACAGCACAGAGTAATGGTTGGCAATTAAAGGTAGGTAAAGAGACACTCATTTAGGGGCAACACTATACGTTCTACGTTGATTTTAGGCTTTGAAACACTAATGTTGGTACTCTAGTGGTTCATGTACATTGCACTACTTCATAACATGCACTGTCCCTTTAAGGATGGAAAATTACATGTATGCAAAGCAGAAACTCTCTAAAATATATTTCCACACCAATTATCCTGCTCTATGCTAGATTACAACATATCAGGGCTTGTGCATGTGTACCGCCAGTGTAGCATTAGAATAAAAGCTTCTCACTTTTTCGTTATATATGTTTGCCCAATGACCAAACATTGTATCATGAAGATATTTACTTCCAAACAAGACTGGCCTTAGGTTGTGCCAAAAGTAGAAATTAGTAGCCTATTGGCTATTCCACTTTAGCCTTTAGTTTGACTCCTTTATATTTCTATACGTTAAAGAAACAGTAAAGTAAAAATGAAATTTAATTGCTTTGGAGGGAGCATGATATTTTAAACAGCTTTCCAAGTTACTTCTGTTATCACTTTGCTTTGTTCTTTTGGTAACCTCCGGAGTCTGAACTAAGTTGTTTTAGCCACCTGGCAGTATTTGCTACAGTGCTTATATTAATGTTATACATAGTTGCAGATACTGCTTCCATAGAATGCTTGAGGCATATGAACACTCTTAAGCTCCTATCAGCCTACCTAGGTTTACTCTTCAACAAAGGATATCTGGTGAATGTGTTTGACTACCGCTCTTTTTTTACACATAATACCAACAGCTTGTTAAAAGAGTGTACCTCCACAAGTGTAAAATTTATCCAGCTTTGGATTTTAACTTTATATTGTATATAAGTGTTACCTCTCAAGTGTTATTCCTAAATTCTGATCAGTTAATCTTTATATACACATTGATTATATTTATGTAGTAGCTGAATATCACATATGGCCAGTTATATCTATCAATTTATCAATATAATATTAAAATATAGAGCAGGCTATAGAGATATTTAGATTAATTGCTATTCAAAATATATTGTCTATTATGCCATGTATGGACACAATATTTCTATAAATTAACCTTAACCCAAATGAATCACTTAAGAAATATCCCACATGAATTTTACAAGAACAATTTGTATTTAACCAGCAACACTTAGTCCAATGCCAAAATATGGACTACTAACTTAACATTGCTTAGTTAACAATATAACCAAATATTTCAGCACAAATCTTATCAAATCTCAATAAATCTAATAGAACTTCCAGAAAAATATAATTAAACTATTTGGCCCAAAATAGTCTTATAATACTTTAAATAATCAACCAGAGATTTTTACACAAATTTATCAGCTCAACATATACCAACCAATATGGCATTAAATAGTTTCAACTTAGCCACAGCAACTAGTGCAATTTCTAAAATAAATAATGATAGATAATGATAGATAATAAAAAAATAATAATGAATTTATAAATATGGAATACAAAACCTTTCCTCTCAACAGTAAATTGCTTAATGCTAGATATGATTATTTATAGATTACACAGGCCTATGGAACACCTACCTGTCACTACAGATTACATTTACAATTCACAGCTACAATTTAACTATAGCTATAGAATACCTTTGATTTAAAACATTAAAAATATAGAACAATCGCTAATACTTTACCAGCTCCAATTTAACTACAGCAATAAAGAATATCCTTGCTCCAAAACATTAACGCCTAGATTTAGAGTTTGGCGTTAGCCGTCAAAACCAGCGTTAGGGGCTCCTAACGCTGGTTTTGGGCTACCGCTGGTATATAGAGTCAGTCAGGAAAGGGTCTAACGCTCACTTTGCAGCCGTGACTTTTCCATACCGCAGATCCCCCTACGCCATTTGCGTATCCTATCTTTTCAATGGGATCTTCCTAACGCCGGTATTTAGAGTCTTGGCTGAAGTGAGCGTTAGAAATCTAACGACAAAACTCCAGCCGCAGCAAAAAGCCAGGAGTTAAGATCTTTCTGGGCTAACGCCGGTTCATAAATCTCTTTACTACTGTGCTCTAAAGTACACTAACACCCATAAACTACCTATGCACCCCTAAACTGAGGTCCCCCCACATCGCCGCCACTCTATTAAATTTTTTTAACCCCTAATCTGCCGACCGCACACCGCCGCAACCTACATCATCCCTATGTACCCCTAATCTGCTGCCCCTAACACCGCCGACCCCTATATTATATTTATTAACCGTTAATCTGCCACCCCCAACGTTGCCGCAACCTACATACACTTATTAACCCCTAATCAGCCGACCGGACCTCACCGCTACTATAATAAAGTTATTAACCCCTAATCCGCCTCACTCCCGCCTCAATAACCCTATAATAAATAGTATTAACCCCTAATCTGCCCTCCCTAACATCGCCGACACCTAACTTCAAGTATTAACCCCTAATCTGCCGACCGGACCTCACCGCTACTCTATTAAATTTATTAACCCTAAAGCTAAGTCTAACCCTAACACTAACACCCCCCTAAGTTAAATATAATTTTTATCTTACGAAATAAATTAACTCTTATTAAATAAATTATTCCTATTTAAAGCTAAATACTTACCTGTAAAATAAACCCTAATATAGCTACAATATAAATTATAATTATATTGTAGCTATTTTAGGATTAATATTTATTTTACAGGTAACTTTGTATTTATTTTAACCAGGTACAATAGCTATTAAATAGTTAATAACTATTTAATAGCTACCTAGTTAAAATAATTACAAAATTACCTGTAAAATAAATCCTAACCTAAGTTACAATTAAACCTAACACTACACTATCAATAAATTAATTAAATAAAATACCTACAATTATCTACAATTAAACCTAACACTACACTATCAATAAATTAATTAAATAAAATACCTACAAATAAATACAATTAAATAAACTAACTAAAGTACAAAAATTAAAAAAAGAACTATTACAAAAACTAAAAAAATAATTATAAACATTAGAAAAATATTACAACAATTTTAAGCTAATTACACCTACTCTAAGCCCCCTAATAAAATAACAAAGTCCCCCAAAATAAAAAAATGCCCTACCCTATTCTAAAATACAAATAGAAAAGCTCTTTTACCTTACCAGCCCTTAAAAGGGCCTTTTGCGGGGCATGCCCCAAAGAATTCAGCTCTTTTGCCTGTAAAAAAAAACATACAATACCCCCCCAACATTACAACCCACCACCCACATACCCCTAATCTAACCCAAAACCCCCCTTAAATAAACCTAACACTAAGCCCCTGAAGATCTTCCTTCCTACCTTGTCTTCACCACGCCGGGTATCACCGATCGGTCCAGAAGAGGCTCTGAAGTCTTCATCCAAGCCCAAGCGGGGGCTGAAGAGGTCCATCATCGGGCTGAAGTCTTGATCCATGTGGCGGCTGAAGAAGTCCATCATCGGGCTGAAGTCTTGATCCAAGCAGGCGCTGAAGAAGTCCATCATCGGACTGAAGTCTTGATCCAAGCGGGCACTGAAGAGGTCCATCATCGGGCTAAAGTCTTCTATCAAGCGGCATCTTCAATCTTCTTTCTTCCGGAGCCATCTTCTTCCAGCTGACGCGGATCCATCCTCTTCTACCGACACCTACTCGCTGAATGACGGTTCCTTTAAATGACGTCATCCAAGATGGTGTCCCTCGAATTCCGATTGGCTGATAGGATTCTATCAGCCAATCGGAATTAAGGTAGGAAAATTCTGATTGGCTGATGGAATCAGCCATTCATATTCAAGTTCAATCCAATTGGCTGATCCAATCAGCCAATCAGATTGAGCTCACATTCTATTGGCTGTTCCGATCAAAAACGGATCAGCCAAGAGCAAAAACGCCCCTAATGTATGATTGGTTACTAGCACTCCTCTTTCACAAAGACCCGTATGTCAACAAGCCAACTCAAGCCCCAGTGCTCCAAATATATTGGATCCAGCGCTCCGATCATCACACCACATCCTAGCTCGACAGCGAGATACTTAATGCTGAATGGTTACCTCAATAGTACCAAGTCTTACCATAAAACATTAATATCGCAACACCGGGGGTATTATGTGTATTAGACCTAATGTCACACACCCCTAATCCTGATTGGTCGAGATATATTAACCACCGCCTCCAGTCAACCAAAACACGCCCAACCTGCGGGTACAACTTATCACTCCAAAAATTAGTTTTGAAAGCCTCTCAAGTCACATCATACTTGAGCCTTTATTGTGTCATAACAAAAGTGATATGTGAATAATCCAAATAGTATATACAACTATCCCTGATTTAAATGCTACGTCTTAATACACATCCAACCCGACATTGACGTTCTCTCCATCTGATATCAGGTGTTTACCTGTGTCACCATGGCAACGCCTGTTCATCGCCAATGTGAAGGGCCATGTAAATGCGACAGATTATACAACTCAACCAGTGTGTGTTGGTAACGCCACTCCACTCTTATTTCATACTTATTCCAGTGTACATAGATAATCCGATATAAACCCCGTCAACACAAAACCGCTGACTAGTGATGTCGCGAATAGTTCGCCGGCGAATAGTTCCCGGCGAACATAGCATGTTCGCGTTCGCCTCAGTGGGCGAATATATGCGATGTTCGATCCGCCCCCTATTCGTCATCATTGAGTAAACTTTGACCCTGTACCGCACAGTCAGAATACACATTACAGCCAATCAGCAGCAGACCCTCCCTCCCAGACCCTCCCACCTCCTGGACAGCATCCATTTTAGATTCATTTGGAAGCTGCATTCTTAGTGAGAGGAGGGACAGTGTAGCTGCTGCTGATTTAATAGGGAAATCAATAGCTAGGCTAGTGTATTCAGTGTCCACTACAGTCCTGAAGGACTCATCTGATCTCTGCTGTAAGGACAGCACCCCAAAAAGCCTTTTTTAGGGCTAGAACATCAGTCTGCTTTTTTTCTCCTGTGTAATCTAATTGTAGTTGCCTGCCTGCCAGCGTGTGTGTCAGGCTCACAGCGTATACTGTGCCCACTTGCCCAGTGCCACCACTCATATCTGGTGTAACAGTAGTGTACATTTAAAAAAAACAACACTTTTTTGACTGTGAAATAATAGCAGACAGCTGCCAGTACCCAAGATGGCCGCCAATAAGGCAGATGGGGAGGGTTAGAGAGCTGTTCTGGGGGGGATCAGGGAGGTTGGGGGCTAAGGGGGGATGCTACACCACAGCATATGTAAATATGCTAAAAAATAAAAAACAATAAAAACCTCTTATTTTAGTACTGGCAGACTTTCTGCCAGTTTTTAAGATGGCGGGGACAATTGTGGGGTGGGGGAGGGAAGGGAGCTGTTTGGGAGGGATCAGGGGGTCTGATGTGTCAGGTGGGAGGCTGATCTCTACACTAAAGCTAAAATTAACCCTGCAAGCTCCCTACAAACTAGCTAATTAACCCCTTCACTGCTAGCCATAATACACGTGTGATGCGCAGCAGCATTTAGCGGCCTTCTAATTACCAGAAAGCAACGCCAAAGTCATATATGTCTGCTATTTCTGAATAAAGGGGATTCCAGAGAAGCATTTACAACCATTTGTGCCATAATTGCACAAGCTGTTTGTAAATAATTTCAGTGAGAAACCTAAAATTGCGAAAAAATTTAAGTTTTTTTTTAAATTTGATCGCATTTGGCGGTGAAATGGTGGCATGAAATATACCAAAATGGGCCTAGATCAATACTTTGGGTTGTCTACTACACTACACTTAAGCTAAAATGAACTCTACAAGCTGCCTACACGCTCTCTAATTAACCCCTTCACTGCTGGGCATAAAACACGTGTGGTGCGCAGTGGCATTTAGCAGCCTTCTAATTACCAAAAAGCAACGCCAAAGCCATATAAGTCTGCTATTTCTGAACAAAGGGGATCCCAGAGAAGCATTTACAACCTTTGATGCCATAATTGCATACGTTGTTTGTAAATAATTTCCCTGAGAAACCTAAAGTTTGTGAAAAAGTGAACAATTTGTTTTCATTTGATCGCATTTGGCGGTGAAATGGTGGCATGAAATATACCAAAATGGGCCTAGATCAATACTTTGGGTTGTCTACTACACTACACTTAAGCTAAAATTAACTCTACAAGCTGCCTACATGCTCCCTAATTAACCCCTTCACTGCTGGGCATAAAACATGTGTGGTGCGCAGTGGTATTTAGCAGTCTTCTAATTACCAAAAATCAACGCCAAAGCCATATAAGTCTGCTATTTCTGAACAAAGGGGATCCCAGACAAGCATTTACAACCATTTATGCCACAATTGCATAAGTTGTTTGTAAATAATTTCTGTGAGAAACCTAAAGTTTGTGAAAAAGTGAACAATTTTTTTTTTATTTGATCTCATTTGGCGGTGAAATGGTGGCATTAAATATACCAAAATGGGCCTAGATCAATACTTTGGGTTGTCTACTACACTACACTTAAGCTAAAATTAACTCTACAAGCTCCCTACATGCTCCCTAATTAACCCCTTCACTGCTGGGCATAAAACATGTGTGGTGCGTAGTGGCATTTAGCAGCCTTCTAATTCCCAAAAAGCAACGCCAAAGCCATATGTCTGCTATTTCTCAACAAAGGGGATCCCAGAGAAGCATTTACAACCATTTATGCCATAATTGCATAAGTTGTTTGTAAATAATTTCTGTGAGAAACCTAAAGTTTGTGAAAAAGTGAACAATTTTTTTAATTTGATCGCATTTGGCGGTGAAATGGTGGCATGAAATATACCAAAATGGGCCTAGATCAATACTTTGGGTTGTCTACTACACTATACTTAAGCTAAAATTAACTCTACAAGCTGCCTACATGCTCCTTAATTAACCCCTTCACTGCTGGGCATAAAACACGTGTGGTGCGCAGTGGCATTTAGCAGCCTTCTAATTACCAAAAAGCAACGCCAAAGCCATATAAGTCTGCTATAATGGCATGTCTGGCACACAGTGTTGGGGCAAGGGTCCATCTGACCACTGATACCTGGTCTGCAACTCATGGTCAGGGCAGGTATATCACCTACACTGCGCACTGTGAAGCGGGCGTAACCCTTACACTACCTGATCGATACAACATCATACCTGATGTTTTAAAGAGCCTTATTCCAAACAATTTAGGAATGTTAGGTGATTTATGCCCTTTATGGATTAAAACCAGACTCTGCATCAACTATGTAATTTTCCATGGGAGTTTTGCCATGGATCCCCCTCCGGCATGCCACAGTCCAGGTTAGTGCCCTTGAAACAACTTTTCCATCACTATTGTGGCCAGAAAGAGTCCCTGTTGGTTTTAAAATTCGCCTGCCTATTGAAGTCTATGGCGGTTCGCCCTGTTCGCCCATTCGCAAACTTTTGTGGAAGTTCGCGTTCGCCGTTCGCGAACCCAATTTTTGGGGTTTGCGACATCACTACCGCTGACATACCGGCCACAACCTAGGGAATTATGTGTGCATAAGTAATGTGAGCTAGGGAATAAACATCGTTCACTGGAACTCAGACCCAAAATGTAAAAATATAACAATATAAAAATATATAGGACCTATTCTCATCCTCATGTTATCTGTGCATGTGACCTGAAACCAGAGCATATATCTATATGTGGCCATTGTGACCTACAGGTGAACATAACAAAAATCATAATACACCTATTTTATTCTAACATTACAAATATTCAGTGTTTTTTGATTAGTAATTCACTAATTATACAGGCTTAGGCTGGTTTGCACACGGCTCATTTTGACTGGATGCCTACCTGGGGGAGTGGTTTGTGGGCTTATAAAAGTTTCTGTTTGCTCACTTGATCTTTGTCAGAGGAAGGGACGCTGTCAGTCCTGAAACGTCACAATAAATATTTGGATTTAACACAGATGTCTACAGTCCAGTGAGTGTTTTCTCTATTTTGAAAATTTCTATTCCTTTCTATTCCTTGCAATAGCACCCTGGCGAGTTGCATTTTGCTGGTGAGAGTGCACATTCCACACAACCTAACTATACGATTCTACAGTACAGTGCACCCACATTGTGGCTGACTTAGCCCACCTTACTTTCCATTTCTCATCAATCCTTACCTCATTTAACAACACTATGACTGAGTTAAACACTGGTAATACGGGAACACTGAGTACATCTCAGAGTGACAACATGGAAGACAAACATGAAGATATCTTCACATTCACGGATTAAGATGCGGAAGCAATCAGGTTTGGGTCTATTGAGGAACAACAGACAGAGGAGTCCTGCCAATCTCTTTATAACACCCTTGCTAAATTAAAGCAACGTGAGACAGACCTGAATCTACATGGTATATATCTATCCGATTATCATAAAAAAAGATTGCTCCCACGTGGATTTAGAGTTAAGAATATTCCCACTATCAGGAGGTCAAATGTTGAATTTTGCACCAACTGGTGCAAAATTCTCAACAAATGCTCATTTGACCTCATGCTGCTGGTTATCAGAGAGGCTGGACGACTACTTAAGGAAGTAAGAACTGAAATTCAGGTGTTTGAAATGGAACAGCTAAAATCGTTTGAGATCTGACAGCACCTGTGATTGGATTGATAAATTATCACAACAAATTAAGCTATATAAACAAGAACTTATTGCTTTTAAAAACCGGAAACTCCAAAAAGTCAATCAAGACTATACGTACAAAAGTGTGTACCGTTGGATGTTATCTTCTGATGAAAGAAAGAGTTTTAGAGCAAGACGAGAGAGGAGGTTTACAAATAAAACCATGAACACTGTAGACACCAGCTCGGGGGAGAGTTCTGATACAGAGGAGTCCACTTGTAGGGGGATTACCACTAGATCCAGAGGGGCGAGCAGAGGACAACAGTGGGATGACACTCGGGAAGCAAGTGGTACTAATACCTCACAGAGGGCGACTTTCAACCCTTCGGCCCGTTTTTTAGGACGAGGCACAGGCCACATACAAGGAGGGGGGGCATGTCCCACTGCCCCCCCGATCCAGAGAAGATGAGTAACAACGTATTCAACATCAGTTTGAGGGTATTGAGGGTATTGACACAATCAGAAACATCTTTATTGAATAAAGGTTTATCGTATGTCCCTACAACTAAGCTGAACACATTCAATACATATATTGACATTCAAAAGTTTGGGAGGACCCTGAGACTTAAAGAATTATTTAAGACTGACTCTGATGATGTAACTCGCTTTAGAACAACTGGGACATTTGACCCACAATCACAGAATCCATCTATTATAACATACACAAATTATCTGACCCAGGTATCTAAAAATATGACCCCCAAAAACAAAAACAATCTTACTCAAGAGGAAAGACGGGCGCTTAAATCACTGGTTGATGATACGACCATAGTGATACGTCCAGCTGATAAGGGGGGTGCGGTGGTTGTGATGGACTTGAGCCAGTATAGATCTGAGATCTTGAGACAGATAACAGATTAAAAGACCTACAGGATTTTACAAAATGACCCTACTTTCCAGTTAAAGAGAGTCATTGATCAAAAACTTGAGAGATGGCGTAACATTGAGGTAATTAACAAACAGGAGTTTCAATTCCTCAAGAGAGATTTCCCTATTACACCAATTATATATACGCTACCTAAAATTCACAAGAAGGCCACACAACCCCCAGGAAGATCTATCGTCTCAGCGAGGGGATCACTCCTTCAGCCATTGGCTGAGTTTCTGGATTTTCATCTACAACCTCTGGTAAAAAGAATGAAATCTTATACACAAGATTTATACGATCTATCACTCAATTGAGGGATATCCAATCTACTGACATATTGGTAACAATGGATGTGTGCAGTTTATACACTGTGATTCCCCACAAGTTGGGGATTGCAGCAGTTGTCAACCATATAAGACGTACACCTTACGTGGGCCCTCCGGAGGAAGTAATGGTGGACCTTCTGACTATGTGCCTTGAGAATAATTTCTTCCGTTTTGAAAATACCTTTTACCTGCAAATAGAAGGAACTGCAATGGGGTCAAACATGGCCCCTTCATTGGCAAATCTTTTTATGGCCGAGTATGAAACTACACAAATGAAAGTTTATGAAACTAAAGCCATTATGTTTTATTGTCGCTATATAGACGATGTGTTTATGATTTGGCGTGATGGAGAACATACTCTGAAGAATTGGATTGACACCCTTAATGGGACAAGAGGAGTCTTTGTGAACAACAAGAACTAGCCTTTCTATCCCAAGATGAGCAGATCGTTCAGAACAACAATAGGAACCCCCAGCTCACGTTTGTCACTACATACAGCCCAGATCAACATCAAATTGCGAAAGCAATTAAAGACGAATGGAAAATACTCCAAAGTGATCCTACATTACAATTCACAGAATGGGTGGCACCCAGATTGGCTTACCGCAGAGGTAGGAGCTTGAGAGATATGTTGGTAAAGACGGACATCCCCTTGAAGAATGAGAAACAACCTTGGTTGAAAAAGAAAGTTGGCTGCTTTAAATGTATCAGTTGTGTCACATGTAACAGCATGCACACTGGTACTACATTTCAACATCCTGACTGTCGAAAAAGATACCAGATTAAATTCTTTCTCACGTGCACTACCCAGTTTATTGTGTATTTGCTTAACTGTCCCTGTGGGAAATTCTACACAGACAAGACGACCGACGACGCCAGGGTAAGGATGGCGAATCATCGCTCTAGTATCAGATTGGCTTTGAAGATGGGAAAGGCGGAACATCCAGTGGCTCGTCACTTTCTTGAAGCAGGGCACACAGTGAGTGACTTACGATTTAGGATTATCGATCACGTGCCGGTTTTGAAAAGAGGTGGCAACAGAGCCAAAATACTCTTGAAGAATAGAATCTCGATGGATACATGAACTTTGCACATTAGCACCGAGAGGCTTGAATGTCCAGACTGGTTGGCAGAACTTTTTGTAGAGTGAAGAAGACACAACATGCTATATGAGAGTTTACTGATCCAATATATGAAACTTTACTGATCCGTTATATGTAGGGATGTCCCTACTTTTGAGAGTCCATGCTTCCATTGTACATTGAAGTTATATTTTCCAAGTGGTTATATTTGGATATAAGGGATGTTTGACAACACTATCGGCTAGATTTATAGTTTTGTCGGTAACGACCCGAAAAGCTAACGCCGGCTTTTTTATGGCCGCACCATAAAAATAACTCTGGTATTGAGAGTCCACATAAAGGCTGCGTTAGGCTCCAAAAAAGGAGCGTAGAGCATATTTAACGCAGCTTCAACTCTCGATACCAGAGTTGCTTACGCAAGCGGCCAGCCTCAAAAACGTGCTCGTGCACGATTCCCCCATAGGAAACAATGGGGCTGTTTGAGCTGAAAAAAAACCTAACACCTGCAAAAAAGCCGCGTTCAGCTCCTAACGCAGCCCCATTGTTTTCTATGGGGAAACACTTCCTACGTCTGCACCTAACACTCTAACATGTACCCCGAGTCTAAACACCCCTAACCTTACACTTATTAACCCCTAATCTGCCGCCCCCGCTATCGCTGACCCCTGCATATTATTATTAACCCCTAATCTGCCGCTTCGTAAACCGCCGCTACTTACAATATCCCTATGTACCCCTAATCTGCTGCCCTAACATCTCCAACCCCTATATTATATTTATTAACCCCTAATCTGCCCCCACAACGTCGCCTCCACCTGCCTACACTTATTAACCCCTAATCTGCCGAGCGGACCGCACCGCTATTATTATAAAGTTATTAACCCCTAATCCGCCTCACTAACCCTATAATAAATAGTATTAACCCCTAATCTGCCCTCCCTAACATCGCCAACACCTAACTTCAATTATTAACCCCTAATCTGCCGACTGGAGCTCACCGCTATTCTAATAAATGTATTAACCCCTAAAGCTAAGTCTAACCCTAACACTAACACCCCCCTAAATTAAATATAATTTTAATCTAACGAAATTAATTAACTCTTATTAAATAAATTATTCCTATTTAAAGCTAAATACTTACCTGTAAAATAAATCCTAATATAGCTACAATATCAATTATAATTATATTATAGCTATTTTAGGATTAATATTTATTTTACAGGTAACTTTGTATTTATTTTAACCAGGTACAATAGCTATTAAATAGTTAAGAACTATTTAATAGCTAAAATAGTTAAAATAATTACAAAATTACCTGTAAAATAAATCCTAACCTAAGTTACAATTAAACCTAACACTGCACTATCAATAAATTAATTAAATAAAATACCTACAATTACCTACAATTAAACCTAACACTACACTATCAATAAATTAATTAAATACAATACCTACAAATAACTACAATGAAATAAACTAACTAAATTACAAAAAATAAAAAAGAACTAAGTTAAAAAAAATAAAAAAATATTTACAAACATAAGAAAAATATTACAACAATTTTAAACTAATTACACCTACTCTAAGCCCCCTAATAAAATAACAAAGCCCCCCAAAATAAAAAAATGCCCTACCCTATTCTAGATTACTAAAGTTCAAAGCTCTTTTACCTTACCAGCCCTGAACAGGGCCCTTTGCGGAGCATGCCAATCGGATTGAACTTGATTCTGATTGGCTGATTCCATCAGCCAATCAGAATATTCCTACCTTAATTCCGATTGGCTGATAGAATCCTATCAGCCAATCGGAATTCGAGGGACGCCATCTTGGATGACGTCATTTAAAGGAACCGTCATTCGTCGTTCAGTCGTCGGCAAGGATGGATGTTCCGCGTCGGAGGTCTTCAGGATCCTGCCGCTCCGCTCCGGATGGATGACGATAGAAGATCACGCTTGGATGAAGACTTCAATCGGATGGAAGACCTCTTCTGCCCCGCTTGGATGAAGACTTCTACCGGATGGAGGACCTCTTCTTGTTCCGCTTGGATCAAGACTTCGGACCCTCTTCTGGACCGATTGCTGAACCCGGTGAGGTGAAGACAAGGTAGGGAGATCTTCAGGGGCTTAGTGTTAGGTTTATTTAAGGAGGGTTTGGGTTAGATTAGGGGTATGTGGGTGGTGGGTTGTAATGTTGGGGGGGGTATTGTATGTTTTTTTTTACAGGCAAAAGAGCTGAACTTCTTGGGGCATGCCCGCAAAGGGCCCTGTTCAGGGCTGGTAAGGTAAAAGAGCTTTGAACTTTAGTAATCTAGAATAGGGTAGGGCATTTTTTTATTTTGGGGGGCTTTGTTATTTTATTAGGGGGCTTAGAGTAGGTGTAATTAGTTTAAAATTGTTGTAATATTTTTCTTATATTTGTAAATATTTTTTTATTTTTTGTAACTTAGTTCTTTTTTATTTTTTGTACTTTAGTTAGTTTATTTCATTGTAGTTATTTGTAGGTATTGTATTTAATTAATTTATTGATAGTGTAGTGTTAGGTTTAATTTTAGGTAATTGTAGGTATTTTATTTAATTAATTTATTGATAGTGTAGTGTTAGGTTTAATTGTAACTTAGGTTAGGATTTATTTTACAGGTAAATTTGTAATTATTTTAACTATTTTAGCTATTAAATAGTTCTTAACTATTTAATAGCTATTGTACCTGGTTAAAATAAATACAAAGTTACCTGTAAAATAAATATTAATCCTAAAATAGCTATAATATAATTATAATTTATATTGTAGCTATATTAGGATTTATTTTACAGGTAAGTATTTAGCTTTAAATAGGAATAATTTATTTAATAAGAGTTAATTAATTTCATTAGATTAAAATTATATTTAATTTAGGGGGGTGTTAGTGTTAGGGTTAGACTTAGCTTTAGGGGTTAATACATTTATTAGAATAGCGGTGAGCTCCAGTCGGCAGATTAGGGGTTAATAATTGAAGTTAGGTGTCGGCGATGTTAGGGAGGGCAGATTAGGGGTTAATACTATTTATTATAGGGTTAGTGAGGCGGATTAGGGGTTAATAACTTTATAATAATAGCGGTGCGGTCCGATCGGCAGATTAGGGGTTAATAAGTGTAGGCAGGTGGAGGCGACGTTGAGGGGGGCAGATTAGGGGTTAATAAATATAATATCGGGGTCGGCGATGTTAGGGGCAGCAGATTAGGGGTACATAGCTATAATGTAGGTGGCGGCGCTTTGCGGTCGGCAGATTAGGGGTTAATTATTGTAGGTAGCTGGCTGCGACGTTGTGGGGGGCAGGTTAGGGGTTAATAAATATAATATAGGGGTCGGCGGTGTTAGGGGCAGCAGATTAGGGGTACATAAGTATAACGTAGGTGGCGGTCGGCAGATTAGGGGTTAAAAAATGTAATAGAGTGGCGGCGATGTGGGGGGGCCTCGGTTTAGGGGTACATAGGTAGTTTATGGGTGTTAGTGTACTTTAGAGTACAGTAGTTAAGAGCTTTATGAACCGGCGTTAGCCCAGAAAGCTCTTAACTACTGACTTTTTTCTGCGGCTGGAGTTTTGTCGTTAGATTTCTAACGCTCACTTCAGCCACAACTCTAAATACCGGAGTTATAAAAATCCCATTGAAAAGATAGGATACGCAATTGACGTAAGGGGATCTGCGGTATGGAAAAGTCGCGGCTGAAAAGTGAGCGTTAGACCCTTTTTTGAATGACTCCAAATACCGGCGGTAGCCTAAAACCAGCATTAGGAGCCTCTAACGCTGGTTTTCACGGCTACCGCCAAACTCCAAATCTAGGCCTATGTTTGCAAATATTTAACATGATGTAAGGTGTTCCCTGTTTTTTCTACAGTTTGTTTTTTTCTACAGTCTGTTTTTTTCTACAGTCTGTTTTTTTCTACAGTCTGTTTTTTCTAGTCTGTATTATTGTTATATAGCATATCTTCCGATGGAAGATGTGTGAGGTGTTTTTAATTTGTTTTTATTGATGTTATGTCTTTTTATGTATCACTTTTTTGCACATATGTACACAATATAGTTAATTGTGGACCATGTGCCCCCAATACCTTAGGTACATGATCTCTTTTTTCTTTTGGTTTATGAAAAGCAGTATGATTACTCGCATATCTGGCATAGGAGTGATGAAGTATATGGATGACATGCATATGTAGCAGGGATAGAGAGGTGTCTCAAGGTGTACAGATACAACTGTTTCTATATGATAGATATCATAAGATATACAAGGTGATTTGTTATTTCTCTTGGGGCCATTTGATGTAATAACATAGATTTGATGTGAGTATACATTTGGCCACATTACCATGGTGTCCAGGATTGTGATGTCATTTGGACCAGTATTGATGATTTATGTGATCTGTTGTTACACTAGTTGGTCTAGGTATAAGTATGTTTAGAGGTTTAGCGTATATGAGAATCTATAGAAAGTTTCTTTCTATAGATAATTTTTCATTTTTTATTTTTTGATAACAAATTTATATATGATTTTCTGGTCTATTTGATGTGGATTTTTGTTATGTTCACCTGTAGGTCACAATGGCCACATATAGATATATGCTCTGGTTTCAGCCCACATGCACAGATAACATGAGTATGAGAATAGGTCCTATATATTTTTATATTGTTATATTTTTACATTTTGGGTCTGAGTTCCAGTGAACGATGTTTATTCCCTAGCTCACATTACTTATGCACACATAATTCCCTAGGTTGTGGCCAGTATGTCAGCAGTTTTGTGTTGACGGGGTTTATATCGGATTATCTATGTACACTGGAATAAGTATGAAATACGAGTGGAGTGGCGTTACCAACACACACTGGTTGAGTTGTATAATCTGTCGCATTTACATGGCCCTTCACATTGGCGATGAACCAGCGTTGCCATGGTGACACAGGTAAACACCTGATATCAGATGGAGAGAACGTCAATGTCGGGTAGACGTAGTATTTAGATCAGGGATAGTTGTATATACTATTTGGATTATTCACATATCACTTTTGTTATGACACAATAAAGGCTCAAGTATGTGACTTGAGAGGGTTTCAAAGCTAATTTTTGGAGTGATAAGTTGTACCCACAGGTTGGGCGTATTTTGGTTGCTTGGAGGCGGTGGTTAATATATCTCGACCAATCAGGATTAGGGGTGTGTGGCATTAGGTCTAATACACATAATACCCCGGTGTTGCAATATTAATATTTTGTGGTAAGACTTGGTACTATTGAGGTAACCATTCAGCATAACGTATCTCACTGTCGAGCTAGGATGTGGTGTGATGATCGGAGCGCTGGATCCGATATATTTGGAGCACTGGGGCGTGAGTTGGCTTGTTGACATACGGGTCTTTGTGAAAGAGGAGTGCTAGTAACCAATCATACATTAGGGGCGTTTTTTCTCTTAGCCTATCAGGACTTTTGTTGTCCTATACATATGTTGGCTGACGGTTTTGACTCATTGAGTTTACGTTCATGATCCAGGTATTTTTGGGGGCCATCGGATTTACATTTACCTTCATACTTACACTACTATAATAATACACCTATTTTATTCTAACGTTACAAATATTCACAGTGTTTTTTGATTAGTAATTCACTAATTATACAGGCTTAGGCTGGTTTGCACACGTCTTATTTTGACTGGATGCCTGCCTGGGGGAGTGGTTTGTGGGCTTATAAAAGTTTCTGTTTGTTCACTTGATCTTTGTCAGAGGAAGGGACCCTGTCAGTCCCGAAATGTCACAATAAATATTTGGATTTAACACAGATGTCTAGAGTCCAGTGAGTGCTTTCTCTATTTTGAAAATTTCTATTCCTTGCTATAGCACCCTGGCGAGTTGCAGTTTGCTGGTGAGAGTGCACATACCACACAACCTAACTATATATATATATATATATATATATATATATATATATATATATATATATATATATATATATATATATATATATATATATATATATATCTGTGAGTGCTGGCCTGCCTGCTGTCTATATATATATATATATATATATATTACTGGGGTACAAATTAAATATTTGAAAATGTATAACATAGGTTATTTAAAATCCCAATTTGTTTTCACATGCCTGTAAGTGTCTACTCCACACATTATATTGAGTATTGGGACTTGAAAAGACTTGGTGATCTACCATTTGATTACCATATAAGTGTTAATTTACTATCTTCCTGAGGTTCTGTTAGCTTATCTGAACTAAAGTACAGAATTGTGTCTCTATGACCTCATTTGGCGTCCTGATCTAGGTAACACGTTTATCTCATTTGAAAAGATCTAATCTCATTAAGCGATGAGGTAAATAATCTTATGAAGCTTCTACTTTCTAGTTGGGGAACAAATGCTCTCTTTGTAGTTTTTGGACACCCTGTCTGTGAAGTGTATCTTATTCAGTAAGGGGGGTTTGGTCTGATTCAGAACTTAAGGAAAATCTGTGACATTGTAGTACAGAATTCATATTAATGTAAATAATATAAATTAAATATTAATTAGTACATCACATCAAAGTCACTCACCTTATACATGACAAGGGTGTACAATAGTGTTTCCTGTAATTTAAAGAAGGGATATTAAAGTGAAAATTAAATTTTCATGAATCAGATAGAGCATGATATTTTAATAAACTTTTGCACTTATATTATAAAAATGTATTTTGTTCTCTTGGCATCCTTTTTTGAAAATCATTTCTAGGTAGGCTTAGGAACAGCAATGTACTACTCAGAACTAGCTGGTGGCCACACACGTGTCTCTTGCCATTGGTTCTTCATATGTGTTCAGCTAGTTCCCTGTAGTGCAATGCTGCTCTGGAGCTGTCTTTAACTATCTATTTAACCCCTTAGAAGGTGGCCTGACCCTGCCACATATCTGTCCTTTATTGGCTTCAGCAGAAATTATTAGATAAGAACTGCAAAACAAATCATTTCTTGCTAACAGTGACTGTGGCTAACCTTGTTGTCTGCAAACTCTAGCCTGGATTGGTTCCTCTAAAGAAGGCAAGTGGTAGGTGAACATTTGGCTATTGAAACACTATTGCAGCAAACAAGGTACTAAAGCAAAAAATATTTGTTAACTAGCAGGTTTATTAATTTCACAACTAAAGAAAAAATATTGTAATTAAAAGGTTTTTTGGGGCCATTTAGGTATTTGATGTTATAATTGTTGATATAGTATTTTATGTAGCTATTGTGTTAACTATCATTGCTTTCCTTTAAAGTCTTTCTTGGATCAATCACATCTTGCATCTTTTTTTGTTTCAACACATTTTTGGCTATTTCCTGCAGCCATTATCACGTTTTTGGCTCACTGAAAAAAGCCCTGTTTTTAACATAGTTCTTGGTGATAATCAACAGCTTTCCAAGACCAATTTTGCCTTTTCTAGTTCAACACCACAAGTCACTTGACAAAGCCCTGATGGCCTTTTGGACATCTTTATTAGTATTCCAAGAGTATTTGGAATCATTCTATTATGTTGCACATAAGACATTTTAGGTGTATTAGCATACACAGTATTGATTCATTAAAGCTCTAGTCATGGTTATTGTATAGTTTGTATAGTATAGTTTGTCAGCAGTGGGCAGGACACACATTAACTTATGTATATGTTCATTTACATATGCATGTATTGGGTGCATGATATTCTGTATAGCTGAGGTGATCTATAGGAAAATTGAGATCAGGACACCAACACCTAGAAATGGAATGTGCAGCAATCACATTCTGTTATGCTTGTTTCTAAGTCACATTCGCACAGTCGTGATTGTCACTATAAGTACTATCATCTTCATCACCAGGCTTTAAAACAGGATTGTGCAATAGTGAGTTAAATAGGAACCTATTTCAATCTAATTCCATCCTCACCACTGCTAAACAAACTGATTACCATTTCTATCTACAGTAGGCAGGATGAGCATACTAAGCAAGGCTGCTCAATGACTTTATTGTCACTTAATATTTTAAAAGTATTGTTTTTTTCAATTGTTCCATTTATTAATTTAAAAGCACTATTTTCCAGTTTGGCGTGATCTATATCTAAAAACAAAAAAGACGACCATGGGTTTCAATTACAAGGTCATATGACACCTTCGTAAACATGTTTTTAAAAGTAAATGCTCCTTGGTGAGCTGGATCTCAAACAAGAGTGCAGACTTTCAATGTCTAAGCATGTTTTACAGTGTTCGCTCCTTCCTATTGTCCACAAAGGTGCAATCTCATTTGGAAGTTCAATAATTTAGGCACATTTCCAAGGTGAGTTTCCTTTTAAAAACACATTTATGAAAGCATAATCTCAGTTGAACATCTTCTTTGCAGATAAAATATTGCAGTGTAGCAGTTTTCATGCTTTACAGTTTCAGTACTGCTAGCATCCAGTTTAAGAAGATGTCATAAGTTCTTGTAATAGAAACCTGTAGAGTAGTTGCCTTCTTGTTTTCAGGTGTAGATCATGCCAAACTTGAAAACAGTTCCAATAAATCAAAATATTAAAAAAAAATTACTTTTATAATATTAAAAGTGACAATATAGCCATTGAGCAATCATACCTAGCTAGTATACCCATCATGCCTAGATACAAATGGCATTCATATTGTTTAGCAGTGGTGAGGATGGATTTGGGTTACAATAGGTTAGTGCCACACATAAGAATGAGTCCCTTAAACACTGTAACCTTAAGAGGTGTGAAATGGCTAATGTATATGTCAGTTTCAGGGGGTTTCCCTAAAAAAGTTTTTGGGAACATTTGTAGTGAAAACAAGATCTTAGCAGTGGGCTTTTTGCCGCATTTTGGATTGTGATCACTTGTAAAAGACGCTGACCAATTCAGCCAAAAAGCCATTTTGAGAGGAAATAGCCGATATATTGTGATTGACCCCATTTAAGAATTAAATGTTTTTATTGCATAATACAGGTGAAACTCGAAAAATTAGAATATCGTGCAAAAGCTCATTTATTTCACTAATGCAACTTAAAAGGTGAAACTAATATATGAGATAGACTCATTACATGCAAAGCAAGATAGTTCAAGCCGTGATTTGTCATAATTGTGATGATTATGGCATACAGCTCATGAAAACCCCAAATCCACAATCTCAGAAAATTAGAATATTGTGTAAAGGTGCAATATTCTAGGCTCAAAGTGTCCCACTCTAATCATCTAATTAAGCCATAACACCTGCAAAGGGTTCCTGAGCCTTTAAATGGTCTCTCAGTCTGGTTCACTAGGAATCACAATCATGGGAAAGACTGCTGACCTGACAGTTGTGCAGAAAACCATCATTGACACCCTCCATAAGGAGGGAAAGCCTCATAAGGTAATTGCAAAATAAGTTGGATGTTCCCAAAGTGTTGTATCAAAGCACATTAATAGAAAGTTATGTGGAAGGGAAAACTGTGGAAGAAAAAGGTGCACAAGCAGCAGGGATGACCGCAGCCTGGAGAGGATTGTCAGGAAAAGGCCATTCAAAAGTGTTGGGGACTTTCACAAGAGCCACCATACACAGACGGATCCTGGACATGGGCTTCAAATGTTGTATTCCTCTTGTCAAGCCACTCCTGAACAACAAACAATGTCAGTAGCGTCTTACCTGGGCTAAAGAAAAACAGACCTGGTCTGTTGCTCAGTGGTCCAAAGTCCTCTTTTCTGATGAGAGCAAATTTTGCATCTCATTTGGAAACCAAGGACCCAGAGTATGGAGGAAGAGTGGAGAGGCACACAGTGCAAGATGCTTGAAGTCCATTGTGAAGTTTCCACAGTCTGTGTTGATTTGGGGAGCCATGTCATCTGCTGGTGTTGGTCCACTGTGCTCCATTAAGTCCAGGGTCAACGCAGCCGTCTACCAGGAGATTTTGGAGCACTTCATGCTTCCTTCCACAGACAAGCTCTATAGGGATGCTGACTTAATTTTCCAGCAGGACTTGGCACTTGCCCACACTGCCAAAAGCACCAAAACCTGGTTCAATGACCGTGGGATTACTGTGCTTGATTGGCCAGCAAACTCGCCTTACCTGAACCCCATAGAAAATCTATGGGGCATTGCCAAGAGAAAGATGAGAGACATGAGACTGAACAATGCAGAAGAGCTGAAGACCGCTATTGAAGCATCCTGGTCTTCCATAACACCTCAGCAGTGCCACAGGCTGATAGCTTCCATGCCACGCCGCATTGAGGTAGTAATTGCTGCAAAAGGGGCCCAAACCAAGTACTGAGTACATACAGTATGCATACTTATACTTTTCAGAGGTCCAATATTGTTCTACAGGTATGTACAATCCTTGTTTTATTGATTGAATGTAATATTCTAATTTTCTGAGATTGTGGACTTGGGGTTTTCATGAGCTGTAAGCTATAATCATCACAAATATGACAAATCACAGCTTGAACTATCTTGCTTTGCATGTAATGAGTCTATCTCATATATTAGTTTCACCTTTTAAGTTGCATTAGTGAAATAAATGATCTTTTGCAGTATATTCTAATTTTTCGAGTTTCACCTGTATGCTTATACCTTTTTGACTTTCATATGGCAGTTGAGAGATGCTAGTCATTGAGCAATAGTATATTTGTTGATAAAGTCATCTGTTGCCAAAACAGATTTTTATTTATATAAAAGGAAAAATAAAGTCAAAATTAATGATTATTTATTCAGAGTATGTGATTCAAAGCATTTTTCCAATTTACTTCTGTTGTCCAATTTGCTTTGTTAACTTGGCATCCTTGATTGAAAAGCATACCTAGGTAGATTCAAGAGCAGCAATATACTACTTGGAGTTAGCTGCTGATTTCTGGCTGATCATCGTCATTGGCTCATTATTTACAAATAGAAGTGGAGTGTGAATGTATTAATGCACAATAACCCTTTATTCTGGAGATCATATTACAAGTCAAAAGTTACTTTTTTTTGCTCAAGCGTTAGTTACTAACATCTGCATTTCAACACTTGTAGTATAAGCACAACGAGTGAGCTAATAATTCTCCCTACATTTTGGCTGTGTTAAGATGCTCTGGTTAAATTGTTTTGTGTTATTCTTAGCTGGAGTGCAAGATAATGCACCCTGCACTATTGATTGCGTTCTTCTTGTAATTGTCATTTGTTATGAATGTGATTTTAATTGTGAATTTGGTTTATTAATATGCATAGTTGGTTGATTTTATAACGCATATTTTTAGACAATTTAGGCCTAGATTACGAGTGGAGTCCAAAATTGTGCTTACACTCAGTAATACCGGTGAATGCAACTGTGCACTGTTATAACAAGTTCAGCACAATGCGCAAGTGACCTCTTGTTCGCATTGCAGGGAAGCTTTGTGCTCACAAGAGTGCTCTTCCATAGGTTTCAATGGGAGCCTCGATCTCATGCCATCATACATGGTAGAGAACCTAGTGCAGCGAAGGGGGTAAGTCTAGCAGTAATGGGCAGCAAAGTGTAAATATATATGAATATATACATATATATTTATGTATATACCCATATTAAAACATAGATATATATGTATATAAGCATATACATATATATTTACATGGAACACACAGTTCCCGTAGACCACAATGTAAAGGCACCTGCCAATTTTAACCCCTAAAACTGTTTTTTGCGGTATTGGCTGGTTATTTATTGTGCAAATTTGCCCATTTACAGGCACTTGATAAATTAGCGCTCCATTTGTAATCTAGCCAGAGGCGTAACTAGAAACCACACGGACCAGGTGCAAGAATCTAAGAAGGGCCCCCCACCCCAAAAAAAATGTGAATCCGATTACGTCTGCAAAATGAGGTACCCTGTTCCCACAGTCTGTGAGATGGTCTGACCCCCTATTAATGTATATAGTGACACTGTTTAACCCACCAGTACTGTATATAGTGAGTTAGTGACACAGTCTGTAATCTGCCTGTGAGATGGCTGGCCTGACCCTACCCGCCCAGTACTTTATAAAGTGACCACAGTAGTCAGTGACATGGTCCAACCCCCCCCCCCCGTACTGTATATTAGGGTTGCCACCCGTCCCTTAAAATACAGAACACTTTTAGGTTACACATGCTGCAGGGTGTGTAGGGAGGAATATGAATAGTGCTGACCAGAAACACAATACATGTTCCTCCCTGCACACCCTGCAGCATGTGTAACTCATAAGTGTCCAGGAAAACATGGCTGAGGTGGCAACCCTAATTGTATATAGTGGTACTGTATAGTGACACTGTTTACCCCCTACCCCCCCATGCTGTAGTAACAAGGTCTGTAATTTGCTGGTTCCACAAACATACATATACACACACACATACATGTATACACACATACACACACACACACACACACACATAAACAATGGGTAAAACAGAAACACTAACCCCTGTAGTCAGAGACACTAGTAAAGCATCATGTCACACTCACATGATATTTTATTTTTTAAGCTGGACCCCCACCCTCAGGGGCCCAGTCGCAGTTGCGACCTCTGCACCCCATGTAGTTTCACCCCTGAATCTAGCCCTTAGTGAGCAATATTGCATCTTCTTCAGAAGTATTAAAGCATTAATATACAGAATGAGTTTTTATAGTTTCTTAGGTTTAAATCTAGGAATTAAATTTTTAAATCTTATATTGTAATGTAGGAGTCTCTCACATTCAGAACCGCTCATAGCTAAATAAACATTACTAAACAGCAAAAATTTGCATTTCTGAAATTCTTTGAGAGACGTTGCTGTACTAATTTAAAAAAATAATGGAACTCGAACAATACATTTTATATTAAAGGGACATGAAACCCAATTTTTTTTTATTTTTTTATTCAGATAGAGCACACATTTATACACAACTTTCTAATTTACTACTATTAACACATGTGCTTCATTCTCTTGGTATCCTTTGCTGAAAGAGCAGCAATGCACTACTGGGAGCTAGCTGAGTACATCTAGTGAGCCAAAGGCAAGACACAAATGTTTGTAGGCACCAATCACCAGATAGTAGTATAGGATATGTACATATTATTTTTCAACAAAGGATACCAGGAGAATAAAGTAAATTTGAAAATAGAAGTGAATTTAAAAGTGCCTTAAAATTACATGCTCTTTCTAAATCATGCAAGTTTAATTTTGACTTTCCTATCCCTTTAAAAAAAAAAATCAGTGAAATTTTGAGTATATTTATAAGTATATAATTAAGGAAATTTCATATCTTATTGATGTTAAAATACATGCACTTTATTTTCTAAAATGTTTGTAAAATGAGGAAATACAAATTCAAAACACCCTCTTTCCTTTTCAAATGTTTCATTAAAGGAAACTATCTTGATTACTTTTGGATAAGTTCCAATCAACATGTTCGTGACAGGATCTTCAACTCTAATTTGTTGTAATTACTACTCAAAATTTTTTTTTTTTTTAAAAATCCACATGATTATGTTATTAAAAAAAAATCTTAACCTCTTTTCCATTTAATTCTTAATTCTTCTTTTTATAGATACTTAAAAAATGTACAATTTTTTTTAAGCAATGTTGACTATTTATGGCAACATCTGTACTGAAATAAAACATGCCTCTATTTACTTGTTAAATATTTGGCAATTGATGACAAAAATGTATGTTGAGAGTGGATACCATTTCTAAATATTTCTATGAATTTCTGTAAACAGACTTCATCCTATTCTATCTGATTTATTACCACTAAAACTAAATAGATAAATAAATTGAAGTGAAAATACTAAGATTGTATTTTTCCATGGATGGTTTCTATTTTTAATTTCGATTATGAACTGAAAGACTTATATCAATTGTTATCAGAACAATTTTTTCTTGTTAAACTTGTTGATTTTGTTTTTACATTTTGAAAATAATTTGTATTAGAGAGAACTAGAGTATGCAAACTAAACCGGGAAAACTACTTGCATGCAGCAATGTATATTACAAGTGCTAGCCTCAAAGTTTTACATTAGAATTATAATTAGTGGGACATTAAACCCCACAATTTTCTTTCATGCGTTAGATAGAACATACCGTTTTAACCCCTTTATTTCCAGGAATTTTAAAGAAAAACTTGCCCAAAATACCGGAGAATTTTAAAGAAAAAAACCCCAAAATACCGGGAAATTTTTACATTTTTGCTATCATTCAATTAAACAGAAATAGAACCTTGTTCTTTTTAAATGTATTTACCTATCAAAACTATATATATATTTTATTTTTTTTATTTTTTTTAAGTAGTCGAGCCAAGGCCCATTTTGGTACATTTCATTCCACCATTTTGCCACCAAACGTGATTTTATATATATATATCTAAAAATCATTAACTTTTTTACTAAAGTTGGAAAACTCACTGACATTATTTACATATCGCTTGTGAACTCACAACCAGATGGTTGTAAAAGACTCTCTGGTATCCTTTTTGTTCAGACATAGCAGATATGCATGACTTTGCCATTGCTTTTTGGTAATTAGAAGGTGGCTAATTGTAGCTGCATACCACATTTCTGAAATTTCTGGCAGTGAATGGGTTAATTAGTTTGCTGGTAAGGGTAACAGTATTGTAATGAAGGGATTACTCTCCCACCTGACACCTCCCAACTACCATTTTAATTTATTTATTAATAATGTTTTTCTGTAGTGCATGGGTCCCCCTTCATCCTCTCATCCTCCCCACCTCCCCGCAAACATTTTGTAAACCCCCCTCTGATTTTTTTTTTCTGTAATGTAGTGATCCATCCCTCTCTCTCCCTTACAAACATATTTGTCACCAAAACTTCCAAACCTTAACAGAATGAAGTTTGTCTTTGTCCAATTTCAATTACTGTAAGAAGATGGCAACATGATTTTTTAAAATGGTACTTTTGGGACTTCTCATTTTTTTTTTTCAAATAGCCTGTGCAAAAGATCTTAGTCACCAATAAATGAGACAGAACAGCAAAGGGTTAAATACTTTTCACTATGATTGCGAAAGTATTGTTACTGACAATTATGAAACATGAAAAATTTTCAAACTAAGATTGGTGTACGCAATTTCTAGATTTTACGGTCATGATTTGTGTGATTTCTCTTGTGTAATAAATAGATATGAATATGTACATTTCTGTCCGGCCACTGCCGATGGAATATAGAATAATGATGAATGAAGATTATGTTAGCGTTGGTGACACAATAGTCACAATTTTATTAAAGACAGGAGGCAAGTATTTTGCTTTACTTCCTTTACTAAAATCTCCAGCAGTAAAGACATAAAACATTTAAAACAAAGTAAAAACCCCTCAACCAATGGGGGCACTGCAACCATAGTATATATATATATATATATATATATATATATATATATATATATATATATATATATATATATATATATATATATATATAAAACAGACAGTCCTCTTTCACTTCCTCTTTCTTTACTGGATCCAAACAACATCCAGAACTGATGCTGATTCAAACAGAACACTTAACGGCACAACTGGCTGAGACCAGTGCTGACGATAGGACTCAGGAATCTGATACAAACTCGTATCCAAACCTCATGAAGAGAGATAAGTTACACTGAAAATGAAATGAGAAACACTGCATAATATTCTAGTCATAATGAATGAGTAAATCAAACAAGACAATAAGTTCAAGTCAAGAAATATAAGATTTATATATATATATATATATATATATATATATATATATATATATATATATATATATATATATACAATGGGATGGGAACCAAAAGGGGGGGGGGGCAAAATGCTCGCCTCCTGACTTTAATAAAATTGTGACTATTGTGTCACCAAGGCTAACATAATCTTAATTTTATTGCAAGACAGAAGGCTCCTATTTTGCTTTTTTAAAGCTACACGTCTAATAGAGTCACAGCTGCATGAGATATAGGTTTAAAATAAAACTTTTGAAATACAGAATCTGATGACCAATCGGTGGCTGTCAGAAGGTCCTGGAGAGAGCAGCCTAAAAGGAAAGCTCTAGAAGCTGATGCTCCCCTTAGTGAATGAGCCCCAAAGGACGACGGAACCAGAATCAAGGACATGATCCATCTTACCCATCTTGCTATGGTGGGAGCTGAAACTGGTTTGAAAGAAGGAACATAAGAGATAAAGAGAGGACCATTGCCAGAGTAGCCATAGGAGCTGTTCGAGCTAGGTACTCTTTGAGACATGCTGCTACGCACAATAGAGGCTCCTCCTCCAAATATTGATAGGAGATCTCAGAGGAAAAGGTTTTGGTATGTCTATGAGTGGAGAAAAGAACCCCTTCAGGGGAAAAGAGAAAACCATCTCTGTCTAGAGCCTGTACGCCTGAGACTCTGTGAAAAGAAAGTAGACAGAGGAGAACAGCCAATTTGGCTGATAACTGTTTAAGAGAAAGTTGAGGATTCTGAGGCCAAGATCTAAAGAAGGAAAAAAGAAAGGGAACATCCCAGATATATTTGTACCTGGTCTGAGGCGGAATCTTTAATCTGATTCCCCTCATAATGCGGCAAATGAGGTGGTGCTTACCCACGGGGAAACCTTCTACTGGATACTGAGCAGCCGAGATAGCTGATCTGTAGACATTAATAGAGCGAAACGATTTTTCTTCTTCAAAGAGATGAGCCAGACATTTTGCTATCAGAGTTACAGGGGCAGAATAGGGATCGACACGTTCTGCCATACACCAGAGTAGCCATACTGACCAGGCTGCCAGGTAAGATCTTCTAGTTCCTGGGGCCCAAGAGTCCTGTAGGAGCTCTCGAGCTGGGACTGAAAGGCCTGCGGAGTCCCAGGAACCCCGGAAATCATCCAAGCCAGCAATTGAGACTGTTGCTGAGAATTAGTGGGTGAAGAAACCCCTGTGAGTCTGATAGAAGATCCTGCCGGTGAGGGAGGGCTAGGGGGGGAGAACTGAGAGTTCTAGCAGGTCTGGAAACCAGACTTGGGATGGCCAATGAGGAGTGATCAGGATCAATTGAATCTGTAATCTCCGCAAGTGGAGAATCACCCTGGGAATCATGAAAAAGGGGGGAAAGGCATAACTCCCCTTTGGAGGCCAGGTTTGGAGGAAGGCTTCCAAGGCTATTGCTCCTGAATATGGAAGCCAACTGAAATAGGCTGGGAGCTGAGTGTTCATCCTGGAGGCGAAAAGGTCCAGGGATAGAGGGTCCCTGAGTGATTGAATATGGTGAAATACAGATTTGAGCAGGTGCCAAGCACTCACGTCTCTCCAATGGCAAGAAAACCAATCCACTACAAAGTTGGACTGGCCCAATAAGTATTCCGCTATTACTGATATTCTGTGATCGAAGCAGAATTGGTAAAATTGTTTTGCCAAAGAGGACAGGGTCTGAGACATGGTGCCACCTAGGCAGTTGATGTATTGAACTGCTGATATGTTGTCCATGTGGAGAAGGACACAGCAATTCATCAAGGAACTTGCTAAGGAGAGTATTGCAAAAGAGCCCACAATGAGCTCCAGACAATTGATATGAAGGGAAGAGTCCATTTCCCTCCTGTGAACTGGAAGTTGCAAGAAGCTCCCCAGCCTATAAGGCTGGCGTCGGATTCTATTACAAAGTCTGGTAGGTATCCGAAAATAGCCCTGCCATTCCATGCTTCCATGTTGTGAAACCAGCATGACATTTCCTGTTTGACCTCTTGGGTCAGGGCAATGGATTGTGAATAAGAGGGATTTAGAGCTAGATGAGAATGTTCGAGTCTCTGCATGGCCCTATAATAAAGCGGGCCTGGAAAAAATGCCTGAATCGAGGCTGAAAGGAGACCTATCATTCTGGCTAGAAGACGAAGAAAAATGTGTGACTTCTTTAGGATAGAACTGAAGTCTTTGCAAATGATTTGCAACTTGGTTTGTGGAAGGGCTAGGGAAGCCAGCAGAGAGTCCACTGCAAACCCCAGAAATTCCATGGACTGGGAAGGAGAGGTATAGGACTTTTCCAAGTTTATTGCGAAACCTAGATTTTGTAGGAGATCAGCTGTGGTTGCTAGGTGTTGCAATAAGATAGATTTGTCCTGGGCTAAAATGAGAATATCGTCTAGATATATTATCAGGCGAATTCCTCTGGATCTGAGGAAGGCTTCAACCGTTCCCATGATCTTTGTGAAGCACCAGGGAGCGGAACTGAGGCCAAAGGGAAGGCAGGTGAATTGCCACGTTTGACCCTGCCAGAGGAACTGAAGATAATGGTGAAATGACTTGGGAATTGGGACTGTTAGATAAGCGTCCTTTATGTATAGGCGGACCATCCGATCGTTCAATTAGTAGATTGTCCATGAGGAGATGGATGCCCTCCATCTTGAAATGTCTGTATGTCAGAAATTGATTGAGTTTTTTCAAGTTTATGACCGGATGGGCACCCCATCTTTCTTTTTGACTATAAACATGTTACTGAGGAAACCTTGAGACTGGGATTCCTCTATAGCACCCTTTTGTCATAACTGGTTTAGTTCTGAGTCTTTAAGATGCTGCAATTGTGGTGAAAATGGGATAGGGTTTGGTTGGTAGGGATGGGAATTGAACAAATTCCAGTTGGGAACCCTGTATCGTCTGGAGTACCCATGGGTCTGCAGTGACTTCTGACCATGTTGAAATATAATGGGCAAGTCTGCCCCCTAACTTTTTGTTAAAAACAATAAGGGGTAAAGTGTTCACCTGGTTCAGGCCCTGCTGGGGGCATTTGCAGCTGTCGAGGGGCAGCTCTATTTCTGAAGTTTCTACCTCTGGTGGGGAAGAGAGGCCTAATCTGAGGCGCTGTGTAGGTTTGTCTGAAGGAACCTCTGAAGTTAGCACGGCTGGACAGGTGATTCCTGACCCTGCCAGCCCTGGCAAAAACACCTCGTTGGGTGTATAGGACCCTTCTGAGATTGGATTGGGCCCTGTCAAGAGTCGTAAAAGCCGAAACATAATGGCTAAGCTCCCTAATAAATGATTCGCAGAATAACAGCCCTTTCATTGCAGAGCCTCCTTCTGAGCAGGCCATTTCTGCCAATTTACAGTCGAGACGAGATAGAGCCACCCTGCAGTGTTCTATGGATAAAGACACATTTGTATTTCCCAGAAGACAGATTGCCCGTTGTGCCCACTCTCTTATTTGAATGGGATCTAATAACTGAGAGGATAGAATAGCGGTGTCCGCTAACTGAAATATTTGTGCTAGTGGTCCTACTAGTTCCAGGAGTTTATCCTGGGTTGACTTTAATGATTTGTCAATGCCCCTTCTAGGGTCTCTACCACTTCTGGTCAAGAAAGTGACTATATTAGGGTCAAACTCTGGGGTATGGGCTTCTTTGTCTGGAAGGATCGAATGGGGGTATTCAGCCCATAGTTTATTCCTGGCTGGATTAGACAGGGGTTTACGTAACCAGTATTGTAGAAATTTTGCAATATGTGGGGCAGGGGACCATTCAGAGGACCTAGGGTCAATTTATCCGGATCAAATTATCCGGATCAAACACGGGTTGTCCCAGGGGGTCTAAAATAGCATTATCTGTAACATCAGTGTTCTCTAGTATAGGTATAACATCATTAGAGGGATTGTGGTCTGATACGTCGGACAAATAGTCCTCTGGGTAATACTCTTTATCCATAGATGGATCTTTGGGCATATCCTCTGTAGAGGTTTCATTCTCCCTTATTATTACCCCATGGGTGGGGCTCAAGGCAGGCAAATTATGAGTGGAAGAGAGGTTGCTCTCCAGATGGTGAGTCTTTTTAGTTTTCTTTTTAGGTTGATCTTGGAAGGACTCTTGTATTATGTTTTTTACCAAGGCTGGCATGTCACCCATAGCAGATGATATGGTCTTTGCAACTGAGTCCGAAATCATGGACTGTATGTCCTGAGGTTGTTCTGAATCAGACATAATGAATCTGATTAAGTTGTTAAGGGTTATCAGCAGTATTTGTATTAGCCTGCAGCGGAGCTCGTTTGAGTACCGCAATGTAAACAACACTATTGAAATAATGTCATGACCATAATTTAGTAATATAAATAATATATATAAAATTACTTGTTATTTAACAAAGGATACGTTTCAGATTGGTATCGATTCTCGTAATAAAGGCAGATTTGTGTGTGAACAAAGCGCAGGAATTTTGATACCTGCAATAAATACACAATGCAAAAATACTCACAAATGGTGTAACGATAAATTAATCTAGTGCATACCAAATTATATTTTTCAAGAAAAATAAAATAAAGGAGGATTACATCGTATTGCAAGGAATGAAAAACGGGTGTAATCGTAGTGAAAATACAAAACAAAATGGCCCCCGTCACGTGACGTTGCGCAAAAACGTTGCGCTGTGTCAAGTGATCCAAGATGGCGGCCGTATTAAGATCATAGGAGAAGAAGGCTACTCGTGTGATACGTTAGCATACATTTCAATAAGAAAGGTAAAATATATAAGAAAAAACACATATTACTATGCATACAATCCTACATAGGAAAACCTAATGGATTTGAAAGAAAGAAAAAAGGCGGTAGAAAAAACGGATTAGAAAACGGATTAGAAACCGTTAGCAAATAAAAGTTAATTTTAGTAGTGCTGAAAAATAAAAAGAAAGAAAAGATAGATTGATAGAAAAGTAAGTACACTCTCATTGAATGAGTGGATGGAAAAGAAAAACACAGAATAAAAGTATAAACTGCAATTCCGATTATCCTAGCTTTGTGAAGGTATAGTCTAGATTTTATTAAAGAGACAGAGACGAGTATTTTGCTATATATCTTTTCTCTTTACTGAGGGCAGCATTTTAAAGTACATTAAATTCAAACAAACAGAGAATACAGTACAGAACAGAACTTATTAACCAATGAGAACAGAGTTTGACATGAAGTGGACAAAGTTGACCAATGAGCATAGTCCAACACATCATAACATAGCCAGTAACTGTCCAATCTTCCTCTTTGAACTTTGTTGCGAAAACCAAACAGAATATTGTCCAAAAAGTAGAACATGAATCCTAAGAACATGAAGATGAGGAAGAACAGGAACATTGAAGAAGAGCAGTTTTGCTTGAAGAAATTCTTGAAGTCTTGAATAAAGGAAAACTTGCTTGAAGGTGGTAGAGATTCTGAAGAAGTTGATTGTAGAAGCTGTATGTAATGCTCAGACGGTTCCTTGAAAACCTGAAGTGGGATTTTGCACTAGAAATAAATTATAGTAAAACAATGTTAATAATAATTATAATAGAAAACCTTAATAATATATATAGGGAGGGTAAAAACATCATGTAAATACAAGAATAATAAAATATGGGAGGGAAAATACTCGCCTCTGTCTCTTTAATAAAATCTAGATTATACCTTCACAAAGCTAGGATAATCGGAATTTTATTACAAGGACAGAGACTCATATTTTGCTAGTTTAAAGCAAAGAACTTATTAAACCAAATTAAAAGGAATAGAATGAATAGGCTTAAAATAAAATTGTCTAAAAACTGAATCTGATGACCAGTCGGCAGCGTTAAGGATATCCTGAAGGGAAGCAGATTTGGAAAACGCCTTTGAGGCAGAAGCTCCTCTTATTGAATGAGAAGAGAAAAAACTATCAACACCAGCTTGATTCATGACTCCTTTAACCCATCTGCTGATAGTAGGGGAAGAAACTGGTAGATGAGGAGGAGCATAGGAAATAAGAAGTTGGCTGTGAGATGAAGACCTAAGCAAGGAAGTTCTCTGTTCGTATTCTTTAAGACAGAGAACTACGCAAAGCTTAGGATGATCATAAAAATAAGGATAAAAAATGGATGAAGATAAAGTTTTTGTTCTTCGGGAAATAGAAAAAATGACTCCTTGAGGAGAAAAAGATTTTGAATTGAAATCAATAGCTTTAACATCAGAGACCCTTTTACAAGATAAAAGACAAAGTAAAGTTGTTAATTTGACTGTAAGTTGTTTGAGAGATAAACTTTCATTATTAGGCCAAGAATTAAAGAGAGAAATAACTAAATCTACATCCCAAAAGGATGAATACTTAGAAGAAGGAGGACGTTTAAGACGAATTGATTTTAGAAGTCTACAAATAGTAGGATGTTGACCTATAGGGATATTATTAATTAGTTCATGACCCGCAGATATAGCAGATCTAGCTACATTTATTGATCTGTAAGCTAAACCAGATTGAAAGAGTGAAGATAAAAAATTAATTACTTGATTTAAAGGGGCTGAAATGGGATCCAAGTGTCTAGAATTGCACCAGCTAGACCATTTAAGCCAGGAGGATAAATAACATTTTTTGGTTCCAGGGGCCCAGGAATCTTTAAGGAGGAGTCTAGCTTCTTCCGATAATCCAGCGGCAGACCAGGAACCCCTGAAATCGTCCAAGCGATTAGATGAAGTTTGTCTTGAAGGACTAGGGGATGAAATTGGTCTGAAGGATCTGTTAGAAGATCTGATCTGGATGGAATTAGAATTGGATGGAGGAAGCATAATTCCAGTAGGAGTGGATACCAAACTTGGGTTTGCCAAAGGGGAGTTATTATCAGTAGAGAGATCTGCTGACGTTTGACAAAAAGCAGAGTCCTGAGGATCATTGAGAATGGAGGAAAAGCATATGCTCCTGTTATAGGCCATTGTTGTAGAAAAGCATCTATTGCTAGAGCTTGGGGGTCTGGCATCCAACTGAAATAAGGAGATATCTGATGATTCAGGCGAGAGGCAAAGAGGTCTATTGAGAATGGACCCCTTAGGGATTGAATTTTTTGGAAAATTAAAGAATTCAATTTCCAATCGCTGGAGTCTGTAAGATACCTCGATCCCCAGTCTGCCATTTGATTGTTTAAACCCGGAATATATTCTGCCTGAATAGATATATTCTGGGAAAGACAATCGTGTATAAAATATTTCGTTAAATTTGATAAAATTTTTGAGGCAGTACCTCCTAGGCGGTTGATGTAACGGACAGCAGAGATGTTGTCCATTCGAAGAAGAATTGTTACAGGTTTTTTGTGTTTGACAAAACTTTGCACTGCAAAGGCCCCTGCAAGAAGTTCTAAACAATTGATGTGAAGGTTTTGTTTTGCAGGGGACCATTTCCCTCCTGTAATAAGGGGACCACATCTTGCACCCCAACCAGATTTGCTCGCGTCTGATTCTATAATTACATCCGGGGAACTCCCGAAAATTGCTTTGCCATTCCAGGCCTCTATATTCAGGAGCCACCAATTTAATTCTTCCGAAGCTTCCGTTGATAAAGAAATTTTGTCTTGGTAAGAGAATCCCTGTCGGAGGTAATGGATCTTTAATCTTTGAAGAGCTCTGTAATGAAGTGGAGCTGGAAAGATTGCTTGAATAGAAGAGGAGAGAAGTCATATAATCCTGGCTAGGAGACGAATAGGGAAGAAATCCTTCTTCAGGAGATAATAAATCTCCTTCTTGATTCTTTTGATCTTCTCTAGAGGGAGACTGAGAGAGGCCGATATAGTGTCCACATTGAATCCGAGAAAGATTAGGTTCTGAGAGGGAACCAGAATAGATTTTTTGAAATTGATAACGAAACCCAGGTTTTGAAGGAAATTTATCGTAAGGGATAGCTGATCCTTCAAAACAAGGGGAGAGTGGTGGATAAGAAGGATATCGTCTAAGTAAATTATTAGGCGAATTCCCCTTTTTCTCAACCAGGCTGTGACTGGTTTGAGAATCTTTGTAAAAGCCCAAGATGCAGAAGAAAGGCCAAAAGGCAGACAAGAAAACTGCTATAATTTGTTTTTCCAAAGAAATCTGAGATATTTCCTGAAATCTAGGTGGATTGGGACTGATAGGTATGCATCTTTTAAGTCTAGTCTTACAAGCCAATCTTTGTTGTAAAGACAGTCTCTTAACAGGTGAATACCTTCCATTTTGAAGTGATTGAAAACAAGGAATTGGTTTAGTTCTCTTAAATTTATGACAGGGCGAAGGGAACCTTCTTTCTTTTTTACAAAGAACATGTTGCTGATGAAAGAATCTATTGTGGAAGGTGCAAGTTCTATTGCATTCTTCTCCAATAGATCTGAAATCTCTATATCTAGAAGGGATTGATCCTCTATAGAGAATTTTATGGGGAGAGGATGGGATTTTTGGAAGGGAATTTTGATAAAGTCTAATGGAAGGCCGGATATAGCCTGAATGACCCAAGGATCTGATGTCATTTTTTGCCATTCTTTTATAAAATACATGAGTCTGCCACCTATTTTTGGAGGGGAAAAATCTGTGGGAATAGATATGGGAGAACTTACCTTGGAAGGGTCTCATTGTGTTTCTGAAGTTCCTGGATACTCTATTAAAGTATGATCTGCTTCTTGAAGGGAAGAAGTTTGCATGTGCTGAGGTTGAAGGTGTAGAATTTTGGAAGTGGAACCTTGAAATGCTTGAATAGCGGCTGGAAAAGCGGTCCCTGCCTTTTCCAGCCCAGGAGAAAACCTTGAAAGGTTGAGCTTGATAAAATATTTTATTGGTATTTGTTTTGATTTTGTTAAGGCTGTTAAAGGTGTTTACATATGAGCTAAGCTGATATAAACCAGCGTCACCAAATAGAAGACCATCCGCCTTGGGGCCCATTTCAGTTGGGGCAAAATCAGCGATCTTTGGGTCAAGACATCTTAATATAAGTGTTCTTCTTTGTGTAGATAGGGAAGTATTGGCATCCCCCAAAAGATATACTAATCTTTGTATCCATTCTCTAGATACATATGGGTCCAGCATAGAATCTGAAGCGATAGCTTCTTCTGAAAGTTCAAAAAGTTTGGTCACAGGACCTAAAGTATCAAGTAATTTATCTTGACATGATTTTAAAAATCTGTCAGGACCTCTCCTTAGGTTGGAATTTTTATTTCCTAAAAATTTTAATAAATTTTCATCAATGATAGGGGTTAGGTGGGTATTGTGCGGGAGCTCAGGACGTGGGCATTCAGCTTTCAAAACACTTTGGCTTTAGAAGTAAGGGGTTTATGTATATAGTGGTCTAAAAATTTTGAAACCCTTTTAGATGGTTTCCATTGGGCTGATCTTGGGTGTTCTAAATCATTTGGATCAATATAGGGATCACCAAAATTATCATAAAGTTTAACTTTTTTAGATTTAGACATAAACTTAGGTTTTTTAGTTTTTATAATTTCTTCTTCAGAGGAAGAATTATCAATAAAATTGTCCATAGACTCATTAGAATTTTCTTTATAATCTGGATAATATTTCTCTATTTGCATGTCTGAAGCATCCATATTATCTGATGAATCAGAAGCAATTAAATATTTTCTTTTTCTAGTCAGTCTCTTTTTAATCTTTATATTTGAGTCACTTTCTGAATCTGATGATTCTATGTTGCGCTGCAAGGCAGGCTGGGAAATGTCAGAGCTGTGCTGACGTGTATTAACTCTTTTATAAGTGGAATGAGATTTGTCATAAGGTTTTGACTTCACATTTTTTGTTAAATGCTTCTTTTTAAATGAAGCTTTTCTAGTCATATTTTCTCTCAATTCATTAACAGAGTTAATTGCAGATTGGAAATGTAACATCTGCTGCTTAAAAGGCTCTAAAGAGCTGTCAATAATATCCTTGACTGATTTCTCAGAGAACTGAGACTTGTCATCATCAGACATGTTTTAATATAATTGAATTACTATTATAATAAAGCTAAATAAAAAATATGGCAAAAATTATGTAGTAATTCAGAAAACTGGAGAAAACTAAAACACTTTAAATAGCAATATATTCCTATCTAAATATATAACTAAACATTTAAGCATTAAAAGTTCTTTTGAAGTGAAAATATGTAAGTGTTAGCAGCTGCAAATTGTAACAATTGTTGCCAGTTGTGAAGGAAAATGTTCCGGTCGTTGTATGAGGTGTAATGAGGGCGGGAAGGATGAAGGGAACACAAAATGGAGGCGTGACTGAAGGGAAGAAGTATAGGCAAGATGGCGGTCGCATCTAGAGCGCAGCAAGAAGAAGATGATGACACGCAAGCAAAAGGAGGTAGAAAATAGAGAGAATACAAAGTAGGGAAAACGGAATGGGTAAGAGCAATGTTGGGAGAGAAGACATAAAGACCAAAACGGCCAGAAACAAACAAAATGTTAATGCAAATAAAATTAAAGTAATACAGAAATAAAACAAAAGAGGTGTAATAAAAACTCCATATAAGGGGAAAGTGAAAAACCGGAAAGGCTAAGGAATTGAAAAATAATAAGAAGTAGGATTTATATAAAGAAATAAAATAATAAAATAATTAAACAATAAGGCAAAACAAACAAAGATAATAGAATATAGTATAAGTAAGGTAGAAACAGATTATATAAAACATTGAAGAAAAAACAACAATAACAAAAACGTATTTAGTTTTATTTGATTTGCAATAAAACAATATACTTATCTCTTGAGCAGCAAAGAGAAAAGAGGAAGATTGGACAGTTACTGGCTATGTTATGATGTGTTGGACTATGCTCATTGGTCAACTTTGTTCACTTCATGTCAAACTCTGTTCTCATTGGTTAATAAGTTCTGTTCTGTACTGTATTCTCTCTTTGTTTGAATTTAATGAACTTTAAAATGCTGCCCTCAGTAAAGAGAAAAGATATATAGCAAAATACTCGTCTCTGTCCTTGTAATAAAATCATATAAATGGAGTAATAAATCACATCACCTTTCTGCTGGAGCAGTAAAGAAAGAGGAAGTGAAAGAGGACTGTCTGTTATATATATACTATGGTTGCTGTGCCCCCATTGGTTGAGGGGTTTTTAGTTCGTTTTCAATGTTTTATGTCTTTACTGCTGGAGATTTTAGTAAAGGAAGTAAAGCAAAATAGGAGCCTCCTGTCTTGCAATAAAATTGAGGTTTACTAAATCTAATCAAATAAACAAATATAGCTCTAATCTGCCATTGCAGATTTTAACTGTTGCAGTTCAGGTATAGACAGGGATTGCCACTTCCCATAATATAATTCAATGAACAAGTCCAGTCAAAAGACTTTAATAAATTGCACGTTTATTTATCCATCTGGGTCCAAAATGAAATAATATCAACATTTCAAGCCCTCAACATTTCAGACCCAGATGGGTAATATTACTTTTTATTTGTATTTATTTATTTATTTATTTATTTATTTATTTATTTTCTGTATGGATTTATTCATTGAAAAATATGCCAGAAGACCAGTTTTGGATTACAAACTACAAATGCCTGTAGATGTTAAATTTAACAATTAAAAAATGGTCTCAAAAACCTGTAGAGAAGTGTTGAGAAAATTAATGGTGATTGACAAGAACATTTCAGCTCCATGTTAAAAATAAGTCTTTTTCTGTCAGCCGATAATGCATTTTCAGCTCTAAGAAACAACCCAAAGCCCGAGATTGTGACTGATTAGAAACTAAAAGTGTATTTTTTTTTCCAAACATATCTAGATGTGATTTTCAACAAATTTGTCAATAGAAGTAAATTGAACAGTCTCATGAAATTGTATGATCTATCTGAACCATGAACGTTTAATTTTGACTTTCATGTCCAATTAAATGTGTTGCATCTTTTATTCTAAGGCCATTGATTGGCTGTTCTGTAATCATCTTTTTCTAGTTGTCACATCATGTATTGGATGTGAGGCTTTTCTATGTGTTTAACCATTGAGCAGAGAGGTTAAACATACTGTAGGTCTCTAATGAAGTAGAACAGTTTATTTTATATTATTATGTTCCTTTTATATGATTGTTGTGTTTAAAAATTAAACTGTGTGCATAAATAATGGATATATTATAAAATCTCCATTATAGCCTTTATTATCTCACAGGTATCAACTTTACAAATTAATCTGATTTCTTTCTATCTGTAGCATATGATATGGTTGCCTTCTCTTCTGGAATTTTTTTTTAAAACAGCTGCTTTATTATATCACATGTGTACACCAGAAGGTTTATCTATAAAGTTAAATTACCCTTAAATATGTTTAAGTCTACTGTATTTAACTACCTTTATCCATGTTTATTATTTTATATTCAATATATTGAATGTAGGTGTTTTTCATATTTATTATAATGTTCATTATGGTTTTCAGCAATCTGGTTTCCTAGTACCAAAAATATCAATAGTCCATTAGCACTGATTTGCAGCCTACAGATGTCCCCTTAAGTGTTGTTATATCTGTTGTAATTAAAGAGATGTTTGTTTTTTTGACACTTGTTTTACTTGTTGGAGGAAAATTAATGTGGACTATTTTTTGCTGTTAAGGGTGAATTAATTAAATCATATATTTTAATTTGCTAACTGGGTATTTTCTGATTTACATCTTTCCCTTTGGGATGAACAGCATTTAATAAAATCAGTAAAAAGGAAGTTACAGATTGTTTCTGCTTTTGTTGTGGGAACTTAATATGCTGCACAATTGTTAGCAATAATCAGACTTGATCTAAATCATGGTTTTCTACATAAATACTCATTCTTGCTGGTTGTCATAATGTTAATATTAACACCAAGAAGGTTTAGTTTTTAGCACAACTTCTCAGATTAGTTTTACAGTTATCAGGAAAGTAGTGATTTGGTTATATACCATTAGAAATACACTGGTAGTTCATCTTGCAATAATTTAATAATTAGCTATTTCGATTTAACAGGTTAATTATTCTTATATGGACAATTTTTCTGCTGTGCTTTATTGGAAAAAGAAAAATAATCATTACCTTAATGATATATACAGTATATATATTTATTTAAAGTGAATGTAAACTTTCATGAATGAGTGCCCGGTTTTTAAAAATACAAATAAAAACAGGGGCACTTTCATTCATGAAACTTTACATTGCAGCATTTTTTTAAAATGCTTACCTTTTTCTTTAGCAAACAAAGACCGCGATCCTCCACCCGCAGCTCCTCTGTACTTAGCACTTCAATGACGAAACCGGCTTCCTCCAATCACAGCGTGGCCTCACGAGATGGACGCTCTGGGGTGCACCCCATGATTGGAGGAAGCCGGTGTAGCATATCATACGTATATAATGTCTGGCGCACATCAATAAATGCCGACAGCATATGTGAACTGCTTGTGCAATGCCGCCCCCTGCAGATTTGCGGCCACTAGCAGGGGGTGTCAATCAACCTGATCGTATTGGATTTCTGTCTGCTGCCTCAGAGCAGGCGGACAAGTTATGAAGCTGTGGAAACAGGGGCATCAAGCTCCGTTCGGAGCTTGATAATTGGGCTTCTTAATATAAATTGCAAATATTATTGTATTACATATATATATATATATATATATATATATATATATATATATATATATATATATATATATATATATATATATATATCCCTCTCCCAGTCACTTGTGGTGTTCCCCAGGGTTCTATTCTCGGCCCCCTAGTTTTCACATTATTTATAAATGATCTACCTAATGTCTGCAAATCTTCAACTGTACACATGTACGCAGATGACACAGTAATCTATGCAAGCAAATCTGATCTATCGCAACTTGAGGCTGTGCTCCAAGACCAGTTCACAGAGGCAGAAAAGTGGATAGCAAAAAACAAACTCTTCCTAAATACTGACAAAACTGTCACAATGATCTTTGGAACTGTTCCTAAATTACAAAAATTACAAAATTCCCATCTATACATTAAAACAAAATCATATCGCACACTGACCACTCTTTCAAATACTTGGGTATTTCGCTAGAAGCCAATCTATCTTTTGGCCTCCAAATAGAAAAACTTGCATCGAAACTTTATCCAAAACTAGGTGCCCTGTACAGAAACAAATCCTGTCTAAGCCCTACAGTAAAGAAAAAGATTGTACAGCAAATGCTGATGCCAATCATTGATTATGGGGATGTAGTATATGCACCTGCACCACAAACTCACCTTAATAAACTTAATACACTGTATAACTCGTTCTGCGGCTTTGTGCTACAATGTAATTACAGGACCCACCATTGTGACATGCTAAAAGAACTAAACTGGCTGTCGTTGGAATCCAGACGCACCCTCTATCTTTCCAGCCTTGTGTTTAAGAGACTTTCTGGGAAGCTCCCACCATACCTGAGCAGAATGCTCTCCCCGGCTTCTCCCACCTCCTATAACCTCTGATCCAGTACCTGCACTTTATTTAGTCGGCCTAAAAAAAGAAAGCAGCTTGATTCTCCTTTTCCTACAGAGCACCAAAAATATGGAATGATCTCCCACACACTTTCAAATCTTCCCCTAGCCTAAAATCCTTTAAGAGATCCCTCTTTGCATATCTCGAAACAGAATGCATCTGTTATGGCTGATTATGTATTTCCTACCTGTTCTATGTTAAACTTTGTAATATTGTTTATTAATATTGTTTTTGTATTTTATTGTACCCTATTTTATCAATGCAATGTTATGTTCATCCAAGACATACTTGAAAACGAGAGACATCTCAATGTATCCTTCCTTGTAAAATATTTTATAAATAAATAAATAATTATATATATTTATATATAGTGTATTATTTAAATATAATTAACTCCTACTGGAATATTATTATTATTATTATTATTATTATTAAATGGGTTTACATATTAGCTGTCTGCATAATGTTGATGCTATGGTTTTATAAATAACTTTTAAGAGCACCTGTTTAGTTGGTATGAGTGAACCACTTATGTCTTTATCCCAATAATCTTCTGTTAAACACACTCTGAAACTTTGCCAAAATAAATGACAACTTGGTCAGCCCTAGTTTTAGTTATGTATATGATGATTTAAATTTGCAGTACCACAACATTCTTAAATTGTTTGCTTTTATATCCATGTAATTCATAGATTTTTTTTTTTTAACTTCAAAGAATGTCTCACATAAGTTACTGCTCCTAAGTGAAATCTTCATGACTTGATCATTTCCAAAAATCTGCATAACATCAAAAAATAATCGTGACTTTATTAGTATTTCCCAATTTTCACATTTAAAAAAAACAGAACTTTTTACTGGAAGTACATATGTTAAAAAACACAAAACTGACAAAAAAATGAAAATAACCAGCAATTGTGTGTGTGTCTGCATCTTTCCCGTAATTCGATGGATTTACAGGATAATTATTTATTAAGAAGAATGATTCATGGAGCAACAGAAAATTTAACTTTAATCGTAATTGGAAAAAAAACCTAACAGAGACAAGAGTTTACAAAGAAAGTCTATATTACAAGTCAAGCTCAACTGATAAGGTTTGCTTCATTGTTTTGTAGTAAAAGTTGATTGAAATGCATTTTAACCAAAGTGAAATGTTTAAAGTCAAAATGAAATGTTTAAAGTCAAAATAAACTTTTATGATTCAGATAGAGCATGCAGTTTTCAGAGACTTTCCAATTTACTTCCATTTATCATAGCTTTAACATAAAGATACATACAAATACATTTCTAAATATGTATGTATATATATGTGTGTATATGTGTATATATTTACAGACATATTTACATATATAACACATAAATACACATAAATACATATATACTGTATGTATATGTATATATATATATATATATATATATATATATATATATATATATATATATATATATATATATATATATATACTGTATATGAGCATTGGAGCCCTTTGCAGTTAAGTAGATGAAAAAAATGTAAAAACATATTTATGCAATATTATTTTTTAATAAATTGTTATACTGTGTAGTTACTGTTAATATTTAACATTCCGATATTGTGTACATAGCAGAATATGGTTTATATATTTTTTAAATAGATATTCTATTAAACATATATATATATATATAGGTATAAATATATATTTGTGCAAAAAAACATCATGTATATATTTATATATATATAAATATGTATTTATTAATATATATAACATATTCTTCTATGTAAAGAACATTTTAATGTGAAATATTAATATTTTCATGTCTGGTTAGCGCACTTGAGAATATGCAATCGGGTTTGAACACAAGTAGGGTAGTTTTCTCCACTTTTTTTTGCTCCATATTCTAAGTTAAGTTATTTACGTGCTTTGGGTTAATGCACAATCAAAAACTGTTTTCTTTCAACTTATAATACAATTGCTACACTACACGCGCAAAAAGCTTACTTCTAGTGGAGTTTATGCCTGAGCGGGAGCGTTAAATATCAATTTATTATTGATTTTGTACTTCTTAAAACTGTGAATTTGTGTCTGCAGAAATAGCATGCCCCTTCTTCACAGTTAAAATGTAATAAAATAAACATACAGAGTTGAGAAATAAACCTTAAAGGGACATAATCATGAAAGAAAACGTTTGGGTTTCAGATAGAGCATACAAAGTTCATGTTTCAGATTAACTTCTATAATCAAACTAGTTTCATTCTCTTGGTATCCTTTTGTTGAAGAAGAACAATGCTCTGCTGGGTCCTAGCTGAACACATTGGGGTATATTTATCAATGTGCGAGTGGACATGATATGAAGTAGCGTATCATGTCCGCTGCACATCGCTGCACATTGATAAATGCTAACAGCATACGCTGTTGGCATTTATCATTGCACCAGCAGTTCTTGTGAACTGCTGGTGCAATGCTGCCCCCTGCAGATATGCGGCCAATCGGCCACTAGCAGGGGGTGTCAATCAACAGCAGGCGGACAAGTTTTGGAGCAGCAGTCTTTAGACCGCTGCTTCACAACTTCTGTTTCCGGCGAGCCTTCACGGAGCTTGCCCCATTGGGTGAGACAGTGACAAGCAGCTAACTCAGCTAGTTTAGTTGATTTAGATCTGCTCAAATATTGTTAATTCACAAATGAATGAACTTGTGAAATTCATACAGTGCACATCACATCTTGTCACCACAAAAATCTTCAAAGTAAGTTATATGTATATAAAAAAAGAACGAAATGCTTTTATTTATAGTGAGGAAGTCAATGAGGAGTTTCTGTAAATAAACAAAAGTCAAATTACTCAAAAAAAATTCTTGCCTGGTTGGCAGAAGTCTGCCAGAGGTTAACAATGATCAAAAAAGGAATAAGCCACTGTCATTAAACATGCAGAATCTGACGTACACTTGTCTGCCAAGCCCATCACTCTCTTGTTTATGAAGAGTAGATGGATTTCCTGTTTTTAACCCCTTAACGACCGAGGACGTGCAGGGTACGTCCTCAAAAAAAAGGCAGTTAATGCCTGAGAACGTACCCTGCACGTCCTCGGTGTGGAAAGCAGCTGGAAGCGATCCTGCTCGCTTCCAGCTGCTTTCCGGTTATTGCAGTGATGCCTCGATATGGAGGCATCCTGCAATAACCTTTGGTAGCCATCCGGTGCAGAGAGAGCCACTCTGTGGCCCTCTCTGCACCGGAGATCGGTGGCTCCCTGCGTTGGTGGGTGGGAGCCGGACCGGGAGGCGGGTGGCGGCCATCGATGGCCCTGGTTATGTGCAGGGGGGGCGGGATCGTGGGCGGGGATGAGCGGGGGCGCGCACGGACGCGTGCGTGCACGGGAGGGCGGGGGCGGGCGCGTGCACGGGGAGGGAGCGGGTGGGAACCGCTACACTACAGAAAATGTATTAATAAAAAATTTATAAATGTCTAAATATTTTAAAAAAAAAAAAAGATCAGCAAGGTGGTGGGGGTTTGTCTGTGTGGGGGGGGGAAGCTACACTACAGAAAAAAGCCAAACAAAAATAAAAAAGCACTTTTTTTTGCAAACTGGGTACTGGCAGACAGCTGCCAGTACCCAAGATGGCCCCCAATGAGGCAGAGGGGAGGGTTAGAGAGCGGTTTTGGGGGGGATCAGGGAGGTTGGGGGCTAAGGGGGGGATCCTACACCCTAGCATATGTAAATATGCTAAAATTTTTTTTATTTTTTTTAAAAAACCCTTTTATTTTAGTACTGGCAGACTTTCTGCCAGTACTTAAGATGGCGGGGACAATTGTGGGTGGGGGAGGGAAGGGAGCTGTTTGGGAGGGATCAGGGGGTGGGATGTGTCAGGTGGGAGGCTGATCTCTACACTAAAGCTAAAATTAACCCTGCAAGCTCCCTACAAACTCCCTAATTAACCCCTTCACTGCTAGCCATAATACACGTGTGAGGCGCAGCAGGATTTAGCGGCCTTCTAATTACCAGAAAGCAACGCCAAAGTCATATATGTCTGCTATTTCTGAACAAAGGGGATCCCAGACAAGTATTTACAACCATTTGTGCCATAATTGCACAAGCTGTTTGTAAATTATTTCAGTGAGAAACCTAAAATTGTGAAAAATTTAACTTTTTTTTCAATTTGATCGCATTTGGCGGTGAAATGGTGGCATGAAATATACCAAAATGTGCCTAGATCAATACTTGGGGTTGTCTACTATACTACACTAAAGCTAAAATTAACCCTACAAGCTCCCTAAAAGCTCCCTAATTAACCCCTTAACTGCTGGGCATAATACACTTGTGGTGCGCAGTGGCATTTAGCGGCCTTCTAATTACCAAAAAGCAACGCCAAAGCCATATATGTCTGCTATTTCTGAACATAGGGGATCCCAGAGAAGAATTTACAACCATTTATGCCATAATTGCACAAGTTGTTTGTAAATAATTTCAGTGAGAAACCAAAAGTTTGTGAAAAAATTTGTGAAAAAGTGAACGATTTTTTGTATTTGATCGCATTTGGCTGTGAAATGGTGGTATGAAATATACCAAAATTGTCCTAGATCAATACTTTGGGATGTCTACTAAAAAAAAAATATATACATGTCAAGGGATATTCAGGGATTCCTGAAAGATATTAGTGTTCTAATGTAACTAGCGCTAATTTTGGAAAAAAGTGGTTTGGAAATAGCAAAGTGCTACTTGTATTTATGGCCCTATAACTTGCAAAAAAAGCAAAGAACATGTAAACATTGGGTATTTCTAAACTCAGGACAAAATTTTGAAACTATTTAGCATGGGTGTTTTTTGGTGGTTCTAGATATGTAACAGATTTTGGGGGTCAAAGTTAGAAAAAGTGTGTTTTTTTCAATTTTTCCTCATATTTTATATTTTTTTTATAGTAAATTATAAGATATGATGAAAATAATGGTATTTTTAGAAAGTTAGTTTAATGGCGAGAAAAACAGTATATAATATGTGTGGGTACAGTAAATGAGTAAGAAGAAAATTACAGCTAAACACAAACACCGCAAAAATGTAAAAATAGCCTTGGTCCCAAACGGACAGAAAATGGAAAAGTGCTGTGGTCATTAAGGGGTTAAACCTCTGAACATGTGTAAAAAAAAATTGTGTTTTTGTGAATTTTTTTAAGTTTAAGCTATTGCTATTTTTTGTTGCTTGTTTTGAAACTTACAGAAAGTGTATAACTAGTCTGGAATAAAATGCTCACTGGCTGATAGTAAATACATTCCCACATCTCTTTTAGTGGACAGCGGTACGCCCTACAGCTATACATTTTTAAACTGTTATACATATTAACACAAGGAAAACATTGGTTAATTTCCTTTTTTATGACGTTTATTACAATAATAGATATAGTCTGATGATACAAATAAACTAATACACACATAATATAACATACATTTCAGTGCCATGCTATGTTTTACAAATAATATATGTGTATATAAACATATATTAACACACACACACACACACACACACATATACATATACACTCACTGGCCACTTTATTAGGTACACCTTGCTAGTACCGGGTTGGACCCCCTTTTGCCTTCAGAACAGCCTTAATTCTTCATAGCATAGAGTCAACAAGGTGTTGGAAACATTCTTCAGACATTTTGGTCCATATTGACATGATAGCATCACACAGTTGCTGCAGATTTGTCGGCTGCAGAGTCCATGAAGCGAATATCCCTTTCCACCACATCCCAAAGGTGCTCTATTGGATTGAGATCTGGTGACTGTGGATGCCATTGGAGTACAGTGAACTCATTGTCATGTTCAAGAAATCAGTTTGAGATGATTTGAGCTTTGTGACACGGTGCACTATGCTGGAAGTAGATGGGTACACTGTAGTAATAAAGGAATGGACATGGTCAGCAACACTACTCAGGTAGGCTGTGGCATTTAAGCAATGCTCATTTGGTACTATGGGGCCCAAAGTGTGCCAAGAAAATATCCCCCACACCATTACATCACCACCATCAGCCTGAACCATTGATATAAAGCAGGATGGGCCCATGTTTTCATGTTGTTTATGCCAAATTCTGACCCTACCATCTGAATGTTGCAGTTGAAATCGAGACTCATCAGACCAGGCAACGTTTTTCCAATCTTCTATTGTCCAATTTTGGTGAGCCTGTGCGAATTGTTGCCTCAGTTTTCTGTTCTTAGCTGACAGGAGTGGCACCTGGTGTGGTCTTCTGCTGCTGTAGCCCATCTGCTTCAAGGTTTGACGTGTTGTGCATTCAGAGATGGTATTCTGCATACCTTGGTTGTAACGAGTGGTTATTTGAGTTACTGTTGCCTTTCTATTATCTCAAACCAGTCTGCCCATTTTCCTCTGACCTCTGTCATCAACAATGCATTTTTTTCCACACAACTGCCGCTCACTTGATATTTTCTCTTTTTCTGACCATTCTCTGTAAACGCTAGAGATGGTTGTGCATGAAAATCCCATTAGATCATCAGTTTTTGAAATACTCAGCCCGTCTGGCACCGATAACCATGCCACGTTCAAAATCACTTAAATCCTCTTTCTTTCACATTCTGATGCTCGGTTTGAACTTCAGCAGGTTGTCTTCACCACGTCTAGATGCCTAAATGCATTGAGTTGCTGCCATGTGATTGGCTGATTAGCAATTTGTAATACCAAGCAATTGAACAGGTGTACCTAATAAAGTGGCCGGTGAGTGTATCTATCTATCTATCTATCTATCTATCTATCTATCTATCTATCTATCTATATATATATATATATTCCCAGTGTCCAGCATTTACTGCTCCTTCAATTTACTTCTGTTATCTAATTTACTTTGTTCTCTTGATATACTTTGTTGAAGAAACAGCAATACACTACTTGTAGCTAGCTGAGCACTGTCAATAACATGAGGCATAAATGTGCAACCACCAGTCAGCAGTTCCAGAGCTTTGTACTTTGTATTTTATATTACTTTACACTTCAGATTAAGTTTTGTTACATTTATACTTTGCACTTTCTATTTTGTGTTTTATTTTGTATACAACAGTGCCTTTAGGATTGTGGTTTTACCTATTCTGATTATGTTTTCACAGTTTCTGTGTAACTTTATCAAATAAAATTTATACTTTGTATATTGCATAAGGCTATCCTACGAGCTAGATACGTTTATACTGTTAGGTAATATCGGGCAGACTTGCTGGGCCTATGAATCTTATCTGCCGTCAATGTCTATGTTTCTATGTTTTACAAGTTACATTGTGTTTCTTCTATTTAAAAATAAAACTAAAAATCTGACAGCTTGAGGTTCCCAGAGAGCTTTATTACTTTCTATGGGCCCAATAATATAGATTCTCTAGTTTGGAGAGAAATTAAAGTGCAGACTTCACAGGGTCTGAACCCCCTGAATTCTATAGGAAAAAGTGTGGAACCTAGACATCCCAGAGAGATGAAGGATAGCTTCCATAGAAAGTAATGAGGCTCTCTGAGAATACAGAATTTCACAGGGTAGAGAAAATGTAACTGGAGAATAACTGGGGCTGATGTAAAGGCTCACTTTGCATCAATTACAAATTACACTGAAATGTTTTAGCCACTATTTAACTTGCTTTTGCCTATAGTTTAGTATATGTTACTTTTCTTTCAGTTAAATAAGTGTATTGTGAATTTTAAACAGAGTTCACCTGCATACAACTGGCAAGATAAATCAGTGAGACCAGCTTGTTTAAAATGCTTACAGCATTTCACAAGGCATTTGAGAGAGCTTTAGACATTGTCTGACAAGATTCTGCCTCTCTACCACTCCTGCTGCTTCCCCTTGTCATGAACCAGACTAAAAAGAAAAGGAAATGGTCTGGGAGGCATTCTGCTTGAAAGGGCTGTGCAGGGATTTGAACCTGTGGCTCTGTGCTTACTACTCTCCTGTTTTGTCTCCATGCTTGTATGTTGAGCCACAGCCAGTTCTAGCAGATTAGTTTCAAATGCAATAGCATGCAACTTGAAAGATCTGTTAAATGAGTATTTGTCTTACTTGTAATTACACCTGTGCAAAACACAGGTGCTCTCAATTTTGGATTTACTCAGAACCAATCCTGTGCAAAACCTCCCTAATTAAGGCCAGCTGTTAGGCTTTACATTGTTTCTGTTTTGTCTCAAGCCAGAACCTGTTTTCTGTACTTTAGTAAATATTTGGATTAAGACTTCACCATTGCACCTGTTTATTACAAGATTGTTTCCTGCCTTCTGCAATTCCTGCACTTCAGTTATTACCAGGAGAAAGACCTTCCTTTTGAATCTGCATCTCTCCTTACTTGTTGCTTCTTTTCTACTCCTGGTGTATTTGAACATAACATACCTGAATAGTATATATTTAAAATACCCTGCAAGTGTTTGCTCAATCAAAGTATAAATCTGATATCTTTTCAATCTATATGTTTTTACTATTCTTCTTTAAAGCAACTGTTCCAGACAATGACGATTAGTAGAAGCCATATAGATTGAAAAGATATCAGATTTATTTAAATAACAAAATACTTTGAGCAAATACTTGCAGGGTATTTTAAATATATTCTATTCAGGTATGTCCAAATACACCAGGAGTGGAAAGGAACCAACAAGTAAGCAGAGATGCAGATTCAAAAGGAAAGTCTTTCTCCTGGTAAATAATAACTGAAGTGCAGGATTTGCACAAAGCAGGAAACAACCTTGTAAACAGGTAACAGGTTTACAGGTAAAGTCTTTCTCCTGGTAATAACTGAAGTGCAGGAATTGCATAAGGCAGGAAACAAACTTGTAAGCAGGTGCAAAGGTGAAGTATTCCTCCAAATTTGTACTGAATACAGGAAACAATGTGAAGACAATATGCAGCCTAACAGCCGGCCTTAAATAGGGTGGTTTTGCACAGGATTGGTTCTGAGTAAATCCAAAATTGAGAGCACCTTTGTTTTCCACAGGTGTAATTGCAAGTAAGACAAATACTCATTTAATAGATCTTTTAAGTTGCATGCTATTGCATTTGAAACTACTCTGCTAGAACTGGCTGTGGCTCAACATACAAGCAAACAGGAGTAATAAGCACAGAGCCACAGGTTCAAATCCCCGCACAGCCTTTTCGAGCAGAATGCCTTCCAGACCTTTTCTTTTTAATCTGGAGGTTTGGTTCGTGACACCCCTTCATTGTTCCTTAAGCTTCCGCCAGCTGCTTCCCCTTCTCTTGGTCAGATTACGAGTTTTGCGTTATGAGTGGCTCAGTAATAACTTGCAAGTTATTTCCACCGCTCACCTTTAATAGCGCTGCTACTACAGGTTTTCCAAAAACCTGCATTTGCAAGCAATATGGCAGCGTTGAGCTCCATACCGCACACAAATACCAGCGCTGCTTTGAGCTGGTTTTACATGCTCATGCACGATTTCCCCATAGACATCAATGGGGAGAGCCGGCTAAAAAAAAGCCTAACACCTGCAATGACGGAGCGTAAAGCTCTGTAACGCAGCCCCATTGATTCCTATGCGGAAAGAAAATTTATGTTTAAACCTAACATAAACCCCGAGTCTAAACACCCCTAATCTGCCATCCCCGACATCGCCGCCACCTACATTACACTTATTAACCCCTAATCTGCTGCCCCAGACATCGCCGCCACCTACCTACACTTATAATCCCTAATCTGCCGCCCCCAAAGTCACCGCCACCACTATACTACAGTTATCAACCCCTAATCTGCTGTCCCCGACATCTCCGCCACCTACATTACACTTATTAACCCCTAATCTGCCACCCCGACATCACCGCCACCTACATTACACTTATTAACCCCTAATATGCCGCCCCCAACATCGCCGCCACCTACCCACACTTATTAACCCCTAATCTGCCTCCCCCAAAGTCGCTGCCGCTACTATACTACAGCTATTAACCCCTAAACCTCTGGCCTCCCACATCACTAACACTAAATAAATATATTAACCCCTAAACCTAACCCTAAGTTTAACCCGAACCCTAACACCCCTAACTTTAATATAATTAAAATAAATCTAAATACATATTACTATAATTACCTAAATAATACCTATTTAAGACTAAATACGTACCTATAAAATAAAACCTAAGCTAGCTACAATATAACTAATAGTTACATTGTAGCTATCTTAGGTGTTATTTTTATTTCACAGGTAAGTTTGTATTTATTTTAACTAGGTAGACTAGTTAGTAAATAGTTATTAACTAATCACTAGCTACCTAGTTAAAATAAATACAAACTTACCTGTAAAATAAAACCAAACCTGTCTTACACTCGTTGACTACATCGAAGCCAACCACACCCTGGACCCCTCCCAATCCGGCTTCAGGAGCAACCACAGCACCGAGACCACCCTCCTCGCCACCACAGACCTCGACCGAGGAGAGACCACCGCCCTCATTCTCCTAGACCTCTCAGCAGCATTCAACACTATCTCCCACCTCACCCTCCGCAACCGACTACACGATGCCGGCATACGCGACAAAGCCCTGGAATGGATAACCTCCTTCCTCACCGGCAGAACCCAGAAAGTTAGACTCCCACCGTTCACCTCCAAGCCCACAGAAATCAGCTGCGGTGTACCCCAAGGCTTTTTGATGAGCCCCACCCTATTCAACATCTACATGGCCCCTCTCTCCGCCATCGCCCGACGACATGACCTCAACATTGTCTCCTATGCCGACGACACCCAGCTAATCATCTCACTCACCATTGACCCCACCACCGCCAAGAGAAATGTCCACGAAGAGCTGACAGCAGTCGCCACCTGTATGAACTACAACTGCCTAAAGCTGAATGCAGACAAGACCAAAGTCCTCCTCCTCGGTCCCACCACATCTGCTTGGAATAACTCATGGTGGCCCACAGCCCTCAGACACCCTCCAACCCCCACCGACCATGCACGAAATCTAGGCGTCATCCTGGACTCATCGCTCTCCATGGACCGGCAAATTAACGCCGTCTCTTCTGCATGCTTCCACACACTTCACCTGCTGTGAAAGATCTTCAAATGGATCCCAACCGAGACCAGGAAGACTGTCACTCACGCCCTCGTCAGCAGCCGACTGGACTATGATAATGCACTTTACGCCGGCACCACCATCAAGATCCAAAAGAGACTACAGCGCCTCCAGAACTCCTCGGCCAGACTAATCCTTGACATCCCTTGTCAATGCCACATCACCAAACACCTGCGGGACCTGCACTGTCTCCCCATCAACAAAAGAATAACCTTCAAGCTTCTCACCCACGCATTCAAGGCCCTCCACAACATCGGTCCCGAATACTTGAACCACCGCGTTACTTTCTACACCCCTACCAGACAACTTTGATCGGCCGACCAAGCCCTCGCTGTCATCCCCCACATCAGGAAAACCACAGCGGGAGGCAGATCCTTCTCTCACCTGGCAGCCAAGACTTGGAACACCCTCCCGCTGCACCTCAGACAAGCTACCACCCTAACTAATTTCAGAAAGGACCTCAAGACCTGGCTCTTCGACTGAACTGCAACCCTCAGTGCCTTGAGAGCCTTACAGGTGAATAGCCGCGCTTTACAAGAACCCAATAGATAGATAGATACACTAAAACCTAACATTACACTAAAATTAAATAAATTAAATTAACAAAATACATTTATCTAAATTAAAAAAAATAATAAACACTAAATTACACAAAATAAAAAAGAAATTATCAAATATTTAAACTAATTACACCTAATCTAATAGCCCTATCAAAATAAAAAAGCTCCCCCAAAATAAAAAACCCTAGCCTACACTAAACTGCCAATGACCCTTAAAAGGGCCTTTTGCGGGGCATTGCCCCAAAGAAATCAGCTCTTTTACCTGTAAAAAAAAAATACAAACAACCCCCCAGCAGTAAAACACACACACAACCACCCCCCCCAAAAAAAAATAAACCTACCTAAAAAACCTAAGCTCCCCATTGCCCTGAAAAGGGCATTGCCCTTAAAAGGGCATTTAGCTCTTTTACGTTGCCCAAAGTCCCTAATCTAAAATTAAAACCCACCCAATAAACCCTTAAAAAAAAATTAACACTAACCCCGAAGATCCACGTACAGTTTTTGAAGACCAGCCATCCATCCTCATCCACCCGGGAGAAGTCTTCTACCAATTGGCAAGAAGTCCTCAACGAATCCGGGAGAAGTCTTCCTCCAAGTGGCAAGAAGTCGTCCTCCAGGCGGGCAGAAGTCTTCATCCAGATGGCATCTTCTATTTTGATCCTTCCGACGTGGAGCGGCTCCATCTTCAAGACATCTGGCGCGGAGCATCCTCTTCTTTCGATGGCTCCTCAAGAATGAAGTTTCCTTTAAATGAAGTCATCCAAGATGGTGTCCCTTGAATTCCGATTGACTGATATAATTCTGACAGCCAATCAAAATTGAAGGGTAAAAAATCCTATTGGCTGATGCAATCAGCCAATAGGATTGAGCTTTAATCCTATTGGCTGATCCAATCAGCCAATAGGATTGAGCTTGCATTCTATTGGCTGATTGGAACACAGATGACATCCGCACCCTATTCGATCGAGGAGAACGCGCCGCCCTCATACGCCTGGACCTCTAAGCAGCATTCAACACCATCTCCCACTGCACCCTCTGCACCCGCCTACACAACGCCGGCATCCACGACAAAGACCTGGAATGGATCACCTTCTTCCTCACCGACAGAACCCAGAAAGTGAGACTCCTGCCCTTCACCTCCAAGCCCACAGAGATCAGCTGCAGTGTAGGGCTATTCGCTGAGCCCTACCCTCTTCAACATCTACATGGCCCCCCTCGCTGCCATCGTCCGACGACATGACCTCAACATTGTCTCCTACGCTGATGACACCCAGCTGATCCTCTCACTCACCAGAAACCCCACCACCACCAAGAAAAACATCCACAAAGGGATGACAGTAGTCGCCTCCTGGATTAGAGACAGCTGCCTAAAGCTGAACACAGACAAGACCGAAGCCCTTATTCTCAGACCCACTACATCTGCCTGGGATAACTCCTGGTGGCCTACAGCTCTTGGACACCCGCCTACCCCCACCAACCACGCACCAAACCTAGGCGTCATCCTAGACTCATCATTCTCCATGGACCGACAAGTCAACACCGTCTCCTCTTCATGCTTCCACGTACTCCACCTGCTGCAAAGGATTTTCAAGTGGATCCCAACCGAGACCAGTAAGACAGTCACCCACGTCCTCGTCAGCAGCCGACTGGACTACGGCAACACACTCTACGCTGGCTCCACTATCAAGCTCCAAAACAGACTCCAGCGCATCCAGACTCATCCTCGACCTCCCTCGCCAATGCCACATCACCAAACACCTGTGAGACCTGCACTGGCTACCCATCAACAAAAGGATCATGTAGAAGCTTCTCACCCATGCGTTCAAGGCCCTCCACAACATCGGTCCCGAATACGTCAACCACCGTGTCACCTTCTACACCCCTGCCAGATAGCTTTAATCGGCTGACTAAGCCCTCGCAGTCATCCCCCGCATCAGGAAGACCACAGCAGATCCTTTTCTCACCTGGCAGCCAAGACATGGAACACTCTCCCGCTGCACCTCAGACAAGCTACCTCCCGTACTAAGTTCAGAAAGGACCTCAAGACCTGGCTCTTCGACTGAACCTCAGCAACCCCAAGCACATTGAGACCCCGGGTGAGTAGCTGCGCTTTACAAAAACCCAAAAACCCAATAGATAGATAGTAATACTCTGGGAATTTCCCTGTTCAGCCCAGGGAACTCTCCTGCCAAAGGGGGCACGTTATGATTGGCTACAGCGTGTTTCGTCATTTTACACTGAAATAGATTATGCATTGCGGGCAGAGGAACGGTGGAAGGATAAGAAAATAAAACAGTGATTATTTATACATTTTAGTGTCTACTTTGATTTTAATCAATGAAAGTACCCTTCATTTACTATTTTTTTACCAATATTGGTGAGCGTCTCATGGGCTTGTTATGGAATATTATAGATGATTTTCACCTCCAGAAAGCAAGTGACTGATATAAGAAGGGCTACCACCTTTCTAAGGGGTAACTTTTAAGTCTGTTTCGGGCCTAGTGTCAGCCCTTGTTCACTGGCAAGTGAACAAGGGCTGACACTAGGCCCAAAACATGTTTGGCTGCTGTTGTTCAAACTCAGTTACAGGACTGTAGCTGATCTTTCATGTTTTTACATGCTAATGATTTAAAATATTTTTTGTATTTAATAAAGTTGTGATAAATTTTTATATATTGCCAAATTCTTTTTATTTGGTCCGGAGATGCAGATTATCAGAGTGTGTATATGTATATATATATATATATTCTTTAAATCCGGTAGTGAGTTTCTTATCAGGGCTGATGCATAAACAGCTAGCTGATAAAAGTTGGTGATATGGTGGTATAGGATGCTGAAAGTACAGCTGAAAGTAAATTCCTTGTGGTGGTTTTGAGTTCTGAAAAGCTCACAGTGTTCAGGTAGATAAGTTGGTGTTTATGGTAGAAAACCGTAATAAATAGTTACATGAACTGCTGTTAATACAGCTGGATGATGATTCCTTGTGGTTTTTTGAGCTCTAGATGGCTCACAATATCCGGATGGATGTGGATTCCTAAGCCTGTCAGTGACAGGGTCCATTGCTGAAGTGTTTGAAGCTCTGTCTCGCCGGACAGGAAGTGACGTAAGATGTGGGTGTGCCCTTACACGTTTCGTGAATTACATTTACTTCATCACAGGGTAATTCACGAAACATCATCCAGCTGTATTTACAGCAGTTCATGTAACTATTTATTACGGTTTTCTACCATAAGCACCAACTTTTTTTGCATCAGCCCTGATAAGAAACTCACTACCGGATTTAAAGAAATATACTACATTTCATCTGCTCACCTATTCTGTCCCTGATCTGGACTATTATTAAAGAGGATTTCTGTTTATCATTTTTTATTGGACATTGGAAAATAAAAGTGTTTTTATTTTAAATTTCACTTTGTGTCCTTGCAAGCATCATTTATACACATCTCATGAGTGCTGCAAATAATATCCACAATTGATCTCATAGTATGTAAACTGAGCACTAATCGGTTTGCATACATAAAGTTTATACCATACTCCAGAGAGGAGAAGCCTTTCAAGTATAAAGAAGGTGAAAAGAAATAAACAGCAACAAGGAAAGAAATCCAGCAACAAGAAATCAAGTTTCTCTATCTTACTCCAGAGAGGAGTAGTTTGTCTGAAATACCAACACATTTCTACTCCAGGGATATCAAGATTTCCACCTGCCAAAAGTTTCTGCATACCAGCTAAGGTTGCCAGCTGTCCTTCAAAAAAATACTGGACAGCCAATGTGGGGGGGGGGGGTACACACATTAATATATATATATATATATATATATATATATATATATATATATATATATATATATATATATATATATATATATATATATATACACATACTCACATTTATATATATATATATATATATATACACACTAAATATATACTGTATATATATATATATATATATACATATATATATATATATATATATAGTGTGTGCATATATTTATATATATATATATATATATATATATATATATATATATATATATATATATATATATATATATATATATACATGTATATGCACACTATATATATATATATATGCCCACACTATATATATATATATATATATATATATATATATGCACACACACTATATCACTATATATATATGCACTATATATATATATATATATATATATATATACACACACACTATATATATATATATATATATATATATATATATATATATATATATATACACACACTATATATTTATATATATATATATATATATATATACACACACACAATTTTGAATTTGAGGATGATATTGCTTTTTAAGTTGTTGTCAGTGTACTACAAACACATATCTCATGGTGATGAGGTGGTGGGAGCCGTTTCCAAAATCTGATTTGATTGAAGACCGTAAAAGTTGTTAAATATCCCACAGTCACTGTCACACAGCAGCTTGCTCTCTCTCACTGAGCCACATAATTACCCACTGACTTGCTTTGCTGCTTGCTGGTAGGGACCGGGTGCTACTTTGACAGTCACACAGTCTTACTCTCAGCCAGCCTGAGTCACACACTGTTGACACACACACACTGAGTCTCAGTCACAGCTCAGCCTCTCACTCAAAATGACTCAACTTTCTCAAGTATGTGTGCCACTGTGCCACGCGAGTCTTTGGATCATGTGACTTGTATGTGTGTGTCACTCACACGCGCTGTAATGCTTGCTACCATGCCTACCCCAGCCAGCACCACGGCACACCACCTGACCCACAACCAGTCAGCCACTGATGACGCTGTAACGCTTGCTAGTTGCAACTGCAAGTCATACACTGTCACTTACCCCTGGCTCAGATAATCTAACCTCACTTAGTTGCTACCGCGGCACCAATCCACCACCTGACCAACGGCCACTGATAATAAAAAAAAAAGCAGAAGAAATGTCCGTTTTTCCTCCATACACATTACCGGACAGAAAATTAAAATACCGGACTGTCCGGTCTAATACCGGACACCTGGCAACCCTAATACCAGCTGGAAACATCTTTACCACAGATAGGATTACATCCCTTCCACGCTTCCAACATACCTCACATGTTTGAGGTTAAACAAGGTGAGCACATTTAAATCTCACTTTTAGTTGTTGATTGCCCAATACTTACATACTGCACCATAATTTTGTTTTGTTTTTCTCCATTCTATGTGCGCTGAACTCTGAAACTCAACTCCATATATTTATATATATATGTGAATATCTATTTTAAAATACTTAGAACATATTCCCCTATGTGAAAAACATTGGAATGTGAAATATTTACAGTAAATACACAGTTTAACACTTTTTAAAAATTTTGCATAAATATGATTTTACATGTTTTCAGCTACTGCAGTGGGCTCCAATACATGTGTGTGTGTGTGTGTGTATAATTTCAACTTGTAATATGAGCACACACAAGCCATAAACCCCTTTTGCTCACATGCAACATTTAGCGTGCCACACGTAATCTAGTCCATTGTTTTATATACCCGTGGCTCATATCTAAAAGCACCACCTGGCATCAACTTCTAGCCATATTTTTTGTATTGTTTAAAGTGAAGGTAAATCCTAGCGTTTTACAAACGCTAGGATTTACTTTTGAAACAAATAAAGGGGACTTTCATTCATGAAGTATAAGGTACTTCATGTAGAAAGCTCCGTTATTTGATTCAATCGGTCACCGTTTTTACCTTGTACAGCATCCCACGACAAAAAATTTTTTGGCTAAGAGGTGACGTTTTCACCTCTTAGCCAATAGCCGTGCGGTAAATCCGGCTTGGCACCCATGGGAGCGCCGGATTTACCGCACGGCTATTGGCTAAGAGGTGAAAATGTCACCTCTTAGCCAATTTTTTTTTTTGCCGTGGGCTCCTGTACAAGGTAAAAACAGTGATTGATTGAATCAAATAAAGGAGCTTTCTACATGAAGAACCTTATACTTCATGAATGAAAGTCCCTTTTATTTGCTTTAATAGTAAATCCTAGCATTTGTAAAACACTAGGATTTACTTTCACTCTAACTTAGGCATTATGGATTCTGGTTCCCATATAACTTTTCAAATCTTATTTTATTAAATAAAAAGTTAAAAATACAGTTGAAATCATACTTTAAAGGTACACAAATTACATATAGTCACTACCATTAATGATTGCAAGGATGTATTTGGAGGTCTAAATGTGTTAATTACAAAATTAAGAGGACATTCAAGTATTTTATTTATGCAACAGAATTATTGCATCACAACAGATCTGCATACAAAATAAATGCTTTAAAAACATGTACAACCTGTAATTTTCTTAGAAAAATATGCATTGCTTTGCTATCTTAGGACACACCCCTTGAAAAGCTATGTCCAATTAGGGACAGATATAAATGAGTTCCTACACATATCAACCAATCACTGTGCAGCATTTTGTGAAATGCACTCAAGTCTGTAAGGTTAAGTGGCAACAGTAACAATTTCAGAGTTAAATTACAGGAAAAGAAAGCAAAATAAATAATGAAAGTGCATTGCAAAGCTTTTTACTCCCTTAAAGGAACAGTCTAGTCAAAATTAAACTTTCATGATTCAGATAGGGCATGCAACTGTCCAATTTACTTCTATTATCTAATTTGCTCAATTCTTTAGATATCCTTTGTTGAAGAAATAGCAATGCACATGTGTGAGCCAATCACACAAGGCCTCTATGTGCAGCATCCAATCAGCAGCTTCTGAGCATATCTAGATATGCTTTTCAGCAAGTGATATCAAGAGAATGAAACAAATTAGATAATAGAAGTAAATTAGAAAGTTGTTTAAAATGACATGCTCTTTATAAATCACAAAAGAAAAAAATTGGGGTTTCCTGTCCCTTTAAATGTGGATGAAAGCACATGTCATCATCTTGGGGGATTGCAGCTAATCTCAGCTTGTGTCTTTTACATTTGCTGCTGCTGTGTATCCTTTGCGTCTTTATTTGTGAAATCCCAGAATACCTTTTTCTTATAGTTTTTGTTTATCTTCAGTGTGTTTGTCTAGATAGATACATGAAGTGGTCTTTTTAAGTTTAGCAGTGACTTGATTAAAAGCCAGGTTAGTGATTGGAAATCATTTGACAACACCTGCAGCCTAACTTTATTTACACATTTAAAGAGTCATTAAACTGCTGTGTATATCTACTAGTCATGATATTATTTAAACTCCTGTTATCATGTCACTGATCTTATAATGAGCAATGGTTCTGTCACAGGGTGTGAGAATACTAAGGTTCCAAGATAGCCTCTGCCTATAAGAAGATGTGAAACTTTGCCAGCCAGTACCTGTAATGGGTTAAAATTATAGTTGTGCTCAGCAGTTTAATGAGACTTTTCTGTGATGCAAGATATGATTTGGGAGGACAATAAACAAGAATTTTTTTTAGCAATCTGAAATAAGTATATCAATAAGTAGTAACTGCTGAATTAATTAAACAATATAAATAAGTGTGGTGTGGGTGTATAGAAAGCAAATGCTCATAAATAATAAATAGCAAATTCATTCTTTACATATTTTAATAGTATAAAGGAAAGCACATTCGATTATGGCTGATTAGGGAATTTATTTGTGATTTATTCTAAAACACACCGGCTGTACTAAAGAAATTATAAAACATGGTTTTCATATTGGCGTTTTTTTTTACTTTGCATTCGCCAGGGAATTTCTAAAGGAAGTATTTCATGCTTCAGATGCAAGAATTTATACCAAGATAAAATTCCTGGAATTATTTGTTTTTCAAGAGCAGTTTTTCTTCAGTTTAACAAAGTACAGAACAAAAAATGTATCTATTTATTTGAAGACATACATCTCATAAGTCCTTTTAAAGGAAATAGTACTCATTTTCTTTTAAAATGTCTATATGAAAGAGCATAATTTTAAGATGATAACAATAGATAAATTATTATTTTTGCATGATGAAAGGTTAAGTATTGCTCGAGTGGGAGCATTAAATCATGCTTCACTTGTAATCTGGCCCTTAATTTGTGTCATACAAGCCACTGCGGACTCTCCGAGAAGGTGTGGAGTTTGAATGCTGGTGTACGAGGCCCTCACAGTATATGCATTTGTGCCCCTGAAAAACAGTTATAACTTTACTAGAAGCAAACAAATATTAAACAAATCACATTTATTTTATATTTTGCGTCCTTTATAGTAGCCACCCTTTGGCTCAGCTTTGCACACCAGCTTCAAGAGGTAGCCATCTGGAATGCTTTTTCTACAGTCTTGAAGAAGTTCCCTTATAATGGCCACTTTTTGCCTGTTTTTTCCTTTAGTCCCTGGTATAGGTCATCCAAAACATATCTGTTGGGTTTAGGCAAGGTGACTGAGGATGCCCAGTTATGTTAAGCAGCACTACAATACTTACACAGACAGGAAGTGTGTTTAGGGTCATTATTCTCTTGAAAAACAAATTAAAGCTCACCTAAGCACAAGCCAGATAAGATGGCATGTTTTTACAGAATGCCATGGTAGCCATGTGTGAATACACCTTTAACTCTTGCTAAATCCCCAACAAAAAAAACCCCATGCCACTATATCTCTTCTCCCAGGTCTCATGGAGGGAACTGCACTTCCGTACATTCATTCATTTAACTTTTCTGCTTCTCAAAAAGATACAACAATTAGAAACAGAATTTCAAATTTGTGCTAATTTGTGCATATTCTGCTATTCTGCTATTTGAAGAACATTGGAATGTGAATTATTCATACTTCACGTCTAGAGCACTTGAGAAAACACAATGGGGTTTGCTCGCAAGTAGCACTCACGCTCCATTGACATCTATCGGGAAATACATTAGTGCAATATTGTAACCAGCTTTTTTTGCATGTTGGGCTGTCTACATATTTTTCATATTATAAGTTATTGTTTCTCTAAACCATTTTTGTTACCCATGTAACCCATGTGTGCTATTGAGGCAATAAAATCATACTTCTTGCCACTCTACATTACTGTACTATTGAGGCAATAAAATCATACTTCTTGCCACTCTACATTACTGTACTATTGAGGAAATAAAATCATACTTCTTGCCACTCTACATTACTGTACTATTGAGGCAATAAAATCATACTTCTTGCCACTCTACATTACTGTACTATTGAGGCAATAAAATCATACTTCTTGTCACTCTACATTACCAATAAAATCATACTTCTTGCCACTCTACATTACTGTATAATTGTATTGATTACTACGCTTAGCTACAAGGTTATATATTGTTAGGTTAAAGGAAAAAAAAAAACAGTTCAGTGTCTAGATAGATAGCTTCTGCAATTAAAGGGAATGTGAAAGTCAGCACTAAAGTGCATGATCTATCAGAATCATGAAAGTTTGAACAACTTTCTTATTTACTTCTATTACCAAATTTACTTTGCTGTCTTAGCATGAACCTGTATGGAGCACTATATAACAACTGCGTTTGCAACAATATTTATAACATTGGTTCACATTGTTGTGAGCATTTATCCCATTGTTACAGTACTGCCGTATAACGCTCAGGGTTCATGCACGCTGCTAAAACCCACCTAGCTATTCCTCTTTAACAAAGAATACCAAAAGAACAAAGTACATTTTTGTAATATAAATAAATTGGAAAGCTGTATTCTGAATCATAAAAGTTTAAGTTTGACATTCACAACCTAATATGCCATTGGAAAATAAAAATGTTACCACTGTATCAAGGACAGGCTGGCACTGCATTTTTACATGTTGAGGAAGCTTTCATATTTCCTGGTAAAAAACATGCTATGGCACCTGATTGATATTTAAGATTGTCTCTACCTTTCCAGCATGATTTGTTTGAACTAGCTGGATTTTTTTCCATGGCATATGATACAAGGAAGAAATGGAGAATTAAAAAGCTCAGTTGGAATGAAGTAAGGAAAAAAAGGAAGCTAAACCAAAGTTTTACAGGAACACACAGAGCTTGGCTGTATTGTTGAACAGGAACGACTGTTGTTTTGATAGAAATCTAAGAATAACTTTTATATATTATATTGCAAGATTATTTTTTCATAGCATTGTATTCTATACTTTAAATGCTTTAAGTGTAAAGGGACATTCTAGTCCCTATTAATTGAAGGAGCACTAGATAAGGTATTTGTTAAGTTAATAAACTGTCTCAAATTGGCATTTTTCATAGTTCTGAAAGTGTGTATTTGCCACTGGTATGGTATTGGCCTCATTCAATGAATCAGTACAGTGTACTGTACACATGTGTGTGTGTGTATATGTATATATATATATATATATAAATAACAAGAGTATAGCAGTTGGCAGTACCTTTTTTTGCTACTGTGTAAATAGATATTACTGCCTACTGCAATATTCTTGTTATTTTGATATTCAACTACTGGATGAATACAGCTACTACAATATATATATACTGTATATACTTTTTATTTTTAATTAATTATTTTTTATAAATCCTTCATAATTATTCAGAACCCTGTATTATGGTCGCTTTCCAATGTAACATTGTCTAAACCCTTCCAAGTTTCAGATCCGTATCCACTGCTCATATATAAATATTCATACAAAAACACAAACAAGTATAATGCAATATGAAAAAACTCTCTCTCCCTCCCTCCCTCCCTCCCTCCCTCCCTCCCTCCCTCACTCACTCCCTCCCTCCCTCTCTCTCTCTCCCTCCCTCTCTCTCTCTCCCTCCCTCCCTCTCTCTCTCTCTCTCCCTCCCTCCCTCTCTCTCCCTCCCTCTCTCTCCCTCTCTCTCTCTCTCCCTCCCTCCCTCTCCCTCTCTCTCTCTCCCTCCCTCTGTCTCCCTCTCTCTCTCTCCCTCCCTCCCTCTCTCTCTCTCCCTCCCTCCCTCTCTCTCCCTCCCTCTCTCTCTCTCTCTCTCTCTCTCTCTCTCTCTCTCTCCTCTCTCACCTTACATTTTTAGTAACCTTTTTCTAGAACTAGAGAACACTTTTCCTAATATGAACATAGTATAGAAGCCAATGGTGCCGCATTATAAAACAAGAATCCTTGTTGTTTCTGCTCAAGCAATATAAAATCCAACAAAAAGAGGACATACTTTTTACTTTGCTAAAAAGGTGAGAGAAGTGTCTCTCAGGCCAAGGTGGCAAGCCTGAGGCAGGGACGATAGGCCAAAATAAGTAGAGGAGAAAATATAAAACCTCTTCCTGGATAATGAAAAAAAATCTGTAAGCGGGAAATTAAGTAAGGAATAAAAATGGTGAAAGAACATGGAACAAAGTTATATAAATTGATACTGTGAATTTAGTAAACGTTCTAATATAAGCTGAAAATGTACTTGCTCATGCTTTCCATTGAGTCCTTTGTGATTTATAAAACTGATTTATTTAGTCAAGGGCTCACTGTCATGGAAAGATACAGTTCTGGCATTGCTAGTTTCTGATGCTAATAAAGGTTCACACTTGTTTTAAAATACATCAGGAACATTAAAGGGACATGAAACCCAACATTTTTATTTAATGATGCAGATAGAACATATTTTTTTAACAAGTTTCCAGTTTGCTTTTTTGATCAAATTTCCTTCATTTTCTTGGTATACTTTGTTGCAGTAGCAGCAATGACAAGATGCATATATGTGCAGCCACCAATCAGCATAAAGCTCCCAGTAATGCACTGCTGCTTCTGAGCTTACCTAGATATGATTTTTAACAAAGGATACCAAGAGAACAAAGCAAATTAGATAATAAAAGCAAATTGGATAACTGTTTTAAAATTGCATAATTTATCTGAATCATGGACATTTGTTTGACTTTACTTTCCCTTTAAAATGACTTTTTAGTTGTAAGTACTTAATCTGTATATAATTAGTAAATGAACTGTATACAACATTCATGTTTTGAAAGCAATCAATTAGAACTGTCACAGTACTGTGCTAACAAACTTGAAAATCCTGGTGTATAGTTGTATCCTATCATCCTTGGTTATGGCCATTTAGGACTAGCTAAATTATCAGTGTAGTATGTAGCTGGTTCAGGCAATGTGCAGCTTTTTGCAGTATTATGAGGTTAGAGAATTTAAAGCAAAACACTATGAATATTTTATACGCATATTAATGAGGTTATTTCCCACCTCTAGCCATAGGTGCCACCATGTTGAAATCTAGTTTTTACTGCATTTGAGTGCTGATGTGTTTGCACATGTGCAGCAGATCTCCTTCAGATACCTGCAGTCGTTAGGGTTCAAAAGACAACACCCATAAAAAGAGTGGGGTGCGTGAAATGTAGTAAATTTAGTGTTTAATTAACTTAATTTCTAGGTTGTGGGAAGTATGGAACAAAAAACATATTTATAGGAAAGACAAGCAAAATAAATAATGTATATTGCACTTCCTTTTCATTAATTAGTTAAATTATTGTTGGGGGAATTACATTTGGGTTTAAGGTCTCTTTAAGTGTATAAACTTGGTCAAAACACACATTTTAGTCTACTTAGGTTCTCTTTGATACATCATTAAAGGGACATGAAACTTCTATTATCTAATTTGCTTTGCTCTCATGGTATCCTTTGTTGAAAAGCATACCTAAGTAGACTCAAGAGCTGGTAGCAAACTGCTGATTGGTGACTTTTCAAATAAACCTCTTTTGTTGTTACCGAAGAGTTCAGCTAGCTCACAGTAGTGCATTGCTTCTCCTTCAATAATGGATAATAAGAGAATGAAGCTGAATAGAAAATAGACGTAAATTGAAAAGTATATATTTTCAAATGTCATATACCTAAACTCTTCATATTACCACTGATATTAATTTTCTGTCCACTGTCATAGTGTCTTCTGACTTCCATATTCAATTTTCCTGGGACTGTAAATTCTTCAAGCTAAAGCTATTAAACATAATTACATTTACTTTTGATAAACTAAGCCACACATCGGCCTTTGGTATAATTTCCTCATTTGGGACAGTTACAATACACTTTAAAAACAAGCACCATCATACTCTATAAACACAACCCTAGTCAAAAATGATGATCTTCCTGGTGTCATTCAGGAGTAATTTTCAGCTCTATTCAGAGACGGATATCTTTGTGTGAAAGAGCAACACACAAAGATCTGGGTTTTCACAGATCTTTATGTGCTGTACTTTCACACAAAGATATCCGGCTTCAAATAGAGATGAATGCCACTGGCAGCCGGCATAGTCGGCATTAGTTTCTACCCGAAAGCAATGAATAAACATGTCTAATGCCCACATACTAAAATATTTAAATGTAATTACTGAGTGTAGAATCATTCACTGGCTGTTGATGCTTGTGAAGTAATAAGTAAAGTAATCTGCTTATCATTCTGATGTCATCACCCAGAATGGTTTACCTTAGCTGATGAATTTACAAGCTTGATTATATCTGATGATGAGCAAATGACTAATAAAGTAATTTGATGATCATCAAATGACTCCTAGATGGTCTCTAAAGTAATCCTGTTTGTCTTGGGAAAGCACCATCATAAACGTTCACAACATCATCTCCTGCTTTCTTTATAAAAATGTAAATAATAGCAACAATGTTCAGTGGTTGTCTTAGTCTTAGCTGTCATCATCTCCTGTCAGAAGCGTATTTTACACCAATCTGTATACAATCTTTTGTATTTCTCTTTAATCTACATGTAAGTGCACTAGTTCATTTTGTCTTGCATGCATTATTTGACTAGGCCCTTATTGATTGCACCTTTGTCCATCACAAAAGTGATAATGAAGTATTACCTACTTTGTACATTTGTATTGTAATTTACCATGACCTAGTGTGCTTTCTCATTATCAAGATATGTGCAGTATGTTGAACATTGCTAATAGGAAAAATGCAGGTGGAATGGCATTTATTCTATCTTTTTTTATTGTGTTTTGAAAACAAGAGATTACACTAAAAACGAAAAAGCATATAGCAGGTACCCAAATGTTGAAGCGCTTGAAAGTGATGCAGCATAGCTGTACAAAGCTGACTAGAAAATATCACCTGAACATCTCTTTGTAAAAAAGGAAGATATTTACCTCAAAATTTCCAAAGTATTCACACCCCATTGTAAAGTTACTTTAAGCATCCAATAAGGACACTAGTCCCAAGACTTGCAAGGGAGCATGCTATTGCTTTTTTTTTTTCCTTTGTCAACCTGCAGCTGGACAGTAGCTGAAGTATAAAACACCAAAAGACTGTACAATAAAATATCTCTTGAGAAAGTCGGTCGGACCCCGACTAAACACGTAGAGAAGAAAGCAAGTCTCCACGACATTTTCCCTAGACGTCGGGTTGTTTTCTGAGCAGCCTCCATTCTCTGAAGTCTCCTGTAGCAGTCCGGTAACGCTTGGGCTATCGAAGGAATTGGTTGCAGCACAACACTCTCTCAAGTACCCACAGAAGGAGTTGGATGTGGTGACTAATGTGAATCATTTCATGCCTATTTTAATTTGCACATTGTACGTATATTTTTATTTGCGCATTTGCGTACCGTATCAAAATACAGTTTTACCCTTAGAGTGGTTTGCACTCTGTCGCTCTTTTGTTTATATTTCCTTAGTAGCTGAAGTATAACTGTTATAAATAATGAAAGTATAATGCAAAGTTGTTTTACTACATGTGATTAAACAATTTATATTAAAATCTTGAGGTGTTTAATGTCCCTTTTAAGAATTTTTTGTCATATCAAAGTAATAGTTACATTTGTTTTACATATCCCCTAATGGTACTTCCTAAATTGATTAATCTTCTGATCCAGATTCCCAAATATGTTGCATGTCATGTTATAAATTGAAATTATAAGTAGAAATAATAATAACAATGGTCAAAATATGTTTATATGGATTTGTTCAATCTATAAGGTCAGGGATGGGGTAATGTGTTTTTCTATAATCTAGGTATCGGTTTCTTTACACTATTGACAAGCAATTGGAACAATATGTTATGAGTTATAGGTTAGGGAATAAATTAAATAAGCCTGTTATTGGGTCCATGGTGATTTGGCTAACAAAGAGCTTATTCAAATATTTCAAATTTTAAATAGTGAGCATGCACTATTACAGTTTCTCCAACAGCTATCCGAAGAACCCTTAAAATGTTTTGAGTCTTTTTGGTGTCAACAAACATACATAACTTTCATTTAAGTTATTGTTACATACCAGAGAAGTATCCTGCAACTGGTGTGTAAGCTTGTAAGAAGAACATGAAACATTTAAATATAAATAATTTATTAGGAGCCGAAAACGCCTAGCTATTGTATGTATATTTTTGTATGTTAAGTTTCTCCAATCATGATCAACTCTTAAATACATTTTCCTACGCTGACATGCTGATTTGTGCATGTGCAATTTGAAATAGCTAACTGAAAAATATGAAATGTATACTGCTAAACTGTCATACAAGAAAATAGCGAACTGAACAAGAAGAAAAGGTGGGTGGCGCTTGACAGCCATTTTCAGCTGCTAACAAACTATGATTATTTAAACTTTTCATGTACTTCTTATAAGCTTTTAGATGTGGAACCTGTTGCAATATGTTTGTCTGTAGCAATAAGTAATAAAGAATAAGGGGCCAATTTATCAATTTCTGTCCGACGGATATCGCTGAATGCCGACAGCATACGCTGTTGGCATTTAACATTGCAGAAGCAGTTCACCAGAAATGCTTGTGCAATGCCACCTCCTGCAGATTTGCGGCCGCTAACAGGGGGCGCCAATCAGTCCAATCATATAGGATCAGGTGGATTGCAGACCGCAGCCTCAGAGGCAGAGGACCAGTTATGGAACAGCGGTCTAAAGATCGCTGCTTCATAACTGCTGTTTCCGGCAAGCCTGAAGGCTCACATGGAAACAGGGGCATCAAGCTCCATTCGGAGCTTGATAATTCGGCACCTAAATATTGGGTTTAGACAGTCCCTTTAAAGGGACAGTCAACACCAGAATTTTTGTTGTTTAAAAAGATAGATAATCCCTTTATTACCCATTCCCCAGTTTTGCATAACCAACACAGTTATATTAATACACTTTTTACTGCTGTGACTATCTTGTATCTAAGCATCTCCTGACTGCCCCTAATCACATGACTTTTAGCTATTATCTATTGACTTGCATTTTAGCCAATTAGTGCAGTGTCTGCCAGTGTCAGATTTTTCTTACCTTAATTCCGATTGGCTGATAGAATCCTATCAGCCAATTGGAATTCGAGGGACGCCATCTTGGATGACGTCCCTTAAAGGAACCGTCATTCGTCGTTAGTCCGTCATTTGAAGAGGATGGCTCCGTGTCGGCTGACTGGAAGATGGCTCTGCTCTGCTCCAGATGGATGAAGATAGAAGACCCCGCTTGGATGAAGACTTCTACCGAATGGAGGACCTCTTATTGCCCCGCTTGAATGAAGACTTCTACCGGATGGAGGACATCTTCTTGCTCCGCTTGGATGAAGAATTCGGCTCGGCTGGGTGAAGACGACTCAAGGTAGGGAGATCTTCAGGGGGTTAATGTTAGGTTTATTTAAGGGGGTTTGGGTGGGTTAGAGTAGGGGTATGTGGGTGGTCGGTTTTAATGTTGGGGGGAAGTATTTTTTTTTACAGGTAAAAGAGCTGATTACTTTGGGGCAATGCCCCGCAAAAGGCCATTTTAAGGGCTGGTAAAAGAGCTGATTACTTTGTAATTTAGAATAGGGTAGGGCATTTTATTATTTTGGGGGGCTTTTTTATTTTATTAGGGGGCTTAGATTAGGTGTAATTAGTTTAAACTTCTTGTAAAAATTTTTTATCTTCTGCAATTTAGTGGGGCTTTTTTTGTTTTATAGATTAGCTTATTTAATTGTATTTTAGTTTAGATAATTGTAGTTAATTTATTTAATTAATTAATTGATAGTGTAGCGTTAGGTGTATTTGTAACTTAGGTTAGGATTTATTTTACAGGTAATTTGTACTTATTTTAACTAGGTAGCTATTAAATAGTTATTAACTATTCAATAGCTATTGTACCTAGTTATATTGTAGCTATATTAGGGTTTATTTTATATGTAAGTATTTATTTTTAAAAAGGAAAAATGTATTTAATGATAGTAAATTTATTTTGATTAATTTAAATGATATTTAAAGGATTACTTTCTGTTATAATTTTTAAGCTAAACAACTAACATATTAAAGTTAATAAACAATTGAAACCTACTGACATATATTTTCTCCAAAACGAAGTTTCATAACGTTCTAAAAGTTATATCTTTTATTCGCCGATGATGTCACGTTATCCTGCCCACTATTTTCAGCACTGCATGTTCAAAATACTTAAACCAATAACTTTGTGTTTAAAGCGCCATTTTGAAACCTAGGTCTTGTAAATGGATTGGTACAGAGCAAAGGATACCCACGGAGTGGGTTTGGAAAACAATTACATTTGCAGACAAGATTTCTGATATACTGTAGAGATATGTTAATGAAATGCTATTGATAAAAGGCGTATTTGGGATAGTTAGTTAGTAACAGGCATAGAAAATATTTACTTACAGTGGCTCTTTAAGTTAGGGGGGGTGTTAGGGTTAGGGTTAGACTTAGGTTTAGAGTTAATAACTTTATTATAGTAGCGGCGACATTGGGGGTGGGAGATTAGGGGTTAATAATTGTAGGTATGTGGCGGGGATGTTAGGGAGGGCAGATTAGAGGTTAATACTATTTATTATAGTGTTTGCAAGGCGGGAGTGCGGCGGTTTAGGGGTCAATACATTTATTATAGTGGCGGCGAGGTCCGGTCGGCAGATGAAGGGTTAATAATTGTAGGTAGGTGGCGGCGACGTTGGGGGGGCAGATTAGGGGGTAATAAATATAATATAGGTGTCGGCGATGTTAGGGGCAGTAGATTAGGGGTTCATAGGTATAATGTAGGTTGCGGCGGTGTCTGAAGCGGCAGATTAGGGATTAATAATATAATGTATGTGTCAGCGATAGCGTGGGCGGCAGATTAGGGGTTAATAAGTGTAAGGTTAGGGGTGTTTAGACTCAGGGTTCATGTTAGGGTGTTAGGTGTAGACTTAGAGAGTGTTTCGCCATAGGAAACAATGGGGCTGCGTTAGGAGCTGAACGCTGCTTTTTTTCAGGTGTTAGGTTTTTTTCAGCCAGCTCAGCCCCATTGTTTCCTATGGGGATATCGTGCACGAGCACGTTTTTCCAGCTTACTGCTACCGTAGGCAACGCTGGTATTGAGAGTTGAAGTGGAGCTAAATTATGCTCAACGCTCCCTTTTCTGAGGCTAACACAGCCATTCAGGCAACTCTAAATACCAGCGTTGTCTTAAGGGAGCGCTGGAAAAAAAAGCAGCGTTAGCACCACAGGTCTTTACCGACAAAACTCTAAATCTAGGCCATGGTATGGAATCACATGTGATGTTTTGTGTTTTGGAAAGTTGATTTGATATTACATGTGTGAAGTATTTGTGTGTGATATTTAAGAAATAATTTTGAAAACTTCAAATTACTCACAAATATAAACTTACAGCTGCCTGTGTCCTGTTGCTGCAGCTAAAAACTATTCTATAAGATCAATTAAAGGGATACTAAACCTACATTTTTTCCTTCATGATTCAGATAGAACATGCAATTTTACAGTGAAGGTAAAGTTCGCTGTATTTGAATCTAATACTACACATTGCAGCACAAATGAATGGCACTTTCATTCATCAAAAATTCTAATTTTACTTTTCTACCATGTTTTTGCCATTTTTATTTGACATCTTACTATATATATCCAAATTCAACCCGTTTTTTTTTTGTTTTGTTTTTTTTAACATGCTGGTCACAATTTTACCCCAGCCAATTGTCTTTCTGGCCGTTAGGTGGCCGTCATTTGACGTCATCCCTCTCTTGGATGCTATGCGCATGCATTACCTTTGTTTGCTCTCACTGGGAAGCCAAGCGCGGCCCCGTTTCGTATGCTTAATACCAGTTTTTTTTTATATAGAGGATTATGTAGCAGGCTTATTTCCAGAAACTGCAGGCTGGGATTACCGCCTGCGCATTGTTGACTGGTGACGAGTTTATGCACATACGCAGTTCATTTTGTCGCTGTGTAGGAGCCTTGGAGACACGTATAGAGTGGGTGGAACCGCTCTATACGTCATAAGATGCAAAATCAGGAAATGGCTCATGGGAGGAGATTGAAACGGAACGGTAGGGAAAAATAAAACATCAATATTATAGAACTAAGTAATGTTTCAGAGAAAATAACTTAGTGACTCTGTATTTTATAAGCTGCGTAATTGAATAGTGCTTACAGAACGATCTAACTTTACCTTCACTTTAAGCAACTTTCTACTATATTCCTATTATCAATTTTTATTCTTTCTCTTGTTATCTTTATTTGAAAAGCATGGATCTAAGCTTAGGAGCCAGCCCATTTTTGGTTCAGCACCTGGGTATCACTTGCTGATTAGTGACTAAATGTAGCCACCAATCAGCAAGCATTATTCAGGGTGTTGAACCAAAAATGGGTAATCTACTAAGTTTAGATTCCTGCTTTTTTCAAATACAGATATCAAGAGAATGAAGAAAAATTGATAATAGGACTAAACCTCCTCATCCCTAACCTCCAGATTATATACTCCACTCTGGGTAATGTTGTATGGTTGTACAAAATAATTAATAATAATAATGTCTTCCATGTCTGTGTTTATGCTTACCGTGTGTTATAAAAATATTGCCAAGAATTCACTTTAAATGCATTCTTTAAAGTTTCTTTTTGCAATGTTTGGTTATGTATGCACATGAAATGCTTGGTTTACAGAAAAAAGACACATTTTTGGTTAACACAGAAAAAAACGTATGCACATAAAAAATGCAACACTTGCTACTAAAAAGGCTTCAGTGATATGAAGTGGATCAGCAGGTAAAAAATGAATACTGTTGCAACTTTTGATAAAGCACTTTAAAAGTTGTGTATATTATGTTGTTTCTTTGTACAATACTGTATGTATAAATGTAATTTCTGAACACATTCTCATTATAGGACTTTCACCATGGTAAAATATTATGGGTATTATGAATTAGCCTATTGTAACATCTATACTCTATGAAAGCAATTAAAATCATTAAAGTGTTTGATCTTCATGCCAATTATCTCACTTTGGGCAACTTAAAATGATGATTAAAACAGTTTCCACAGTAATGCAATTTTAGCCGTTTGCTTTTTTGAAATAACTACAAGCACCTGCTTGGATTCATCCACTTATAACTAATATCTTGTGACATCTAGTAAGGTTTTACTTTTAAATATATTAAAGACCATAAAAAATCCAGTTTTTTTTAGTTCTATATGCTTTTAATGTTTTAGAGCTAGGCAAATAGTGAATAGTAAGTAATTAACTGAGATGAAATGAAATGCCTGTCATACAAAATATGGAAACGTCAACTTATGAGTTTTTTCAAACATATACTGTATAGACCTCAATTCTTTTTCCTATATGTATGGACAAATCTCATAACATATAAATGGGATTGCACTAATTGCATGAGAATATGTATTTTTAGTTTTACCTCAAATCAAATCTTCCTCAGTGTAATGAGAATTAGCAAAGTTGTTTGTTACATAAGGTAATTAATAAAGGCTAGATTTCAAGTTTTGCGTTATGAGCGGCTTGGTGCTAACTTGCAAGTTATTTCCACCGCTCACCCTAGCCTAAAGTAAACTGCCAATAGCCCTTAAAAGGGCATTTTGCAGGACATTTTCCCAAAGATATCAGCTCTTGTACCTGTAAAAAAAATACAAACAATCCCCCAACAGTAAAATCCATCACCCAATCCACCACCCACACGTCATCCAAGATGGTGTCCCTTGAATTCCGATTGGCTGATAGAATTCTATCAGCCAATTGGAATTAAAGGTGAAAAAATCCTATTGGTTGATGAAATCAGCCAATAGGATTGAGCTTCAATCCTATTGGCTGATCCAATCAACCAATAGGATTAAGCTTACATTCTATTGACTGTTCCAATCATCTTGGGTGACGTCCCTTAAAGGAACCTTCATTCTTCAGTAGCCGTCAAAAGAAGAGGATGCTCCGCGCCAATGTCTTAAAGATGGAGCCGCTCCGCGTCGGAAGGATGAAGATAGAAGATGCCGTCTAGATGAAGACTTCTGCCCGTTTGGAGGACCAATTCTTGCCGCTTGGATGAAGACTTCTCCCGACTTCATTGAGGACCTCTTGCCGCTTGCATGAAGACTTCTTCCGGCTCGATGAGGATGGATGTCCGGTCTTCAAAAACTGTAAGTGGATCTTTGAGGGTTAGAGTTAGGTTTTTTTAAGGGTTTATTGGGTGGGTTTTATTTTTAGCTTAGGGTTTTGGGCAAGGAAAAAGAGCTAAATGCCCTTTTAAGGGCAATGCCCATCCAAATGCCCTTTTAGGGCAATGGGGAGCTTAGGTTTTTTTATTTGGGGGGTTTAGTTGTGTGGGTGGTGGGTTTTACTGTTGGGGGTATTGTTTGTATTTTTTTTTACAGTTAAAATAGCTGATTTCTTTGGGGCAATGCCCAGCAAAAGGCCCTTTTAAGGGCTATTGGCAGTTTAGGCTATTAATTAATGTAATTTATTTAATTGTAGTGTAATGGTAGGTGTTAGTGTAAGACAGGTTAGGTTTAATTTTACAGGAAAATTTGTATTTATTTTAACTAGGTAGTTAGTAAATAGTTAATAACTATTTACTGACTAGTCTACCTAGTTAAAATAAATACAAACTTACCTGTAAAATAAAAATTAAACCTAAGATAGCTACAATGTAACTATTAGTTATATTGTAGCTAGCTTAGGGTTTATTTTATAGGTAAGTATTTAGTTTTAAATAGGAATTATTTAGGTATTAATTGTAATTTTTATTTAGATTTATTTTAATTAGGTTAAAGTTAGTGGGTGTTAGGGTTAGACTTAGGGTTAGGTTTAGTTGGTTAATAACTTTAGTATAGTGGCAGCGATTTTGGGGGCAGCAGATTAGGGGTTAATAACAGTAATTTTGTTTTTGGCGATGCTAGGGACAGCAGATTACGGGTTAATAATATTTAACTAGTGTTTACGATGCTGGAGTACAGCGGTTTAGGGGTTAAGATGTTTATTATAGTGGCAGCAATATCGGGAGTGGCAGATTAGCGGTTAATAATTTTATTTTAGTGTTTGTGATGCGGGAGGGTCTCGGTTTAGGGGTTAATAGGTAGTTTATGGGTGTTAGTGTACTTTTTAGCACTTTAGTTATGAGTTTTATGGTACAGCTTTGTAGCATAAAACTCATAACTACTGACTTTCAGTTTACGGTACGAATCTTGACGGTATAGGCTGTACCGCTCACTTTTTGGCCGGACAGACAAACTCGTAATATCGGCGCTATGAAAGTCCCATTGAAATAGGACTTTTTGAAAGGTGCGGTAGTTACGTTGCGTTACGACCAAAAAAGTGTGCGGTGCACCTATGCAAAACTCATAATAGCAGTGGTAGTGAAAAAGCAGCGTTATGAGGCTTTTTCACTCATAACGCAAAACTCGTAATCTAGCCGATTGTAATTTAATGATTGTTTTTCATCTCTACAACAATGCTCAAGAGGATATTCCCATTTTTTACACTGTGTTTTGTCAAATTCTAATATAATACAAACTGAGGCAGTCAACCTTTAAAGCAAATTATTATTTAATACATATTAGTATTTACTTTACATTTATTTTAAAGCATTTTAAAGTGTTTTAGGTTTCTTTAAGCAACTATGAGTGACTTTGATAATCTAAAGCTCTCCGCTCTGGTGAAATTTTCTATGCAGACTCATCAGTACAGTGAGGCCCCTTGATTTTTTTTTATATATGCTTATGAAAGAGGGACACATACAGATAAAAAAAAAAAAAAAAAAAAACTGTATCCAAACTGTTTGGGACTGGAAAAGGTTTGGATTTCATAATAGTTTGGATTTTGGAATATTTGCTTCTGTTAAATGGGACAGTTTGGAGAGGGGTTGGAATAAAATGTAAAAAACAATATCTTATGTCATTACGGAAACTTTTACTTCTCATAATACCGCTCATATATTTGACCTAAAAGTAGTTATATATAATTTTTTAATACTTTTGTGTGTAAAACAGTACCCTCAGAAAGCTAGTACAGTACTGTAATCAAGAAGGTACTATTTCTTGTTTTAAATAAATATAGACTATTATTTGTATTTTAGAACACAGAAACCAAACCAAAGATGCAGGCAGAGAAGTTTCTGACTAATATGCAGGGAAAATAGTACTTTTTGATCATTTTATTAAAAAAAAAAATTAATTAAAAACTTTGAATTTCAAAACAGTTTTGGACTTTGGAATTCCAGATTTCTGGATGTACAATAAAATAAAATGCTCAAACCCCCTACCCCCCAAAGATTTTGTTTGATTGCTCTCCGACAATTTTTTGATCATCAGGCATGGATAGACTCTTTGGAGTGTAATGTGTGAGACTTTTAACATAGGAACTCCCATATAAACTGTAAATATGTACAGTATAAACTGTAAATATGTACAATATGACAATTTAAACTCAAGCTAATACAGGTAGCCGTCAGTTTACGCTGGGGTTAGGTTCCAGGAGGAATGGTTGTAAATCGAAACCGTTGTAAATTGAAACCCAGTTTATAATGTAAGTCAATGGGAAGTGAGGGGGTTAGGTTAATACCTAACACCTAATACATTATTTTTAAAACTTTGAAATGAAGACTTTAAATGCTAAACAGCATTATAAACCTATTAATATAGATTGTATCATCATCAAACTAAGTTTAATGAACAAAAACATTTGCTAACAGCACCTATTTAAATAATCACACAACAGACTGCATCATCATCAAACTAAGTTTAATGAACAAAAACGTGTTTTTACTTGCATTTTTCTGCAATCAGTTCTCTGCATTGTTAACATGTTAGATAATATTGGGTCTGCACCTATTCTATGCATTTCAATCTGCAGTGATTAATAGGCAATTAGGCACCCTTACCTCAAGCAGCTGGACAGGAAGATAAGTGGCTACTAAATCTTTTTTGCTCGATAGGTCTGGTCTGCTCTGTGTACACAGATCAATTTCAGGCTGTTAAGTTGCATATATTTGCTGAAAAACAAGCGGACAGCTCCACCTACTGGCTATTTTAATTAGTGCACTTTGCTTTCCAAAGCTTAGCAATAGCAGTCACATGACTGAAAAAAAAGGTTGTTATTCTGAAATGGCGTAAATTGAACCGGCGTAAACTGAGGGCCACCTGTATTAGTGTTTTTCATGTGGCTAAAACTATTTTTTAGTGCTAAATTACCAAACAGTAAACATGACAATGCATCCTTATTCAGGTTTATATTGACAACGATAGACATTGGACCGGCTTTTAGTTGTGTTTATGTGCATGTCAGTAAGAGTGCATGTGTATAGTAGATAGGAGTGCATGTGTATAGTAGATAGGAGTGCATGTGTATAGTAGATAGATGTGCATGTACATGTATAACTGTGCGTATAGTGTATTTATGTGCATATGTGTTTCTCAGAAATGAATCTTATTAAATGATTTTGTGTTCAGGATTTTGAAATAAAGGAAGGTCAAAAATTATGGAGCTTTGTATGAGCACCATATAAACTAGCATATGCAGAGTACGATTTTGCATTTCTAATGTCCCATTTATATAGGTATATGAGAATGTGATCTTTACTTTTGGTTCTAGGTACAATTACAGATACATTTTTTTAATAGTTGATATGCAATATTGACAGAAGTGATTTGGTGCCTGAGTGATTATATGCTGTTTGTATATCTGGGGTGGCTAATACAAGATTTCATTATTTTAAAATGAGTAGTGGTCATTGTGCTATATATCAAATTTGACATTTAGTTTTTGCTTCAAAAGCCTGTTTTTTCTCATATGGTTCAATCATTATATTGGAAATATGAGTTTGGCTAAAATGCAAGCCCTGCAGAAGTAGACCATTTCATGTGCCTTTATTTAATATATATATATATATATATATATATATATATATATATATATATATATATATATATATATATATATATATATATATATATATATATATATATATATATAAATTTGTAGACAAAGTGCACTCCAAGCTTTTCAGTCAGATGCCTTGGGTGCACAAACAGTATGTATGGACAGGTTGAAGAAAGTGCACTCTACAGGACTTACTTGTTGATCCACTTTATTCTGAACGTTTTCGAGCCTAACCGGCTCATCCTCAGACGAAAACGTTCACAATAAAGTGGATCAACAAGTAAGTCTTGTGGAGTGCACTTTCTTCAATCTGTCTATATATATATATATATATATATATATATATATATATATATATATATATATATATATATATATATATATATATATATATATATATATATATATATATATATATATAGTATAGTAAGTAGTATAGTAATCTCTCTGCCATGGATTATCACATTACACCCGTGGGGTGGACACGTACGTGAGTACCCACCTTAAGGGGTTTTTTGGAAGTGTTTTTATTCATGTTGTTTTAAATAAACAGACTATGCTATGAGAAGCTCCTTTGTGCACTTATCTTACAGATTGGATACACTTTGCTCTTGAACTCCAAACCAGGTACAGGAGGTTTCACCGATTAGCAGCCGTTTCTTCTCGGACCCATAGTGAATTGGATAACAATAGTGATGTCGCAAACCTAAAAATTTGGGATCGCGAACGTGGAACGCGAACTTCCGTAAAAGTTCACGAACGGGCGAACCGGGCGAACCGCCATAGACTTCAATAGGCAGGCGAATTTTAAAACCCACAGGGACTCTTTCTGGCCACAATAGTGATGGAAAAGTTGTTTCAAGGGCACTAACACCTGGACTGTGGCATGCCGGAGGGGGATCCATGGCAAAACTCCCATGGAAAATTACATAGTTGATACAGAGTCTGGTTTTAATCCATAAAAGGCATAAATCACCTAACATTCCTAAATTGTTTGGAATAACGTGCTTTAAAACATCAGGTATGATGTTGTATCGATCAGGTAGTGTAAGGGTTACGCCCGCATCACAGTGCACAGTGTAGGTGATATACCTGGCCTGACCATACTTTGCAGACCAGGTATCATTGGTCAGATGGACCCTTGCCCCAACACTGTGTGCCATTATAGCAGACTTATATGGCTTTGGCGTTGCTTTTTGGTAATTAGAAGGCTGCTAAATGCCACTGTGCACCACACGTGTTTTATGCCCAGCAGTGAAGGGGATAATTAGGGAGCATGTAGGCAGCTTGTAGAGTTAATTTTAGCTTAAGTGTAGTGTAGTAGACAACCCAAAGTATTGATCTAGGCCCATTTTGGTATATTTCATGCCACCATTTCACCGCCAAATGCGATCAAATAAAAAAAAATTGTTCACTTTTTCACAAACTTTAGTTTTCTCACAGAAATTATTTACAAACAACTTATGCAATTATGGCATAAATGGTTGTAAATGCTTCTCTGGGATCCCCTTTGTTCAGAAATAGCAGACTTATATGGCTTTGGCGTTGCTTTTTGGTAATTAGAAGGCTGCTAAATGACACTGCGCACCACACGTGTTTTATGCCCAGCAGTGAAGGGGTTAATTAGGGAGCATGTAGGCAGCTTGTAGAGTTAATTTTAGCTTAAGTGTAGTGTAGTAGACAACCCAAAGTATTGATCTAGGCCCATTTTGGTATATTTCATGCCACCATTTCACCGCCAAATGCGATCAAATTTAAAAAAAACTAATTTTTTCGCAATTTTAGGTTTCTCACTGAAATTATTTACAAACAACTTATGCAATTATGGCACAAATGGTTGTAAATGCTTCTCTGGGATCCCCTTTGTTCAGAAATAGCAGACATATATGACTTTGGCGTTGATTTCTAGTAATTAGAAGGCCGCTAAATGCTGCTGCGCATCACACGTGTATTATGGCTAGCAGTGAAGGGGTTAATTAGGTAATTTGTAGGGAGCTTGCAGGGTTAATTTTAGCTTTAGTGTAGAGATCAGCCTCCCACCTGACACATCAGACCCCCTGATCCCTCCCAAACAGCTCCCTTCCCTCCCCCACCCCACAATTGTCCCCGCCATCTTAAGTACTGGCAGAAAGTCTGCCAGTACTAAAATAAAAGGTTTTTAATTTTTTTAAAACATTTTTTTAAGCATATTTACATATGCTGTGGTATAGCATCCCCCCTTAGCCCCCAACCTCCCTGATCCCCCCCCCAAAACAGCTCTCTAACCCTCCCCATCTGTCTTATTGGCGGCCATCTTGGGTACTGGCAGCTGTCTGCTATTATTTCAAAGTCAAAAAAGTGTTTTTTTTTTTTTAAATGTACACTACTGTTACACCAGATATGAGTGGTGGCACTGGGCAAGTGGGCACAGTATACGCTGTGAGCCTGACACACACGCTGGCAGGCAGGCAACTGCAATTAGATTACACAGGAAAAAAAAGCAGACTGATGTTCTAGCCCTAAAAAGGGATTTTTGGGGTGCTGTCCTTACAGCAGAGATCAGATGAGTCCTTCAGGACTGTAGTGGACACTGAATACACTAGCCTAGCTATCGATTTCCCTATTAAATTAGCAGCAGCTACACTGTCCCTCCTCTCACTAAGAATGCAGCTTCCAAATGAATCTAAAATGGATTCTGTCCAGGAGGTGGGAGGGTCTGGGAGGGAGGGTCTGCTGCTGATTGGCTGTAATGTGTATTCTGACTGTGAGGTACAGGGTCAAAGTTTACTCAATGATGACGAATAGGGGGCGGATCGAACATCGCATATGTTCGCCCGCCGAGGCGAACGCGAACATGCTATGTTCGCCGGGAACTATTCGCCGGCGAACTATTCGCAACATCACTAGATAACAACACCCAGATAAGACTTTTCATATTTTTTTTGTTCTCCTTCTCAACAAGAGAGTTTTCACCTATATTCACTTATTTACAGTGTTTTATTTTATTTATCTTGTGTGCGCAGTTTACATTGTTAGTGTGTATATTACACACTCACTTTTCTATTGTTTTATATATATATATATATATATATATATATATATATATATATATATATATACAGTATATATATATATATATATATATATATATATATATATATATATATATATATATATATATATATATATATATATATATATATATATGGGTCAAGCCCAGTGGGAACGCATGGGAACAGAGTTCCTGCACTATTTTTGCAGGTGGAACTAAGTTCCCCCTGGACAGAGAACAGAAATGCTGCTGGTGGGAGGAGCTGGAGTACAGTCTGGTTAGAGGCATAGGGAGATTCTCTAATAATGGGCAGTAACTCTTCCTACAATACACTAAATGAAAACCTGTCTGCGGTCCTGCTGTGTGATCTCCCCGCACTATATGGAACTCATGGTGCATACATTTCTGTGTGGCTTGCACCTTAAGTGGGTGAGACTCTGTGACAGAGGAGGAGTCTGGAGTTGCTGTCAGACACGTAGGTCTCAATCAGCCCTGGAAAGGAAGGAAAGGGGAGGGCGCAGGGTGTGAGGAACTGAAGCTAAGCTGACTATGCACCATGTGAGTTAAAAATAAAGTATGGACACCCTGTATCTTGACATTAAACAACAGGCATTCATGTACGTTTAGTTTAGTTATTTTAAAGTTGTTTTAAAAACAGTTCTGTGTTTCACCACAAAATAAATGTGCTCATCAAGCAGGGAAGAGTCACTTCCTTCCAGATTCCTTCTTTCTCTCTGATTGGAATTCCTTTTAATTCTTTCAGATATAGCTGGGATGAGGTTTGCAAGGGAAATAGATGTGTACACAAAAAGGAAAATAGTTCTTGCAATTAAAGGTGTTTGTGAAACATCTTGTAGTAGGATAGACCCAATTACTTTATTTTATACAGCAATAGTATGTGCAGTCTGTTTATTAATGTTGTATGTCTATCAATTTATGGTCAGCAGGCCAAATTGTCTGCAGAATGCTAACCTGTGCAAGATAATATATTTGCTGCAGATTCAACCTTACCCGTTTTATCCCAATGTGCAAGGTGACCTGTTTTGCTTTCAATATCACTGTGCCCTCATGGCTCCTGCTTCCTCTGCCAATGTTACTTGCTTCACATTTACTTGGAATAAGTGTCAGTGGTAAAATAAAATGACACCCAGATGCCTTTTGACCATAATTTTACTTAAAATCACATTCAGCTAGATTACGAGTTGCGCGTTATAAGTCAAATAGAAGCATTGTGGCCCATAAAACATAATTTTCCCTAATGGAGCCATTACGAGTCTTGTTGGTATAGCTGTACCGCAAGCCTTTTAGCCTGTAATGCAACGTCAGTACTGCACTCTTAAAAATGACGTTTTTTAATGGGATTCCCAGAGCGCTGGTATTACAAGTTTTGCGTTCTTGCTAAAAAACTTGCGTTACAGCTTAAAACAACAAGATCTGTAATGCCATCTAAAGTAAGTAGTTATGAGTTTTACACTACAAATCTGTAACATAAAACTCATAACTAAAGTGTTAAAAAGTACACTAACATCCATAAACCACCTATTAACCCCTAAACATCGCAAACACTATAATAAATGCATTAACCCCTAATTTGCCGCTCCCAACATCGCCGCCACTAATAAAATGTATTAACCCCTATTCCGCCGCCCCCCGACATCGTCACCACTATGCTAAAGTTATTAACCCCTAAACTGCTGCCCTCCCGCATCTCAAACACTATTTAAATATTATTAACCCCTAATCTGCTGTCCGCCCACATCGCCCCCACTATACTAAAATTATTAAGCCCTACACCGCCGCCACTATAATAAACCTATTAACCCCTAAACTGAAAGCCCCCCACATTGAAATAAACGAAATTAAACTAGTTACCCCTAAACCTAACAACCCCCTAACTTCATATTAAATTTACAATTTCCCTAGCTTAAATTAAACTAAAACTTACCTGTCAAATTAAAAACCGTAAGTTTAAACTAACAATTTAACTAACTACCAATTAAAGGGCCATTATACACTCATTTTTTCTTTGCATAAATGTTTTGTAGATGATCTATTTATAAAGCCCATAAAGTTTTTTTTTTTTTTTTTTAAATGTATAGTTTTGCTTATCTTTAAATAACATTGCTCTGATTTTCAGACTCCTAACCAAGCCCCAAAGTTTTATTTGAATACCGTCAGCTACCTTCTCAAGCTTGCTCCTGTTTGTGTAAAGGGTCTTTTCATATGAAAAGAAGGGGGAGGGGGGAGTGTCTTATTTCCCACTTGCAGTGGGCTTTCCGACTTCCTTTTCAACAGAGCCAAACTGACAGCTTCTAAGTAAGTTTTTAAACCATTTTATACTAGATTTTTATATCAGTATCTGTGCATATTATTCTTTATAGTAGTGTCTATTACATGCAGTTACATAAAAATGAGTGTATACTGTCCCTTTAAATAAACTAAACTACACATTAAAAAAATCCTAACACTACTATAAAAATTACAAAGTATCTAATTACAAAAACAAAAAAAATACTAAGTTACAAAAAATAACAAACACTAAATTATGGAAAATAACAAACAACATTATCCAAAATAAAAAAAGAATTACACCTAATCTAATAGCCCACCCAAAATAAAAAAAACCCTAGCCTATAATAAACTACCAATGGCCCTTAAAATGGCCTTTTATGGGGCATTGCCCCAAAGATATCAGCTCTTTTACCTGTAAAAAAACAACAACACAAAGACCCCCCCAACAGTAAAACCCACCACCCAACCAACCCCCTAAAATAAAAAACCTAATTCTAAAAAAACCTAAGCTACCCATTGCCCTGAAAAGGGCATTTAGATCTTTTACTGCCCAAACCCTAAACTAAAAAAAACCTACTCAAAAAACCCTTAAAAAAAGCCTAACACTAACCCCCGACGATCCACTTATAGTTTTTTAAGTCCCGCTTGAACGATCTTCATCCCGGAATTGAAGTCCTCATCCAAGCGGCGTTGAAGTCCTTATCCTCTTCATATGGTCGCCGCCGTACACTGACTCTTCAATGCAAGGGATGCAATTCAAGATGGCGTCCCTTGCATTCCTATTGGCTGAAAAATTTGAATCAGCTCATAGGATTTAGGACTGCTAAAATCCTTTTACTGTTTACTGTTGGGGGGGTTTTTGTGTTTTTTTTTTACAGGTAAAAGAGCGGATATCTTTGGGGCAATGCCACACAAAAGGACATTTTAAGGGCCATTGGTAGTTTATTGTAGGCTAGGGTTTTTTTTATTTTTGGGTGGTCTTTTTTATTTTGATAGGGCTATTAGATTAGGTGTAATTCTTTTTTATTTTAGATAATTTTGTTTTTTATTTTTTGTAATTTAGTGTTTTGTTTTTTTGTAATTTTAGGTTTTAGTGTAAGGCAGGTTAGGTTTTATTTCACAGGTAAGTTTGTATTTATTTTAACTAGGTAGTTAGTAAACAGTTAATAACTATTTACTAACTAGTTTACCTAGTTAAAATAAATACAAACTTACCTGTGAAATAAAAATAAAACCTAAGCTAGCTACAATATAACTATTAGTTATATTGTAGCTAGCTTAGGTTTTATTTCACAGGTAAGTATTTAGTTTTAACTAAGTATTATTTAGTTAATAATTGTAACTTTAGTTTAGCTCTATTTTAAATATGTTAAAGTTAGGGGGGGTTAGGTTTACGTTAGGGTTAGGTTTAGGGGTTAATAGTTTAATTTAGATTTTTGCGATGTGGGGGGCTGATGGTTTAGGGGTTAATAGATGTATTTAGTGGTAGTGATATGGGAGGCCAGAGGTTTAGGGGTTAATAACTTTATTTAGTTGCGACAATGTCAGGGAGCAGCGGAATAGGGGTTAATAACTTTAATATAGTAGTGGCGATGTTGGGGTGCGGCGGAATAGTGGTTAATAACTTTAGTATAGTGGCGGCGATATCGTGAGCGGAAGATTAGGGGTTAATAGATTTATTTAGGTGGCGGCGATATCGAGAGCGGCAGATTAGGTGTTAATAACATTATGTAGGTACCAAGGATGTCAGGAGCAGCAGATTAGGGGTGTTTAGACACGGGGTTTATGTTAGGGTGTTAGGTTTAAACGTTAGTTTTCTTTCCCCACATCAATGGGGCTGCGTTACAGAGATTTTCTTTCCGCGATCGCAGGTGTTAGACTTTTTTCTGACACCTTCTCCCCATTGATGTCTATGGGGGAAGCGTGCACGAGCACGTCAAACAGAGCGCTAGTTTTTGGTGCGGTATAGAGCTCAACGCAACCATATCGCCCGCACAAGCCAGGTTTTATAAAACTTGTAATGGTAATGGCTGCGCTATAGGGGTTCTTTACTTTCCCTATAGCGCTCAAAACTCGTAATCTAGCCGACTATTAGTGTTTCTTAATGCAGAGTGAGTGCACACCCAAACCTTATCAAGATCATGATATCAGATGTTTACATTACAGAGCTTTCACATCCTCCTAAGAACCAGGGAGTAACATCTCCTAAAATTGTACTAAGGCTCTTAGCTTTTTGGATTATTCAACATCATGTTTATACAAATGCCCCTTCATGTGTTCTAAAAAAATGTGTCTGACTTTTCAATGTTCAGTATCAGTTGAATCCTAAAATACAAATTTCACCCCTGGCATGTAAAAATGGGTGTCCATCCTCAGGCCCAAAGGCAGCCATTCAACCCTTTATTGGTTTTAATTTGCTTTCATTAACCAGAGTGTATAGATTATATACATATAAATACAGTGTGTGTGTGTATAAAACAATATTAGTTGTGAGAAGTTGGATGTCTTGGTGAGTGCCCACATTTATTTTGGGAAGACTCTACCACTGTGCATATATATATATATATATATATATATATATATATATATATATATATATATATATATATATATATATATATATACACACACACACACACACTAATGTCTAAACCCAAAATCAGATAATTTTTATATATATCAAGAGAACACTCTGGGGCATATGTATCAAGGTCTGTCGGACCTGATCCGTTCAGCATTGCACCAGCAACTCACAAGAGCTGCAGGTGCAACGCTGCCCCCTGCAGACTCGTGACCAATGGGCCGCTAGCAGGGGGGTGTCAATCAACCCGATCGTACTCGATCGGGTTGATTTCCGGCGATGTCTGTCTCAGAGCAGCTGGACAGGTCATGGAGCAGCGGTCTTTGTGAACGCTGCTTCATAACTGCTGTTTCTGGCGAGCCTGCAGGCTCGTCAGAAACACGGGGCATCAAGCTCCGTACGGAGCTTGATACATATGCCCCATAGTATCAAGTACTAGAATATCTCTTTCAGAATGCAGGTTGATCATTTCATTTGTTTTTAAAATTCACATGATATACAGGCCAAACTGCTTAATGGATTTCCATGACATGTTACATGGAGATGCCATTTTAAGTAGTATTATTCCGCTATGACAATAATAATGTTGTACACATGAGACTGAATGAAAAAAATATTTAAAATATAGTGTGCAAGCTTATGTGTAGTTTATAACTTTTTCAGATCTTTAAATGTGAAGTGGAAAACCACAAAATTGTTGACATTAGTAATGAATGTTTTGAATAATAATATTCATATATATTTGTTGTAAAATTGCCCCAACCAAGGCTTCTAGAGGTCTTTCAATAATCTGTAGTGATACTTTCCACAAAAGTGTCATTGAGTTTATGTAGTTGCATAAAAACTGCACAAGTGAATTTACAGCTAGCTTTAAGTGAGCACAAGTAAAGGAGATAAGATAAACACACTAAACAGAGATTTTAAGTACTTTGTTAGCACAATGTGCAGTTTTGCAAATGATAAATCATTTTATATATAGATCTTTTGCAATTCAGTGGTTAAATATGAATATATACTATGCATGTATAAATAACTGCAATTTTCCTTTGAGGGAGCCTTAGATGTATGGCTTGTATTTTTAAATAAGTACTTAAATGCCTAAATTTCCTGGAGATCAGAACCCTAATAATGGTAATTGCAATGCCAGTGAATTTAGAAAAAAATATATACTTTCTTTACATGATGATTTGTTTGTCCTCTGTTATCTGCATTTGGATATTAATTTATGTTTTTCATCTTGGTTCTGAATTTTAGATATGGGATGTGGAACTTGAAAGATCTGCAGAAGCTTGGGCTGAAATGTGTCTTTGGGAACATGGCCCTGCCAACTTGCTTCCATCCATTGGTCAGAACTTAGGTGCTCACTGGGGAAGGTAGCTCTCGGGATTTTATTCAAATGTATTTATATAACTTTATTCAAATTTATAAATGTGATCATATGGTGCAAATTGATCCCTACTAACACTTATTTCTTAAAAAAAGGTTTAGACCACCAACTTACCACGTCCAGGCTTGGTATGATGAAGTCAGAGACTACACTTTCCCGTACCCACAAGAATGCAATCCATATTGTCCATTCAGATGTTCAGGCCCTGTTTGTACCCACTATACACAGGTATGTATTTGTTTTCAATCTTATTCATTATCAAAATATCATCAAGCTATGTTCCATCTCCAGTTAACTGCTCCATAGCAAAATTGTCAATAAAAATGACATGCAAGAAATTAAATGAAAGGGATAAAGTAATAATAATTATCAAAAAGAGCAGCAACCAAATTTTTTTTTTCCCCTTATAAAAATTCATTAAAAAAATATTACATTTCAAGTGAAACCTACAGTGGACGTATCTCTGGGCATAACATATAGCTAAATATTTATTGCTTGTTGGATGCACACAACTGTAATAGTTTACAGGTGCATGTCATCACAAGTCTGCTGATAAAGTAGGTTTATTCTGTACAGGTAAAAACAAAATCTTTTCAAACACTGTTCTATATTTTTATTATTTTTATTTATCTGTAATATCCCCCAGATTCTGTGGTGTCCTATATTATGTTATTTATAAATGTTAACTTTCAATGTATGTATTTAATTATCAATTAAGCTCATGTTTCACTGCATGTTTCAAGATCAATGCTGTGGGTGTGAAGAAGGTTTTATATTATTCATATGTATGTGTATATATATATATATATATATATATATATATATATATATATATATATATATATATATATATATATATAGTGTATAAGTTATGTAACTTTAAAACTATATGTAACAACTGCAAAAATGTATACATCTCGTATTGTAAATATGTACCTTGGTATTTTTTGATAACCTGAAAGGTTGCAACATTACTGATCTATGAATGTTCACCACTTCTCTCTCAGGGCCTAATGATCTAAAGCTCTCCACTCAGGTGAGATGATCTAAAACACTGGTTTTCATACCTGTCCTTGAGCCTCCCCAACAGGCAAGATTTTCAGGATAACCTTGGGTGAGAGCAGGTAAAATAACGAGCAGGTAAAATAACCATGTTTACTAAGCCGCTGTGCTCTAGTTCAGATATCCTCAAAATCAGACCTTTTAGGGAAGCCCGAGGGCACGTTTGAAAACCAGTGATCTAAAATGCTTTCTTTATTCTTTAGCACTGCAAGATCCCTAGTGAAATTTTTAAAAATCAGATTTTGCTATACTTCTCCCAGCAGTGTTCCCTACATTTTTGTATGTGAAGGAGAGACAACCCAGTGCAATATAGCACTCCATGACATGCGAGTTCTGCTGCATTTACAATTTGTTTGTTATATTTTATATTATTTTATACTTCAGATTAAGTTTTATTACATTTAAACTTTACACTGTCTATTTTGTATTTTGTTTATACAAAATTTATTTAGGATTCTGATTTTACAAACTCTGATAATGCGTCCACAATTTCTATGTAACTTTAACAAATTAGGATAATACTTTGTATATTTATGTGTATCTTTTACAAATTACATTGCATTTGGTATTTCTTATTTTTAAAATAATACTGAAAATCTGACAGCTTCAGTTTCCCAGAGAGCTTCATTACTTTCTATGAGCCCAATAAGCAATAATTCTCTAGTTTAGAGAGAAATTATAGTGCAGAGTTCATATGGGCTAAACTCGCTGAGAGAAGGTAATTGGAAAACACCGGGGCCTGATATAAAGCCTCAGATTGCATCAATTACAAATTAAACTGAAATGTTTTCACTATGTTTTAACTTGCTTTTGCATATTGTTTAACATATATGACTTTTCTGTCAGATAAATAAGTGTATTGTGAATTTTGAATAATCTTCACCTGCATACAGTTAGTGAGAAAAAGCTGTGAGACCATCTTGTTTAAAATGCTGACATAATTTCACAAGACTTGTGAGAGAGCTTAATACATACCCTGTTTCCTGAGTTTTATTTTACAATAAAGAAAATACAAAGTGTAATGTAAGTTGTAAAAGATTTACAGAATTATACAAAGTATGATTCTAATTTGTTAAAATAACACATAAACTTTAATAAATGTATTAAAATATAAAATAAAAAGTGCAAAGCTTAAATGTAATAATACTGAAAGGACCCAATCTGGAGTGTAAAATAATATAAAATACAATGCACAAAGTGTAAGTGTCACAAAACTCTCTTGCCATGCAGTGCCATATTGCACTGGGCTTGTCTCTCCTTCAGATACAGAAATAAGAGATATCTCACAGTGCTGGAGAGTTCCACCCTTTTTCTTTTAAGAATTCAGTGCACTACAATTTCTCTCTAAGCAGGAGAATATTTGATCATCAGGACCTCAGAATGTAAGCTACAATATGTTGGAACCCAGTATAAAAATACAAAACTTCTTACAGACACATGTAAAGGGTAAAAATAAAAGAACAGCTCTAGGCACTGAAAAAAACAATAGCATAGTGAGTTATAGTAGAATTGCATACAAAACATACAATAGCTATTACTCTGAATTTTAAAACAGTAGATTTTCTGATAAATTTCAAAATTTACTTCAATTTGCCACTCCCTGTTTCATTTGACAGCCATCAGCCAATCACAGACTCATAATCTTATATGCTATGAACTTTTGCACATGCTAATTAGTAGCTGGTGCCTCAAAAAGCATGAATACAAAAAGACTGTTCACAATAGATAATGGAAGTAAACTGAAAAGACTCTTTTAATTTTGACTTTAGTGATCCTTTAAATATTCTTTAATGTTTGTGTAACATGCATGAAGCAAATGTTTCTGAATGAGGTAATACTGCCAAAAAAAGAAACAATTTTTTTTGTAAATGGCCTAGAATCTATGTGTAAAAGTGCACCATAATGGAAATATAAAAATGTGAGAGTAACAATGAAAAACAATATAATAAAGGAATGTAGGGAAATATGGAGATACGTTAAATTATATCTAAATAAATAAACTACTTTTGCTTTTACTCATGTGCTATAAACCACGGTCTGACCTTTTTACGTGGTTATAGAGAAATGTTGTTATCAGTCCTGGTGAACATATATTATAAACTCTACTAATAGAAACAAAAAAATAAACCATTGCCAAAGAGCAGTGACCCAATATTAATAGGGTTTGAAGAAATGTCACTGTAGATTGTTTTTATGCAAGAACCAGATTTTTAAGCTTTGATGTGTAAGAAACTGTATAAAAGAGAATATCTGAGGATTAATGAGATTAATGTGAGTCAAGCGAGCATGACCGGCAAAAGTTGAAATTTTATTACAAGGACAGAGACTCCTTTTTGCTATATATCTTTTTCCCAAAATAATTTTTTTATTGAGGTTTTATACATCATACATATAACAATGTTCGCCTTTTACAAACATCAGGAAAAGCAAATAGATATGAATAAACTTGAACACATACTTCAACAGTTATAAAACAAGCAGAAGATAGGCCGATGAAACCTTGATTTTGCAATATATTATAATAGCATATGCATCTGAGAATAAATGTGTGTATGGTATAGGAAGGGGGGACAACAACAGTCAGCGGGTAAGCACAGCTTAAAATGGAAGTTGTTGGGATAGAGTATATAGGTTAACACCTAATCTTAACGATATTATGAATGAAAAGTGGTGATGGAGGAGATTTAGTAAGTGTTTAAACAGTGTAACATCCTGTAGCGGTTGAGAGTATAGTTGAGGGAGGTTAATAAACTATGGAAATGGCAGCAGCTATCGACTCATATTCTTTAAAGTGGTCAGATTAGAGTATATGCGGTGTCGCAGGGAGAGTGTGCAGCTAGATGCTAAGTATAGGATAAAATAGGTAGGTGACACCTCGTTACCGAGGCTGTAAGGGTTAGTAAGGTATAATAACTTCAGGAAACATAATTCGGTCCGTAATGAGCCTAGGTGGAATCTACCTGAGGTATTACATAGGCAAGACTAATGGGATGAGTGCATAAACTAATGACAGAGGGGGGTTCTCCTGAGGAAGAGCTATATCAGGCCATATTAAAATTCATAATGGGCAGTAGCCAAATAAAATTAGGTAAGGTCCTTAGATATTTTTCAAATTGTGTATCTGGGCTTATATGGGTATGGCTGCACATGGGATAAATAGGCTGGGTTTATCTAAACAATAGTCAATGAGTACATGCGAGCAAACCATAAGGCTCAGGGGATAGGCACCCTGAACTACGACATTGAGACATGAGTGCTGAATAAGTCTAAGAACTAGTGCTTAGTCATTAGAACAAGAGCTTGTATAAGTATGGCGGGTTATTTGTTTAATATGGGATAGTACTCTATCTAAAGATCTAAACATTTTCATGAAAAAGCTTAGCACTGTACCCATTTATGTGAGTTATGTGCAGCATTGAGTGTGGTTACTGTAGTTAATATATCGCACATCTTATAATTCAGTAGAAGGCTAAAACAGTTAATTATATAAAAAATTACAGCTGGAATTGAGTAGAGCCCACTAGTACTTTTCATAATATGTAAATGGGTACATATGGGTAGAACTGTATAAGGGGTAACTAGACTGGGCACATCTAAATATTAGCTAGTACATACAGATAGGCAGACCAAAAAGCCCAGGAGATGAGCACCCTAAACCAGAGCTTGCGAACACAAATACATAATAGGACTAAGGGCTAGTGAATAGTCATTGGGACATAAGCTTACATTAGTATGGGAGTTTGTTTGCTTAATATGGGATAACACTCTGTCTAAGGATCTGGAAACATTCAGGAGGAGGCTAGCTACCAACTTGTTTGAATTGGATATAGAAATAAATATAATTACTGCAGTTAATACTTATGCATATCCTGTAGCTGAGTTAGAGGCTGAAATAATTAAATTTGCACATATTAAAGCTGTAAGACAAGGGAGGTTAGTATGCAAAATAAAATAAACAATAGGAAATAACTTGTAGTAGCCGGTCCCAGGTGCAGTATTATACCAACATCCAGAGTTACTGAGCAGGCTCAGCCAAGAGAGCATGGGCTAAGGTTTTAACAATATAGCCTACTATTCAACAAGGAAAGTTAACATCAACCTGATATTCAAACCCAGATACATTGGAGAGAAAAAGAAAAACTTCTCTGAGCTAGGGCATGGCGTGTGTCAAATCAGCCAACTCCAGTGCGATGGTCAGATAATGGGCAAGAATGTTTGCTTAGTTTTTCTTGAGGAGTAAGAGGGGTCACCCAAACCATAGAGGAACGGCATATCCTGCCAGAGAAAAGCTGCCTCCACAACCAGCGGACCTTATCTGTGTAAGTATGTCCCTTAGAGAAGAAAGGAGCTAATTCTGCATCTCGTTTAGGGGGATTCACACGCCCTCCATGATCTGTGAGTGAGCTGTTAAGCATCGGATCATCTACAGGATCAGGAATAGCAGAGACTGAGAGTTGCGGGTACTGTAAGCTTAACTTCCAAAGAGAGTTCTCATAATCTATTGAAGCGCTGCTCAGTTGTGACAGGCTCCGTGTGGTTTCAATGCGGAGTGGTAGAGTAACATCCGAGCACTGCACATATCCGCCCAAACTGCTGCCGCCTGTGACCAAACTTAGGTCCTGGGTAGGTCTCCCCTTCTGGGGTAAGGAGCGCTTATCAGTGGTGAGTGTTTCTGCTGGTTGCACCGGATTTTTCTCGAAGGTCTCATATCGACGCCAGGCGCCATCTTGCCTGAAGGTGTCTCTCACAGTCTCTCTCAAATCATTAAAGCTTCTATCTAGCTTGCTGTCGAGTTCCCTCAGTAGCAGACGGATGCTTGAGTAAAAAGTCTCCATCATAGAATAGCAGTGAGAAATATTTATTTAACCCGGATGCCCGGGGGGGGGTTAGTAAAGTTAAAAATAGTAGTAGAAGGCCGGCAACTCTCTGCATCCAAATTAGCTCCGTAGACAGCACTAAAGGTTTAGGCACTAACCTCTTCTTAGCGGGTAGGGTTTAATAGGTCCCTATATCGATCAGAAGTAGTGCACTTAGTAGGATTTGAGGAATAATATAGAAATTTCTTCTAGGATTTCCAGAGCTGCTGTAATATGCGACTTATCATGGCCGCCGGCTAGTCACGCCCCCGCTATATATCTTTTTACTTTACTGCAGACAGCATTTTAACGGACAATAAATTCAAATAAAAAACAAAGACAACAATAAATATAACATAGAAACCAATGAAAACAAGGCTTGAGATGTTATGGATAAAAATGACCAATGAGAGAAGTCCAAGAATCACTAAAATGACCAGTAACTGTAAACTCCTCCTCTTTTCTCTTTGCTGCTCACAGAGATAAGTATATTGTATTATTGCATTATTAAAATAAATACATATTTATTGTTGGTGTTTTTTATTTTCTTTGCATTTATAAATATTGTCTTATATTTATCATTTTTGTAATTTTTTTTTAATTATTTATTTATTTTAGTTTTATTTTTCCTTTATTTTTTTAGTTTATTTTGTGTTTATTTTATTGTTGTTATTCTGTTTAGGTTTATTACTTGTTGTCCTATCTACTTCTGTTTTTTACTTTTTGCTTTCTTTCCGGTATTTTCAAATTCCACCATTTTCTGTTATTTGTATTGTCCATTGTATTTATTTATTGTTGGTTATTTACTTACATTATCATCTTAAATTTAGTTTTTGTTATTACATTTATGTTCCCCTCTTTTTCTTTAATACTGCTCCTGCTTTGTTTTCCTCTACGCAACGATCTCCGGTTGCTTCCGCCATCTTGTTTGTTGATTCCTTATGAGTCACGCCTCCATTTTGTGTGACGTCCTTTTCCCGCCCCTCTGACCTGTCAATCTCAGGTTTTTTCTTTGCCACTCCCTCATTTCTCCTCAGATCTTGACCGGAACAGTAGCTATTTTGGTTTAGCAACATTTATTTAATATTATTTCATTTTGAGCACACAATTGTCTTTATTTACATTGCTGCTTGTTAACTTAATTCTGACATTTTTCAGTAATATTATATAAGATTTAAAATATATTTATTCTCATTTTCAATTTTATAAAGTTATTTAATATTATATTTAGATTTTTAGTATTTATCTAAATTGTACATGATGTCTGATGACAATAAATCTCAGTACTCTGAGAAATCAGTTATGGCTAGATTTAGAGTTTTGTCGGTAACAAGCCGAAAAGCTAACGCCGGCTTTTTTCTGGCCGCACCATAAAAATAACTCTGGTATTGAGAGTCCACAGAATGGCTGCGTTAGGCTCCAAAAAAGGAGCGTAGAGCATATTTAACGCAGCTTCAACTCTCGATACCAGAGTTGCTTACGCAAGCGGCCAGCCTCAAAAACGTGCTCGTGCACGATTCCCCCATAGAAAACAATGGGGCTGTTTGAGCTGAAAAAAAAACCTAACACCTGCAAAAAAGCCGCGTTCAGCTTCTAACGCAGCCCCATTGTCTGCTATGCGGAAACACTTCCTACGTCTGCACCTAACACCCTAACATGTACCCCGAGTCTAAAAACCCCTAGCCTTACACTTATTAACCCCTAATCTTCCGCCCCCGCTATCGCTGACCCCTGCATATTATTATTAACCCCTAATCTGCCGCTCCGTAAACCGCCGCTACTTACATTATCCTTTTGTACCCCTAATCTGCTGCCCCTAACACCGCCGACCCCTATATTATATTTATTAACCCCTAATATGCCCCCCACAACGTCGCCTCCACCTGCCTACACTTATTAACCCCTAATCTGCCGAGCGGACCGCACCGCTATTATAATAAAGTTATTAACCCCTAATCCGCCTCACTAACCCTATAATAAATAGTATTAACCCCTAATCTGCCCTCCCTAACATCGCCGACACCTAACTTCAATTATTAACCCCTAATCTGCCGACTTGAGCTCACCGCTATTCTAATAAATGTATTAACCCCTAAAGCTAAATCTAACCCTAACACTAACACCCCCCTAAATTAAATATAATTTTAATCTAACAAAATTAATTAACTCTTATTAAATAAATTATTCCTATTTAAAGCTAAATACTTACCTGTAAAATAAATCCTAATATAGCTACAATATAAATTATAATTATATTATAGCTATTTTAGGATTAATATTTATTTTACAGGTAACTTTGTATTTATTTTAACCAGGTACAATAGCTATTAAATAGTTAAGAACTATTTTATAGCTAAAATAGTTAAAATAATTACAAATTTACCTGTAAAATAAATCCTAACCTAAATTACAATTAAACCTAACACTACACTATCAATAAATTAATTACATAAAATACCTACAAATAACTACAATGAAATAAAATAACTAAAGTACAAAAAATAAAAAAGAACTAAGTTACAAAAAATAAAAAAATATTTACAAACATAAGAAAAATATTACAACAATTTTAAACTAATTACACCTACTCTAAGCCCCCTAATAAAATAACAAAGACCCCCAAAATAAAAAAATGCCCTACCCTATTCTAGATTACTAAAGTTCAAAGCTCTTTTACCTTACCAGCCCTGAACAGGGCCCTTTGCGGGGCATGCCCCAAGAAGTTCAGCTCTTTTGCATGTAAAAAAAAACATACAATACCCCCCCCCAACATTACAACCCACCACCCACATACCCCTAATCTAACCCAAACCCCCCTTAAATAAACCTAACACTAAGCCCCTGAAGATCTTCCTACCTTATCTTCACCATACCAGGTTCACTGATCGATCCAGAAGAGCTCCTCCGATGTCCTGATCCAAGCCCAAGCGGGGGGCTGAAGAGGTCCATGATCCGGCTGAAGTCTTCATCCAAGCGGGGCAGAAGAGGTCTTCCATCCGATTGAAGTCTTCATCCAAGCGGGATCTTCTATAGTCATCCATCCGGAGCGGAGCGGCAGCATCCTGAAGACCTCCGACGCGGAGCATCCATCCTGGCCAACGACTGAACGACGAATGATGGTTCCTTTAAATGACGTCATCCAAGATGGTGTCCCTCGAATTCCGATTGGCTTATAGGATTCTATCAGCCAATCGGAATTAAGGTAGGAATATTCTGATTGGCTGATGGAATCAGCCAATCAGAATCAAGTTCAATCCGATTGGCTGATCCGATCAGCCAATCAGATTGAGCTTGCATTCTATTGGCTGATCGGAACAGCCAATAGAATGCGAGCTCAGTCTGATTGGCTGATTGGATCAGCCAATAGGATTGAACTTGATTCTGATTGGCTGATTCCATCAGCCAATCAGAATATTCCTACCTTAATTCCAATTGGCTGATAGAATCCTATCAGCCAATCGGAATTCGAGGGACGTCATCTTGGATGACGTCATTTAAAGGAACCGTCATTCGTCGTTCAGTCGTCGGCCAGGATGGATGTTCCGCGTCGGAGGTCTTCAGGATGCTGCCGCTCCGCTCCGGATGGATGACTATAGAAGATCCCGCTTGGATGAAGACTTCAATCGGATGGAAGACCTCTTCTGCCCCGCTTGGATGAAGACTTCAGCCGGATCATGGACCTCTTCAGCCCCCTGCTTGGGCTTGGATCAGGACATCGGAGGAGCTCTTCTGGATCGATCGGTGAACCTGGTATGGTGAAGATAAGGTAGGAAGATCTTCAGGGGCTTAGTGTTAGGTTTATTTAAGGGGGTTTGGGTTAGATTAGGGGTATGTGGGTGGTGGGTTGTAATGTTGGGGGGGGGTAATGTATGTTTTTTTTACAGGCAAAAGAGCTGAACTTCTTGGGGCATGCCCCGCAAAGGGCCCTGTTCAGGGCTGGTAAGGTAAAAGAGCTTTGAACTTTAGTAATCTAGAATAGGGTAGGGCATTTTTTTATTTTGGGGGTCTTTGTTATTTTATTAGGGGGCTTAGAGTAGGTGTAATTAGTTTAAAATTGTTGTAATATTTTTCTTATGTTTGTAAATATTTTTTTATTTTTTGTAACTTAGTTCTTTTTTATTTTTTGTACTTTAGTTAGTTTATTTCATTGTAGTTATTTGTAGGTATTGTATTTAATTAATTTATTGATAGTGTAGTGTTATGTTTAATTGTAGGTAATTGTAGGTATTTTATTTAATTAATTTATTTATAGTGTAGTGTTAGGTTTAATTGTAACTTAGGTTAGGATTTATTTTACAGGTAAATTTGTAATTATTTTAACTATTTTAGCTATTAAATAGTTCTTAACTATTTAATAGCTATTGTACCTGGTTAAAATAAATACAAAGTTACCTGTAAAATAAATATAAATCCTAAAATAGCTATAATATAATTATAATTTATATTGTAGCTATATTAGGATTTATTTTACAGGTAAGTATTTAGCTTTAAATAGGAATAATTTATTTAATAAGAGTTAATTAATTTCGTTAGATTAAAATTATATTTAATTTAGGGGGTGTTAGTGTTAGGGTTAGACTTAGCTTTAGGGGTTAATCCATTTATTAGAATAGCGGTGAGCTCCAGTCGGCAGATTAGGGGTTAATGTTTGAAGTTAGGTGTCGGCGATGTTAGGGAGGGCAGATTAGGGGTTAATACTATTTATTATAGGGTTAGTGAGGCGGATTAGGGGTTAATAACTTTATAATAATAGCGGTGCGTTCCGCTCGGCAGATTAGTGGCTAATAAGTGTAGGCAGGTGGAGGCGACGTTGAGGGGGGGCAGATTAGGGGTTAATAAATATAATATAGGGGTCGGCGGTGTTAGGGGCAGCAGATTAGGGGTACATAAGTATAACGTAGGTGGCGGCGCTTTGCGGTCGGCAGATCAGGGGTTAATTATTGTAGGTAGCTGGCTGCGATGTTGTGGGGGGCAGGTTAGGGGTTAATAAATATAATACAGGGGTCGGCGGTGTTAGGGGCAGCAGATTAGGGGTACATAAGTATAACGTAGGTGGCGGTCGGCAGATTAGGGGTTAAAAAAATTTAATCGAGTGGCGGCGATGTGGGGGGACCTCGGTTTAGGGGTACATAGGTAGTTTATGGGTGTTAGTGTACTTTAGAATACATTAGTTAAGAGCTTTAGGAACCGGCGTTAGCCCAGAAAGCTCTTAACTACTGACTTTTTTCCTGCGGCTGGAGTTTTGTCGTTAGATGTCTAACGCTCACTTCAGACACGACTCTAAATACCGGAGTTAGAAAAATCCCATTGAAAAGATAGGATAAGCAATTGACGTAAGGGGATCTGCGGTATGGAAAAGTCGCGGCTGAAAAGTGAGCGTTAGACCCTTTTTTGAGTGACTCCAAATACCGGAGGTAGCCTAAAACCAGCGTTAGGAGCCTCTAACGCTGGTTTTCACGGCTACCGCCCAACTCTAAATCTAGGCCTTAGAGAATTAATTAAAAGCTCTTTGGAGCCTTTTAAACAGCAGATGCTTCAATTTCAGTCTGCAATTAACTCTGTTAATGAGATTAGGGATAATATTCCCAGAAAAGCTTCAGCTAAAACGAAGCATTTGTCAAAAAATATTAAATCAAAATCTGATGATAAATCTCATGTTTCTTATAAAAGAGTTAAATCACGTCAGCTTCGCTCTGACATTTCCAAGCCTGCCTTGCAGCGCAAATATGTGTCATCAGACTCTGAAAGTGATTCCAATATTAAAGAAAAAAAGAGATTGAATAGGAAAAGAAAATTTTTAATTTCTTCTGATTCATCTGATAATTATGATGTTTCAGATATGCAAATTGAAAAATATTATCCTGATTTTGAGGATCTTTCTAAGGATTCTTTTTCTTATGATTCAGTGGATAATTTTAATGATATTTCTTCTTCTTCTGAAGAGTCTCCTAAAACAAAAAAATCTAGACTCATGCCAAAGTCTAAGAAAGTAAAGCTTATTGATAATTTTGGGGATCCTTACACGGACCCTAATGAACTGGAACACCCTAGATCCTCTCAATGGAGGCCTTCTAAAAGGGTTTCAAAATTTTTAGATTTCTATATTCGTAGACCCCTTTCCTCAAAAGCAAAAAATACTTTAAAAGCTGAATGCCCTCGTCCAGAGCTCCCTCACAACACCCATGTAACCCCTTATATTGATGTAAATTTACTCAAATTCTTGAGTAATAAAAATACAAATTTGAGGAGAGGTCCTGACAGATTTTTAAAATCATGCCAAGATAAACTTTTGGATACTTTAGGTCATGTCACAAAATTTTTTGAATTGTCTGAAAAGGCAATTGCTACTGATTCCATGTTGGATCCATACGTCTCAAGAGAATGTATTCAAAGACGCCAATACTTCTCTATCTACTCAAAGAAGCAGATTACTTTTAAGATGTCTTGACCCAAAAATTTCAGATATTGCCCCCACTGAAATGGGTCCTAAGGCTGATGGCTTTTTATTTGGAGACGCTGGTTTACAACAGCTTAGTTCTTATGTGACTACTTTTAAGAGTCTCAATAAAATCAAGACTAATACTAAGAAAATCTTTTACCAATCACAACCTTCCAGGGCTGGAAAAGGCAGGGACCACTTTTCCAGCCATTTTTCAAACGTATCCAGGTCTCAATTCCAAAATTCTGTCCCCTCCACTTCTTCCCATGCAAGTTTCTTCCCATCAAGAAACAGAATGTCCTTCAACAGAGGTTTCAGGAACATCAGGAATCCTAGAAGACCATTCCAAGGTAAGTTCTCACACCTTTAATTCCACAAATTTTTCTTATCAAAAAATAGGTGGCAGACATGTATTTTTTAACAGAATGGCAAAAAATTACATCAGACCCTTGGGTCCTTCAAGCTGTATCTGGCCTTCCTTTGGATTTCATTCAAATTCCGTTTCAAAGTTCTTACCCTATTCCAATAAAATTTTCCCTCGAAGATCAATCCCTTTTAGAATCAGAGATTTTGGATCTTATAGAAAAGAATGCTATAGAAATTGCACCTTCTCCAGAAGGCTCTTTCATCAGCAACATGTTCTTCGTAAAAAAGAAAGAAGGTTCTCTCCGCCCTGTCATAAACTTAAGAGAACTAAATCAATTTCTTGTCTTCAATCATTTCAAGATGGCAGGTATTCATCTATTGAGGTATTGTCTTTACAACAAAGATTGACTTGTAAGGATAGACCTAAAGGATGCTTATCTTTTGGTTCCCATTCATCCAAGTTTCAGAACATTTTTAAGATTCCTTTGGAAAGACAATTTATGGCAGTTTTCTTGTCTGCCTTTTGGCCTTTCTTCAGCACCATGGGCTTTTACAAAGATTCTAAAACCAGTTATGGCTTGGTTGAGAAAACGGGGAATTTGTCTGATAATATACTTAGATGATATTTTTCTGATTCATCAATCTCCTATTGTTCTGAAGGACCAACTATCTCTTACAATGAAATTCCTACAGAACTTATGCTTCATTATAAATTTCAAAAAATCACTTTTACTTCCTTCCCAGAACTTGATTTTTCTTGGTTTCAGCGTGGACTTGGTTTCAGCTTCTCTCAGTCTTCCTATGGAAAAGATCAAAAGAATCAAGAAGGAAATGTGTTATCTTTTAAAGAAAGATCTTTTTGCTATCCGTTTTCTAGCCAGAATTATAGGACTTCTTTCCTCTTCCATTCAAGCAATTTTTCTGGCTTCTCTTCATTACAGAGCCCTTCAAACGTTAAAAATGTATTACCTTCGACAGGGTTTCTCTTATCAACACAAAATATCCTTATCCGAGGAAGCTTCGGAAGAGTTGAAGTGGTGGCTCTTAAATATAGAAGCATGGAATGGGAAAGCAATTTTCGGAAATTCTCCAGACCTAATCAGATTTGAGCAAATTGAGTTGGGGGTGCAAGATGTGGTCCTCTGATTACAGGAGGGAAATGGTCTCAATCGGAGAAACATCTTCACATCAATTGTTTGGAACTCCTGGCAGGAGCTTTTGCAGTTCAGAGTTTTGTCAAACACAATCACCCTATAACAATCCTTCTTCGTATGGACAATGTCTCCGCTGTACGATACATCAATCGTTTAGGAGGCACTGCTTAAATTTTTTTATCAGATTTAAAAAAGTTTTTTTATCCACGACTGTTTATCTCAGAATATTTCTATACAAGCAGAATATATTCCAGGGTTAAACAATAAAATGGCAGATTGGGGATCCAGATACCTTACAGACTTCAGCGATTGGAAGTTGAACTCTTTAATTTTTCAGAGAATCAATCTCTAAGGGGTCCTTTTTCAATCGATCTCTTTGCTTCTCATCTGAATCATCAGATTTCTCCTTATTTCAGTTGGAGACCAGACCCTCAAGCTCTAGCAATAGATGCCTTTCTTCAACAATGGCCGATTTCGGGAGCATATGCTTTTCCCCCATTTTCGATGATACTCCGGACCCTGCTCTTTGTTAAACGTCACCAGATTTCTCTTTTAATAATAACTCCATTTTGGCAAACTCAAGTTTAGGTATCCTCTTCTTCTGGAATTATCTTTCCTTCATCCAATTCTACTACCATCCATGTCAGATCTTCTAACAGACCCTTCAGATCAATTCCATCCTCTAGTACTTCAAGACAAACTTCATCTAATCGCTTGGATGATTTCAGGGGATCCTGGTCTGGCAATGGACTATCGGAAGAAGCTAGACTCCTCCTTCAAGATTCCTGGGCCCCTGGAACCAAAATTTTTTATTTATCCTCCTTGCTTAAATGGTCTAAGCTGGTGCAATTTTAGACACCTGGATCCCATTTTTATCTTTGCTTTTTCAGTCAGTTTAGCTTACAGATCCATTAATGTAGCTAGATCAGCTATTTCTGCTGGACATGAGTTACTTAATAATATGCCTATAGGTCAACATCCTATTATTTGTAGACTTTTAAAATCTATTTGTCTTAAACGTCCTCCTTCTTCTAGATATTCTTTCTTTTGGGATGTAGATTTAGTTATCTCTCTTTTAATTCTTGGCCCAATAATTAAAATTTAACTCTTAAACAACTTACAGTCAAATTGACTACTCTGTTATGTCTTTTATCTTGTAAAAGAGTTTCTGATGTTAAGGCTATTGATTTCAATTCTAAGTCTTTTTCTCCTCAGGGTGTAATTAATTAAGAATTAAGACTTTATCTTCTATTTTTTATCCTTATTTTTATGAACAACCTAAGCTTTGTGTAGTTCTTTGTCTCAAAGAATATGAACAAAGAACTTCTCTTCTCAGATCGTCCTCCCATAATCAACTTCTTATTTAATATGCTCATCCTCACTTTACCTGTTTCTTCTCCTACCATTAGTAGATGGGTGAAATGGGTTATGTCTCAAGCTGGTGTTGACAATAACTTCTCTTCACATTCCATTAGAGGAGCTTCTGCTTCTAAAGCATTTTCTAAATCTGCTTCCCTTCAAGACATTCTTAATGCTGCAGATTGGTCATCAGATTTTGTTTTTAGACAATTTTATTTCAAACCTATTCATTCTATCCCTTTTAATTTAGTTTCTTAAGTTATTTGCTTTAAACTAGCAAAATAGGAGTTTCTGTCCTTGTAATAAAATTCCGATTATCCTAGCTTTGTGAAGGAATAATTTAGATTTTATTAAAGAGACAGAGACTAGTATTTTCCCTCCACATATTGTTTTATTATGTCTTTTACCCTCCCTGTATGAAATGTATTTTATATCATTATTAATTTTTTCATGTTTTATTTTTTGTAGTGCAAGATCCCTCTTCAGGTTTTCAAGGAACCTTTTGAGTCCATTAGAGGAGTACTCCAATCAAAAGCTTCAAGACTTAAATTGACTTCAAGCAAGTTTTCATCGTTCTCAAATTGTAAAAGATTGCTGTTCTCCAATCAAGTTTGGTTTTCTTCAACTATTCTGTGTTTCTTTATTCTAATGTTTTTGGGAATTTTGTTTTATTGTTCCTGGAATATTTTCCGTCTTTTTTGCATCAAAGATCAAAGAGGAGGAGTTTACGGTTACTGGTCATTTTATGGATTCTTGGACTTCTCTCATTGGTCATTTTTATCCATAACATCTCAAGCCTTGTTTTCATTGGTTTCTATGTTCTATTCATTGTTGTCTTTGTTTTTTATTTGAATTTATTGTCCGTTAAAATGGTGTCTGCAGTAAAGTGAAAAGATATATAGCAAAATACTCGTCTCTGGCTCTTTAATAAAATCTAGATTATTCCTTCACAAAGCTAGGATAATCGGAATTTGTGACGTAACATATGATCCGCCGGTCTCAGTCCGACACAGATCGATGCTTACGTCATTACAGATGTTCCGAATACAAATTCTGCACTATCTGACTACTTTTGCAAGTTATCAAACTTCTAACAGGTACGCTTGCCACTATTCTGGCCCAGCGTACCTGCTTTTCAATCCACCGCCCTGGAGGCGATGGATGCCATAGGAATCAATGGGAGTCTGAAAGCAGCTTATGTTCGATGCTGCCAGATATCTCATTGATTCCTATGGGAGAATAAAAGTTACGTTTACACCTAACACCCTAACATGTTCGCCGAGTCTAAACACCCCTAATCTGCCGCCCCGACATCGCCACCACCTACATTATACTTATTAACCCCTATCCCACCTCACCCCGACATCGCCGCAACCTACATTGTACTTATTAACCCCTAATCTGCCGCCCTGACACCGCCGTCGCCTACATTATACTTAACCCCTCATCTGCCGCCCCGACACCGTCGCCACCTACATTATACTTACTAACCCCTAATCTGCTGCCCTGACACCACCACCACCTACATTATACTTATTAACCACTAATCTGTCGCCCTGACACCGCCGCCACCTACATAAATGTATTAAACCCTATCCCGCCACTCCCAGAGCCCACCGAAACTAAATAAAGTTATTAACCCCTAAACCCCTGGCCTCCCACATCACTACCATTAACTAAACCTATTAACCCCTAAACTGCCAGCCCCCCACATCGCCATAAACTAAATTAACCTATTAACCCCTAAACCTAACAAACCGCTAACTTTATATTAAATATTAGCTCATGCCTATCTTATAATAAATTTAAACATACCTTTAGATTTAAATTAAACTATATTAAACTATTAATTAACCTACCCTAACTATTATACTAAAATTACATTAAACTATATTAAACTAATAATTAACCTACCCGAACTATTATACTAAAATTACATTAAACTACAAATTAAATTAAATATATTATATACTTAAAAACCTAACCCTACTCAAATAATTTAAATCTACTATTAAAAATTACAATGTTACAAAAAACTAACAACTAAGCTACACAAAATAAAAAATAAAAGATCAAATATTTAAACTAATTACACCTAATATAATAGCCCTATGAAAATAAAAAGCCCCCCAAAATAAAAAAAACCCTAGCCTACAATAAACTACCAATGGCCCTTAAAAGGGCCTTTTTTGGGGCATTGCCCCAAAGAAATCAGCTCTTTTACCTGTAAATAAAAATACAAACAGTAAAACCCACCACCCAAACAACTAAACCCCCCAAATAAAAACCTAATCTAAAAAACCTAAGCTCCCCATTGCCCTGAAAAGGGCATTTGAATGGGCATTGCCCTTAAAAGGGCATTTAGCTCTTTTTCAAGTGCCCAAACCCTAATCTAAAATTAAAACCCACCCAATAAACCCTTAAAAAAGCCTAATACTAATCCCCGAAGATCCACTTACAGTTTCTGAAGATCCGACATCCATCCTCAACGAAGTGGCAGAAGTCCTCAGCGAAGCCGGCAGAAGTCTTCATCCAGACAGCATCTTCTATCTTCATCCATCCGGCATGGAGCGGCTCCATCTTCAAGCATCCTCTTCTTCCGACGTCTTCTTAAACAATGTTCCTTTAAATGACGTCATCCAAGATGGCGCCCCTTAGATTCCTATTGGCTATTCCAATCAGCCAATAGCATGCAAACTCAATCCTATTGACTGATTGGATCAGCCAATAGGATGAAAGCTCAATAGTATTTTTTAAACCTTAATTCCAAATGGCTGATAGAAATCTATCAGCCAATTGGAATCTAAGGGGCGCCATTTGGATGACGTAATTTAAAGGAACATTCATTGTTGAAGAAGAAGACGTCGGAAGACTTTTGGCGGCTTCGATGAGGACTTCAGCCCGGTAGGATGAAGACTTCTGCCGGCTTCGCTGAGGACTTCTGCCGCTTCATTGAGGATGGATGTCGGCTCTTCAGAAACTGTAAGTGGATCTTCGGGGGTTAGTGTTAGGTTTTTTTAAAGGTTTATTGGGTGGGTTTTAATTTTAGATTAGGGTTTGGGCAAGGAAAAAGAGCTAAATGCCCTTTTAAGGGCAATGCCCATCCAAATGCCCTTTTCAATGGGGAGCTTAAGTTTTTTAGATTTTAGATTTTAGATTTTTTATAGGGGGGGTTTGGTTGTGTGGGTGGTAGGTTTTACTGTTGGGGGGGTTGCTTGTATTTTATTTTACAGGTAAAAGAGCTGATTTCTTTGGGGCAATGCCCCCCAAAAGGCCCTTTTGAGGGCCATTGGTAGTTTATTGTAGGCTAGAGGTTTTTTTTTTATTTTGGGGGGGCTTTTTTATTTTCATAGGGCTCTTAGATTAGGTGTAATTAGTTTAAATATTTGATCATTTTTTTGTTTTTTTTGTGTAACTTAGTGTTTATTTTTTTTTGTAACTTAGTGTTTGTTACTTTGTGTAACTTAGTTAGTGTTTTGTAACTTTGTAATAGATTTAAATTATTTGAGTAAGGTTAGGTTTTAACTATATAATATATTTAATTTAATTTGTAGTTTAATGTAATTTTAGTATAACAGTTAGGGTAGGTTAATTATTAATTTAATATAGTTTAATGTAATTTTAGTATAATAGTTAGGGTAGGTTAATTATTAGTTTAATATAGTTTAATGTTACTTTAGTATAATAGTTAGGGTAGGTTAATTATTAGTTTAATATAGTTTAATGTAATTTTAGTATAATAGTTAGGGTAGATTAATTATTAGTTTAATATAGTTTAATGTTATTTTAGTATAAATCTAAAGATGTGGGGGGCTGGCGGTTTAGGGGTTAATAGGTTTAGTAAGTGGTAGTGATGTGGGAGGCCAGGGGTTTAGGGGTTAATACATGTATTTAGTTACGGTGGGCTCCGGGAACAGAGGGATAGGGGTTAATACATTTAGTTAGTTGCAGCGGTGTCGGGGAACAGCGGAATGGGGGTTAATACGTTTATTAGAGTTGCGGTGGACTCTGGGAGCAGCGGGATAGGGGTTAATAACTTTATTAGAGTAGCAGTGGGCTCCGGGAGCAGCGGGATAGGGGTTAATAACTTTATTTAGTTGCAGGGGGGTCCGGGAGCAGCGGGAAAGGGGTTAAACATTTTAGTATAGTGGCGTTGTTTAGTGACAGGGTATAAATAAAGCTGGGAAAAAGCCGAATTGCAGTGAGATCGATGACTGTTAGTTAACAACAGTCCGCTGCTCATCGCCTCGTACTTGGTGCACAGATTTTTTACAGCTTTTTTGTTAAATATGGAGAATGTATTCAGGTCCGCGGCCGCGATGTTAGGCGATGTCAGGCAAGCATATTGGTGCCGTCGAATGCAAGAAAGTTGACGGCTTGATAAGTAGGCCTCTTAGTGTCCGATGATTTAAATCTTGCAGGATCAGACATGGTTTTTCTTGCTGTACCTAGCAGGGGCTGCCTTCGTGGAATTATCTTATAAAGGGTCAGCTCCTGCGAGTGGTGTGATGTCTCCTATAGAAAGTAATGAAGCTTACTGGAAAGGGAAATTCACTGTATACGATGAAGTTAGCAGTGAGCAGGAGGTGCGATTTAAAAATTAAATCCTGCATCAAAAACAAATCTCATTGGCCTGCTTTCTGCTAATAGCATCTTAGAATCACCACTGTTTTTGTACGCATGTGTTTTTCTATTAGGGTATTCATTATTTTGCGCATTTTTCTCACAACATCAGCAACTTTTAGAAAAAACTGTGGGATCTGTAGGGCTGATTTGTTTATTCAGTTACACTGGAATTTGAAAGACAATTTCATATACGCCCATGTTCAGCCCATTTTACGATAAAACAATTACATTTTGTTTTTTGTACTTGTAAGTATGAATGTCTATGTGTTTTTCGCACATTCAGTGTACTTAAATTATTATTTAAGCTGTGCAAATTTAATATGATTTATTCATGTTTAATTTACATATAAATGTGATGTTTTTGATAAAATAACATTTTTGGTGAACACCGTTACAATACAGTTTTTTTCATGCATATTTATGTGTGAATGGTTCAAATATTTGTTTTGTATGTTTTTAAAACTATTATTTTTTATTGCGCACTTTTGTAATGTAAACATCTCCTCCCCAAATAAAAATGGTGTATATACACCTTAGCAAACACCTTGTTTTCAGGGTAAAAAGTGCCTTTAGATAATTCCACATGGTAAATAGAAGTACCAGGGAGCATTCTCATACAATCTCGAAAACTCAGATACCTTTAGATCATCGGCACATTGACAGAAGACATAATATATTAATGAAATAATTTATCATGAAATAAAATGTACCATTGTAGAGAATTATATATATATATATATATATATATATATATATATATATATATATATATATATATATATATATATATATATATATATATATATATATATATATAAGAATTACATTTTTGCACTATTGTGTGTATATAACTGTGTGTTATCCCTGCAATGTCAATTCCAGAGCAGCAATGCACTACTGGGAGCTAGCTAAGAACATCTGATAAGCCAATGACAAAAGAGAAATGTATGTACCCACCAATTACCAACTAGCTCCTAGAAGTGTAGGATATGTACATATTCTTTTTTAACAAAGGGTACAAAGAGAAAAAAGTAAATTTTAAAATATAAGTGGATTTAAAATTTGTGAAAATGACATGCTCTATCAGAATCCTGCAAGTTTAATTTTTACTTTCCTATCCCTTTAAGACTAATTACATTTATAATTAAAATATTAATATAAGCTATTAACTGTATGCAGAGTTTAAATAATTCACTTGGTGTATTCTGCCACTAATTTTCTTTTCTTTTTTGTTTCACCATCCAGGTGGTCTGGGCAACAAGTAGCAGAATTGGTTGTGCAATAAACTTGTGCCATAATATGAACATATGGGGGCAGATCTGGCCAAAAGCAGTGTACCTAGTATGCAATTACTCACCAAAGTAAGTGTTCATGTATGAGGTGCAATCATATACATTTATTATCTTTATTTAGATAGTTTTATAGCTCTCACTTTATATATTATATTGTATATTGCTTCAGTAAAACATTGACCATGCTATAGAAACATACGGCCAGATTACAAGTTTTGCGTGATGAGCGGCTCGGTAATAACTTGCAAGTTATTTCCACCGCTTACTTTTAATAGCGCTGCTATTACAGGTTTTCCAAAAACCTGTGTTAGCGGGCAAAATGGCCGCATTGAGCTCCATACCGCACACAAATACCAGTGCTGCTTTGAGCTGGTTTTATGTGCTCGTGCACAAATTCCCCATAGGCATCAATGGGGAGAGCTGGCTAAAAAAAGCCTAACACCTGCAATAAAGGAGCGTAAAGCTCCGTAACGCAGCCCCATTGATTCCTATGGGGAAAGAAAATTTATGTTTAAACCTAACACCCTAATATAAACCCTGAGTCTAAACACCCCTAATCTGCTGCCCCCGACATCGCCAGCACCTACATTACACTTATTAACCCCTAATCTGCTGCCCCCGACATCACCGCTACCTACATTACACTTATTAACCCCTAATCTGCTGCCCCCAATGTCGTCACCACCTACATAAATTTATTAACCCCTAATCTGATGCCCCCAACATCACCGCCCCCACTATACTAAAGTTACTAACCCCTAAACCTCTGGCCTCCCACATTACTAACACTAAATAAATATATTGACCTAACCCTAAGTCTAACCCTAACCCTAACACCCCTAACTTTAATATAATTAAAATAAATTGAAATAAAAATTAATATTATTACCTAAATATTTCCTATTTTAAACTAAATGCTTACCTATAAAATAAACCCTAAGCTAGTTACAATATAACTAATAGTTACATTGTAGCTATCTTAGGTTTTTTATTTCACAACTAAGTTTGTATTTATTTTAACTAGGTAGACTAGTTATTAAATAGTTATTAACTATTTACTAGCTACCTAGTCAAAATAAATACAAATTTACCTGTAAAATAAAACCTAACCTAAGTTACACTAACACCTTGTCATGTTCTTGGGGTAGGATGTTGGTACACCTTTAAATCCTTCCCTATAAACTTCCATCTCTCCCCGCTCAACCTGCAAATTAATGTTGAATAGTGCAGCGTTGCTGCTCGACAGAACTACTGCTCTCTCAAGAATCGGCTAAGCTTTTACATAAAGGATCAGTGACGACTACTTATATCCCTTCAACTTACAAGGAAGGACTGTGTAGATCTCCACACCTTGCCCTCAAGGAATAAATCTATTTTACCAACATGGAGACTACTCACAGACCTACACCTGCGTTCTCCCAGGCAGTGCAAGGCGCTGCATCAGAGCAACCTCCGTTTTACAGAAACTGACACCTCTCTGCAGTGAGTCCATTCAACTCACCTTGTCCTCTCCGGAACAGAAGGATTACAGTTGCTTCCATACATTCTAATACCCCCGCCTCAAGCAGTTATCTTACCTCTGACTAAGCGTCACGGCAGCTCCTAACAAACTTTGAACTACTTCTCCAATCAGCTGTCTATACAAGCGCACGTCGCGCATTATGTGGAAAGCTGACACAAGCAACCCAGAGACCATACAGTTTGTTTATTACTCTAGGACTTACAATAATTCAGAGTTAAACTTTGAACCCACTCAGGTAACTCCGCCTTGCTCCCTCTATCCTCTGACGTACTCATATTAGTCTGGCAACAGTAGCTCGGGCCAGAACGCCCCTATCCTGACGTCAGAGAGGTTGCTTAATCTTTAAGACCCTCAAACCGAGCTAGTAACGCTATGTGTTCACTGGGACTTGAACTAAAGTAGCCAAGGCACAGCTCTATATCTTCTAACCATCTCAGTGGTGTTCATTAAGCTTAGTAACTGCACCAACCATAACTACAAAATCCCTCTCCAACGGAATTGGAAGAGTTCTCTCTTTTCTCTCTCTGATACAGTTTGCAACAATTGCTTCCTACTGTAACAAAATAACCAGTAATTAAAACACGTATGTGACAATTCCAACTTACTAGGTAACCGTTATCTGCAGTTGAGATCCTCCTGCACTCATTTGCTCAGGCAAAGCTTTCCCTAACACACCTAACATTACACTAAAATTAAATAAATTAAATTAACAAAATACATTTATCTAAACTACAAAAAATAATAAACACTAAATTACACAAAATAAAAAAGAAATGATCAAATATTTAAACTAATTACACCTAATCTTATAGCTCTATCAAAATAAAAAAGCCCCCCCAAAATAAAAAAAACCCTAGCCTACACTAAACTGCCAATGGCCCATAAAAGGGAAAAAGAAATAAGCTCTTTTACCTGTAAAAAAATTCAAACAACCCCCCAACAATAAACCCCACCACCTACACAACCAACCCCCTCATTTGGATGGGCATTGCCCTTTTTCTGTGCACAAAGTCCCTAATCTAGAAATAAAACCCACCCAATAAACCCTTAATAAAACCTAACACTAACCCCCGAAGATCCACTTACAGTTTTTGAAGACCGGACATCCATCCTCATCCAGCCGGGAGAAGTCTTCATCCAAGCGGGCAGAAGTACTCAGTGAAGCCGGGAGAAGTCTTCATCCAAGCGGCAAGAAGTCATCCTCAAAGCGGGCAGAAGTCTTTATCCAGACGGCATCTTCTATCTTCATCCTTCCGACATGGAGCGGCTCCATCTTCAAGACATCCGGCGTGGAGCATCCTCTTCTTTAGCTGGCTATTCAAGAATGAAGTTTCCTTTAAATGACGTCATCCAAGATGGCGTCCCTTGAATTCCCTTGAAATTTTTTTTACAGGTAAAAGAGCTGATTTCTTTGGGGCAATGACCCGCAAAAGGCCCTTTTAAGGGCCATTGGCAGTTTAATGTAGGCTAGGGTTTTTTTTTTATTTTGGGGGGCTTTTTTATTTTGATAGGGGTATTAGATTAGGTGTAATTAGTTTAAATATTTTATAATTTCTTTTTTATTTTGTGTAATTTAGTGTTTATTACTTTTTGTAATTTAGATAAATGTATTTTGTTAATTTAATTTATTTAATTTTAGTGTAATGTTAGGTTTTAGTGTAAGACAGGTTAGGTTTTATTTTACAGGTAACTTTGTATTTATTTTAACTAGGTAGTTAGTAAATAGTTAACTATTTACTAACTAGTCTACCTAGTTAAAATAAATACAACCTTGCCTGTGAAATAAAATAAAACCTAAGATAGCTACAATGTAACTATTAGTTATATTGTAGCTAGCTTAGGGTTTATTTTACAGGTAAGTATTTAGTCTTAAATAGGTATTATTTAGGTAATAATAATAATTTGTATTTAGATTTATTTTAATTATATTAAATTTATGGGTGTTAGGGTTAGACTTAGGGCTAGGTTTAGGGCTTAATATATTTATTTAGTGTTAGTGATGTGGGAGGCAAGAGGTTTAGGGGTTAATAACTTTAGTATAGTGTCGGCGACATTGGGGGCAGCAGATTAGGGGTTAATAAGTGTAGTTAGAAGGCGGCGATTTTGGGGGCAGCAGATTAGGGGTTAATAACAGTAATGTAGGTTGCAGCGATGTTAGGGACAGCAGATTAGGGATTAATAAGTGTATGTAGGTGGCGACGACATTGGGGGCAGCAGATTAGGGGTTAATAATATTTAACTAGTGTTTGCGATGCGGGAGTGCAGGGGTTTAGGTGTTAATAAATTTATTATAGTGGTGGCGAGGTCTGGAGCGGCAGATTAGGGGTTAATAAATTTATTTTAGTGTTTGCGACGTGGGAGGGCCTCGGTTTAGGGATTAATAGGTAGTTTATGGGTGTTAGTGTACTTTAGTGTGACACTTTAGTTATGAGTTTTATGGTACAGCTTTGTAGCATAAAATCCATAACTACTGACTTTCAGTTTACGGTACGGATCTTGTAGTTATAGGCTGTACCGCTCACTTTTTGGCCAGACAGGCAAACTCATAATACAGGCGCTATGGGAGTCCCATTGAAAAAGGACTTTTTAAAAAGTGCGATAGTTACGTTGCGTGACGGCCAAAAAAGTGTGAGGTACAGCTGTACCTACAAGACTCATAATAGCAGCATTATGAGGCTTTTTCACTCATAACGCAAAACTCGTAATCTAGCCGATAGGCTTTTATGACAGATAAGAACCATAGGCCCAACAATTTTAACCAATATTTCCTAGAAGTATAAACTTATCTAGTTTCTAGGATAGCCTTATGCTAATCCCATGCATTCTTGATGTTCCCCACAGTGTTTATTATTACCACATTTCTGAATTTAGGTGGGCGAGTTTTGAAGCTATATACATAAAAACTAGAACAATAAAGGTAGCTTAAGATATTTTAAAGGCTTTTCAGAATTTTTTTTTTCTTTCAGATATCCTAGTCAGGTTTAAAAGTAGGGGAATGTGGTTAAAAAATGTATTTAAAAGAATATTGTGGGGAAAATAAAAAATGCTCTGTATCCATAGAACAGTTAATTTTTAGCAGACAAATCCCATAAAGGGATAATGTATTCAGGCAAGCAGCTGATACGTTTTTTTGTATTCAAAGTTACTTAAGGGGCACTTTTTTTTTCTAACCAACTGCCACTACCTCTTGATTACATAGCTTTTCTATAGTGAATACTACAGTATTGACAACGATTAGTAAAGCTGGTAGTTTCTGCAGGCAAAATCAGCTATTTCAAATGATTGTCCCCTTTATCAATCTAAAGGCCACCCATAGTTAGTTGTTCAGGTTACTACCCATGCAAAATTATAAAAGCAAATTGAACACTAAACAGATTTGTTTCATGTCCCTGCTGCCTTAGATTGAACCTGCCCTGGTTTATACAACATTGCATCATGTGATAGGGAAATAAATGCTGTCTATAAACTGCCAAATGCACAGCAAATGTACAGTATATATTATAAATAATTTATTAAAATGACTACATAATTAAGTATTTCACAATGGCTACACATATGCAAAGAGAGGGCGGGTGATGCGAGAGATCAGTAGCGAGTAACATTTTGGTCTGGCCGGTAGCTCAGATTTTGAGCTCTGTGCACAAGATATCTATTTAATGTGAACATATGCAGATAATATAGTTGCAGTAACAAAAATATGGAAAACAGAAAGTTTTTTTTAATATAAAATGTATTATTAGTTATACTGTCATTAGAACATATTGCAAAATGCCTCAGTGTGTTTATAAAACTGAAGAACAACAGGTTCCCTTTGGGTAGAGTAAGTAAAGAACGTTTTCTAGGCGTTTGTATTATGGCACATGTAATGAATCCTCCAGAAAAAAGCATTTCTGATTTAAAGGGACAGTAAACTCAAAAATTGTTATTGTTTAAAAAGATAGATAATCCCTTTATTAACAATTCTTCAGTTTTGCACAAAAAACATGGTTATAGTAATACACTTTTTTTTACCTCTGTGATTACCTTGTTTCTAAGCATCTTCGGACAGCCCCCGATCACATGACTTTAAATTTATTATCTATTACTATTGACTTGCATTTAAGCCTATTAGTGCTAGAATCCACGGGCATCAGCACAATGTTATCTATATAGCTCACATGAACTAGCACTCCCCTGTGATCATGGGGCTGTCTTTAGGGACTTAGAAACAGGCAGAAATTTAGAGGTTTAAAGGTTATAAAGTATATTAATATAACAATGTTGGTTGTACAAAGCTGGGGAATGGGTAGTAAAGGCGTTATCTATCTTTTTAAACAATAATCATTTTTGTGTTGACTGTCCCTTTAAATGTTTCTGTACCATTTTTACATGGTATTTAAATAATTTACAAATGAATATGTGTGAGACTGTTGCATTAAACCTATACATAGAGCCAACCAATGTACATTTATGTTTTTAATTCTATTGTTTATTTATTAGGGGTAATTGGTGGGGTTATGCTCCCTACAAGACTGGCCGTTCCTGCTCTGCTTGCCCACCCAGCTATGGAGGAGGGTGCAGGGAAAATCTTTGTTTCAAAGGTAAAGTTTATAATAGATTTGTTTTATAATTAAAAACAATGTTAAATTAATGTTTTTTATAATAAATAAAATATAATAGTGCTAAAATGCTATAATGATCTGGTTTTATACAGCATTATGTCTGCGCACGTACAATTTCTGATTCTATTATAAGTTGAAAGTAAACATACATCAAGATAGTACAACTGTTCCACTTAAATAAAAAGTTGCACAAAACACAATAAAATTACATTAAAAAGTAAAGTTGCACTCATAAAAAGACTGTCTAATAAAAAATATTTAAAAAGAAAAAAAAAAAGGCTGCAAAGTGCTTTAAAATAGAGATATATACATATACATGTCTAAATCTGTATATGTATGTGCATGTATATATAAATGTGTGTGTGTATATATATATATATATATATATATATATACACACATATATATTTGTATATGTATGTACAGTATATATATGGGGGTGTATGTGTGTGTACATATGTATTTATGTATTTTTATGTATTTATATGTACACACTACTATATATATATATATATATATATATATATATATATAAAAATACATTTCAACTTAATCACTTTGTTAAAGCAGATTTCAGACATGTCAGTAACATTTAAATCATGGTATGCAATACTTTTTTGACATTTATCTTTAACATATGTTGTATTTGTAGATGAGCAAAAAAGGAACATGGTGCAAAACAGATACATTTATAGACATAGTACACGTTTTATAATAAAGTGTTTTTAAATAATGTAACATTTAATACTAAGCTACATGAAAAATAAAACACTTTTTGAAGTGTAATTGCAGTCAAATAAACCAATTAAAGTACAGTTGAAATTGCACAATTAAAGGGATAGATTAGTCAAAATTAAAGTTTAATGATTCAGATAGGGCATGTCATTTTAAACAACATTCCTATTTACTTTTATCATCAAATTTGCTTTGTTCTCTTGGTATTCTTAGTTGAAAGATACACCTAGGTAGGCTCATATGCTAATTTTTAAGCCATTGAAGTCCGCCCCTTATCTGAATGCATTTGACCAGTTTTACAGCTAGAGGGCAATAGCTCAGCTGTGCCATATAGATAACATTGTGCTCACAACTGTGGAGTTACTTGTGAGAGGGCACTGGCTGGCTAAAATGCAAGTCTGTCAAAAGAACTGAAATAAGGGGGCAGTCTGCAGAGGCATAGATACAAGGTAATCACAGAGGTAAAAATAGTATTAATATAACCGTATTGATTATGCAAATAGAAGATAAAGGGATTATTTATCTTTTTAAACAATAAAAATTCTGGAGTAGACTGAACCTTTAATAATAGAAAGGCAATGGATGGTGGCTAATGATGCTATATAAACGCTGCCTATGTTAGTACCATTTTATTAAGCATAACTAAAATATAGCCTGCTGTGCATTGTTTTTTTAATAGTGTTCATCTGTGGGTATGAACATTTGCCCATTGCTGTGAAAGAGTGAAGTATTTTTATTTTCGTGCGTGTGTACAGAAGAACACGTGTATTGTAATACACTTCAGTACTGGAGTCGTACCTCCTGACATGAGGATAAATGGCCATCTTGATGTCTCTTAGAGAAACAGTTTGGTGGTCTCACCTCAGTCTCCAGTGAACCAGAGTCGTCTTTGTAAAACCACAACTAGCTGTTAGACCAAGCTTTACACAGTTGGCAGCAATGCAGGGAAGGGAAGATGCTTATTACTGGCCTGCTGGGCCGGTTCCTAGAGATCAAACAAGGTCACATCAGGGTTTAAAATCTTCTGCTGGACCTTACCCAACTGCAAGTACAATGCACAGTTCTCTAGTAAACTATAGAGATTAATTCTAAAAGCTGATGCTATATTTGTATTGTAAATGCATATTTTGTACATTATTTATATATTTATTTATTTTATTTAGAAAATTCAGTATTGCATTATCCAGTTCCTGAACCTGAAGAAGAGACAAATGAAATTGAGAGACAACGAACAAAACCATTGGATACAACTTCACAAAGCCGACCTCGAACACATTCACCAACATCTTCTACCAGGACTGTTGGATATGATAACAATGAAGTTGTCAGTACTGAACAAATGTGTAAGCTTTTTTTTTTATATATATACATAATTATATTTGTTATTATGCAAACATACTTATGTATTTAAGAAGTATGTATATTTTAAATGCATTTTGTAATATTTCAATAGCTTTAAGTTGAACAAAAGTCCATATATTTTCTTTCTTAAGGGGATACGAAACCCAAATTATTTTCTTTCATGATTCAGATAGTGCATGCAATTTTAATCAACTTTCTAATTTACTCCTATTATCAATTTTTCTTCATTCTCTTGGTATCTTTATTTGAAAAGCAAGAATGTAAGCTCATTTTTGGTTCAGCACCAGGGTAGCGCTAACTGATTGGTGGCTAAATGAAGAAAACAATTGGGTTTAGTATCCCTTTAACACAGCCAGGTAGAAGAAAAGACAACATAAGTTACTATAAGTATGCAAACCCATCTTTCTGTAAGACTGAACCCTGCAGAGGATATGCAAATGAGTGGATCCATTTTCAAAACCTTTGTAAGGTTGATTTGCTGCCTTTATAAAATATAGGATTTAAGATTATACTAGTGTATTTTCACAGAACAATTATTAATTTATAAACTATTATTAATGTATACTAAATATGGCAAATGCGGTTTCTTATTAGTCTCAACCAACTTTCTATAATTTCTACCAAATGTTTTATTAGATATATGAATTAATGACATATATATATGCAGGACACACAGCAAATCAACATGATTAAAACATATGAAAATTCCTAAAGTCAACTATTACTCAGTTTTTATTTTCAGAAGGAGCTCAAGATTTATAAACATAAAGAAATAAAGGAATTTTGTTTTATTGATCTATAGTCTTAAAAAAAGGCTATACAACCCATTTTTTTTTCTTTCAAGATTCAGATAGAAAATACAATATTAAAAAACAACTTTCCAATCTACTTTGGTTATCAAATTTGCTTCATTCTCTTGATATCCTTTGTTCAATAAACAGAAATGCACCACTGGTAGCAAACTAATCACATCTAGTCAGCCAATCACAAGAGACAAATGTGTACAGGCACTAATCATCAACTAGCTCCCACTAGTATGGGATATGTACATACTTAAGGATAGTAAAAAAAATGTCCAAACACTTTGCTCCTTTCAATTATACAATGTTATTTAAGCAATTCAGAAACATTACGTTGTCAGGCATATTCCCACATTTTCTTTATGGATGCAGAGTGCTTTTCACTGTGAGGTTGTATACTAATAACCCCTAAAGAGGTTTTACTATAATACATATTGTATATAATATAAATATAATTGTAATGTTTTAAATAATTAATTATATTTAATGATGTGCTAATTGCAATGTCTTTTTGATTGCATCCAAATTATAGCGCAATTTGTGTCTTGTGAAGTGCGATTAAGAGACCAGTGTAAAGGAACAACATGCAACAGGTGATTTTTTCTTTTGTACATCTGTTTATTTTTCTTTTATTTCAGCTTTTAATATTAAGGGGTTGATTTCAATGCTTTAGAAAAATAATAATAATAATAATGTTTTTCGACAGAAAGCCACCTTTAAAGTCTATGGGGATTTCTGTAGTTAAATCATTTGATAAGGTTTTCTACAGGATTGTGATAACGCCTAAAAGTACAAGTAGCCACCTATTAAATATTTGTTTTGCACTGAGTACTAGCAGAATAGGTACGCTTTATATTTTCTATCAAACATAAGAAAGTTATTAGCATCCTCTAGTGCAGAAGCTTTCAGCCAACAGTCCATGCAACATAGAGGCTACTCAATATTTTCTGCGAGAAGTCCCTTTACTTAAAGGGACAGTGTGCCCTAATTTTATCTGCCTTTCATTTTGTTCTCAACAATACATTTGACATGCTGGAATGTATTAAATTGTTTACATATAGCTACTTTATCTGTACATCCGCAGTTTTAAATAGCTGATTTTGCCATAGTATCCTACCTATACTGAAAGTTTCTATACTTAAGTAGTGGCTATAAAGAATATGTGTAAACATAGTCAGCAGAAGAAATTACACTCCCAGTGGGAGTTAAGAAAGATAAGTAATAAAATTTTAATTTTCAATTGTTCTCTCTAAGGGCCTGATTATCTAAAGCTCTCCACTCTGGCAAGATGATCTAAGACGTCTCGTCAGTACTGCAAAGTCCCTCAAATACTTTTAAAATTGTGTTTTTTTCTTGAGAGTTGTTTCTCTCTCTTTGTGGATTTCTGGATGTGAAGGAGAGACAAATACATTGCAATATAATGCTCAAAAAAATCCCCAAAGATTTGGAGAGATTCCTCCCCATGCCGACAAGTTTTTGGTCATCAGGCCCTAAGTACTGGACTTTGGTTTACAGACAGAGATAATATAAAGAAGTGTATGTACAGATGGTGATTTTAACAGCTATTCCATATACAAAAAAACAAACCTAAATATTATACTGATTGTCCATTTTATACTCTACAGCTGGTATAACTATTCATTGGGAACACAGTTTGTGAAAAACAACTTTACGTACACTGTCCCTTTAATACTGTGACCTATTCTTGTAACATTTGCTTTAAAGTTTCTAATACATTTAAATGAAAACAGGGACTTCTTTCTTTTAATCTATGAAAAATAAACATAATGTAATCACCATCATAGCATGGTATATTTAAAGGTAAAACTACAAATGTATATCATTTGCTCGTGATAGATATATCTATTTAATCTATTACACCTTGAAGCAATAGCATAGTGTTAATGATACTTTATTTATATGGACATGGAAATCAAAAATCCACGATTCAGAGAGGGTGTACAATTGAAAAAAGTATTCCCTTTTTCTCCTGTTATCAAATTTACTTTGTTCCTTCTGTATCTCTTTGTTAAAAAATAGTAACTTCCATTAGAACAGGAGCTGTTCAAAACTACTGGCACCAGTCACACTCACAAACATTTGTCTGGTGCTGAGAAAATACTGAACAGCCCATTTTATAATTTGTGTATTTGCTTGCAAAGGTTTATGCATGTGGTTTCTAACAAAATACATTAGTGAGTAATGAAAAGTGGAAAAAAATATTTAATTTGCTTTTGCTATTACGTTTTTATTGAATATTTTTTCATGGTTCTTTTATTCTACAGATATGAATGTTCAGCTGGTTGCTTGGAGAACAGTGCCAAAGTTATTGGAAGTGTTCATTACGAAATGGTACATTAATTTCAGTTCTGTTGTCACTGTTAAGTTTTCTTTAAATAAGCTTAACACATACTTCAGAATGTTTCTTTATTTTTTGTTATTTTTTTTTAAAAAAAAATATTTAATTTATTTATTATGTATATATGTTTATATATGTGCATATTTTTCACATAAACAGACTAAATAAAATGTGCAGTGCTTTTGTATGACAGTAATAGCTTGTAGATCAATCATAAGAAAATTAAGACTGGTACAAAAAAACTAAATTTATGCTTACCTGATAAAATTTATTTTTTTTATAGACACAGTGAGTCCACGGGATTATCAATTACTGTTGGGAATATCACTCCTGGCCAGCAGGAGTAGGTAAAGAGCACCACAGCGCAAAGCTGTTAAGTATCACTTCCCTTCCCACAATCCCCAGTCATTCGACTGAAGGAAAAGGAGAGAAAGGAAATAACACAAGGTGTAGAGGTGCCTGAGGTTTAGATAGAAAAACTGTCTGGGTGGGCCGCCATGTCTAAAAATAAATAAATTTATCAGGTAAGCAAAAATGTTGTTTTCTTTCTTAAGACACGGTGAATCCACAGGATCATCAATTACTGTTGGAAACCAATACACAGATGATTAAGGAGGGACAAGACAGGTAAACTAAACAGACGGCACCACCTCTTAAAGAACCTTTCTCCCAAAAGAGGCCTCAGCCGAGGCCAAAGAATCAATTTAAGAGTATGCAAAGAGGGCCATGTTGCTGCTTGTAAATCTGTTCCACAGAAACTTCATTTTTTTAAAACCAAAAAAACTTCACCTCCTCCTTGCACTGAGGCAAAGAGAATGACTGGGGATTTTGGGAAGGGCCTCTTCCTGCTGCTGGGCAGGAGTAATATTACCAACAGTAATTAATGATCCCATGGACTCACCGTGTCTTAAGAAAGAAATATTTATGTGACACAAGCATTATATTTTTATATTAAGAAGCTTATGTGTCACCAAATGATTCACAGATGAAAGCATTCTATTATAATTATGTTTATTGTAAAAAGAGGTCAATTTACTTGTAGAGATGAAAATATGAGTATATTTAATCTGATTTATTATTTCTTTTAGCAATCAAGTATTTGCAGAGCAGCTATACATTCTGGTGTAATAGACAATGAAGGAGGATGGGTTGATGTCACTAGACAAGGAAGAAAAAACTATTTTATTAAATCATACAGAAATGGTGTCCAGTCAATTGGGTAAGTGTACGGTGGTTATGATTTTCAGCAGTAATGGAGACGTATCTTGCAACACTACCTGTCCATATAGGTCACGTTTTAGGCATATCTTCATGCTTATTTAAAAATAAAAACGAAAAAGTCAAGATTAGATGACCTGTGATTCACTGTATGGACACAAATACCCTATGTATCATAGTCTATATGGACAAGGTTCCTGTCCAGGAACCTCAGCCTTCCGGCATTGTGGCAGGTCAGTGCTTGTTAATCATTATGATGATTTAACTCTGTGACAAAGATGCTAAGAAGCAGCGGTTTAAGACCACAGCTACTTAACTAGTGTTTTAGGCCTGCTCATGCAGCCTGAAACACTCAGGCTCCAAAGCTGCCTTGAAAGCTTTATAAATGGGGCACATATTGTATTCCACTGGAAAACTTGTATAATTACCTTAAATTTGCATGAAAACTATATCAAATGTGTCTTTGAATGAAAACCATGAAAGTTGTAAGTTTCATTTAAAAAAAATAGTTTTAGTGTTAAAAAGATATATTCTACTGTTTACTTTTATTTTAAAGTTATATGTGACAGGTGTTGCTTGGGGATCTATTAAATAATTGGTGTCATAAAACAATTGTAGGTATTTTTTTGTGTTGTGTGTGCCAGTGTTTACCCCATTGCTCCTAATTAAGTTCTTCAGAAAGCAAATGGTGCAGATTTGAATTGCCATGTCACGTTTGCATGGTTTTTGAATAGTAATACAAGACAAAATGGCTGCTCTAAGGTGTGAAAAACTCTAAGGTCTTTATCTTTATCTTTACTATGACAATTAAAGTGTCTAGAAAAGTGCTGCTTGTATGACAACATAAGCGTGCCACTTGTGCCGCAACTCATGAGTCTAAGGGGGGGGGTTGTATTTCACACAAAAAAATTTACGCACATTTATCTCTATACTTGGTATTGAACAGTGCTGTAAGTATGTATATAAAGTTAGAGAAATATAATATATATTTTTTATGTATTTGACCAGCATTTTATGTCACTGAATAAAAAAAAATAATAATGACATGATTGGTTCCACGATTTCTTTGTATTTTCGTCTTGTACCATGACAGCGATCCTCATAATCTAATTTATATTATTATTTTTTTTACAGAAAATATCAGTCGGCAAATTCATTCACAGTCTCCAAAGTAACTTGTAAGTATTTTTAAGATGTAAAATGTCTTACAGTAAATAATGTTATTAGTGGTACACATATCAATTTGACATTTTTGTTGTTGTAGTTCAGGCAGTAACATGTGAAACAACTGTGGAACAGCTATGTCCTTTCCAGCCCCCAGCTACACATTGCCCCAGGTATGTTCCAGTTCCAGTATTTAACATAATATCTAACATTTTAGGCATTTTAGGCCGTGCACTATATCATTATTATGAGCAAAGAATATACCACAACCTAGTTAAACATCTTTAGATATGGGAACCACCATTACCTCATAAGTTTTATTTTGCAATCTCAGTTTCACTTTTTGACTTTTTCTTTACACATTTACAGTCTAATCAAAGCAACAAAGTTAAAGGGATATGAAACCCAAAACATTTATATGTATACATGTATGCAAAATTGATGTGTGTAAAAGTGATGATATGATTGTAGGCATGTGCACTCTCAGTTGTTACAGATGCCACCCCAGACTTCTTGAGTGATGTGGTAGATATGTTAAAGGTAAATGCACATGCATGGCATTGCCTAACGCTGTGTAAGCTGTTGGTCACGTACATAAAAAAAAGTATAATATTGGTAGCAATAACTTAAAATAACTGAATATTTTTTATGAATATTTTTTAAACATTTAATTTAATATATGTGGTTAATGTATATTTAAAATTTTGGTTTAGTGAAATATATCATTTATATCCACTGTATTTCAGTTAAAATCTATAATATATGCAGCAATCTATAAATATTTTTAAATAAAATATTTAATTGTCATATGCGTATGCTGCATACTAAAATACATATATGTTCTCCAATATGAGGAAGAAGGGGTACTCTCAAAAGCTTAGGAAAAACAGAACAAGACTAATTAAAAAATATATATTTCACTGATAACAAAAATACCTATATAAATAGGCTGCAAAATAAAGCTATCAACATATGTAGTACTCATTTTTGCTAGGTTCCTAAAAACGGAACTAACTTATGGCTTCTTATGTCCTACCTACACATTTTACTGCACACGTATTTACAGCACTGTATTTCCTGCTCTGCAATTTATGATAATTATGACACAATATAAATGTAACATCTGAAGCAAAGTATTCCTTTTTTCAGAAAGGAAAAATGTTTTGTTTATAATATGTGACTGGTACGTAGTATAAAATAACATAGTAAAAGTTTTCAATTTTTCATTCACCTAAACCCTTATTTGAAGTTTTGTATCCAAGTTAAATTTCTACATTTTTCTTTTAAACAAAAAAATGTGTAAATTATCCATGAAATGCTTTTGTGGCAAAGTGGAATCGCTCCAAAATTCCGTAGCAGATGGAATTTGAAACAGTGTTATTTGTTTTGATTATATGTCTGCTCCAATCTCCTCCTACGCGCAGGCTATATTCCTGTGGCTATTTTATGTATTTTGACTTACAGTTCACCATAGAATGAAGTTTCAAATTAAGAAGACATTTGATATATACTACGGTTCTGTTGCTTTTGTCTGATGTTGGAATATACGAACCATACATTAAAACATCAGTTCACTTGCTGTCTCCTCCTAGGAAAATTAACATGTTGCTTTATGAAGGAATAGTATTTTAAAATAAGTACAATTATTTAAGCGTGTTCACTTCACAGAAGAGAAACCCAAAAGTTTTTTTTCTCCTGCTGTAATTGCTGTCATTCACCTAGTTTTCCAACTCCTTTCACTTTATACCACTAGTATTTAAGTTGCGATGTGGAAGAACTGTCCTCGAATGAACCTAGTTTTACTGCCAATACATATATCAATAAAACAAGTAACACATACTACATAAATGTCAAGTTTTCACATAAGATCATAGATAATCATTTATAAGATCAAATGTAAAACGTTGACAGTTCTGAACTTCTCACCCTTAGTGAATAATGCTGAGTTATAAAGTGAACGCTGGTTTTAATTTTTTATTACTCAGATTCATGTAAGGAAATGTGTTTGTAAGTGCCTATTTTTAGTAGGTCAGAAGAAAATTCAAATCACATAAAGGGACAGTAAGTGATAATGTGTTTTGCAATGAGCATAGTATGCTTGAAGGGAGTAGGGAGCATATGTTCATAGAATTAAAACTGCTCCCAAGTGACTTCTATAAAGGGTGATGAAATTATGCAATTTTTCTGTTCTAGAGTATCTGTATACTGAATGTGTAAAAAAGCATTGCAGTGCATAATAATGTTTACTGACTGAAAATTCATCTATCAGTGCTCCACATACTTTATGTTGCAGTGTTTTTAAAGGGACATGAAACTTTTTTTTTTCTGTCATGATTCAGACAGAACAGTTTTTTTTTTCAATTTCTTTATTTACAATCCAACATAATATACATTGATAAAGAAACAAAAAATACAATAAGGAACACCTTGCAGGGTGTCTTATAATTGTTGGAGAATTATTGTATTTTCATTAATAGAACAGAAAAAGAAGGTTAATCAGAATAAGCACAAACAACTAGACATAGCCAGGGCACTCCCACTAAAGCCAACCCAGGAGAGGCCCGATTACACATGACAAGACAAAAACGAAAACAACAGAAACAACCACGAAACAAAACAAAACAAAACAAAAAAGGGGGGAGGGGAAGAGAGAGGGGGGAAGGGGATGAAAAAGGGGGAACAGAGACGGCAGAACTATTACCAGAGCTTTAACAATACCAGGTCAGAGTTTCTGAATGGATAAATTAAATAATCAATTTCACTGGAAGAAAAAGTGTTGATGAAATATGACCATTTAGAAAAAAAAAAGTGATATCATGCTCATCGTTTAAATTAGTATCCATCTGTTCTAAAATACATTGTTTTTTTCAAGCAACTCTTAAGCTCCGGAATACTGGGGGTCGCCCTGCCTTTCCATTTTTTAAAGATTAGGTATCTAGCCACTAAGATGGCCGTATTAACAAATCTATAGTTTACCTGTCGGTTTTTCGAGTCCTCCCGCAGAAACACTATATGTGTCAGATTTAATGTCAGAGGGGAGATCCCTAAGGTTCTATTAAGCCAATACTGTAACTTCAGCCAGAAATGTCTAATCCTTGGGCACTCCCATAACATATGTACAAGGTTAGCCGCCAACAGTGAGCACCTAGGATAATTGCGAAAATTAAGATTGCCAGATATAAAACCCTTCTCAGGTGTGAAGTATGTCATAAAAAGTAACTTGATATGCGATTCTCTCCAAGAAGCGTAGATAGTGGTTCGGATTACTTCAGAAATTGAAGATTGGATAAGATCAGTATCCCCATAGTTCTGCTAGGTAGCTATAGTCCATTTGGAGGAGAATTTTTCCAAATTAGTAATGCCCTTTAAGGAGATCAGTGCCTGATAATAAGGGGGGATTGACATATGTCCATTTTTAACTAAAACTAGCCAGTTTTCAATGGTTCCTAAAGTCCAGTTCGAACCAAATTTGTTTATTAGATCAAAGGCAAAATGTCTTGCTTGAAGATACGCAAAGAAATCCTTTTGAGGTAGATTAAATTCCCCCCCGAAGGGAACTGAAAGTTTTAATACACTTATTATCAAAATCTAATAATTGTGAAACATTATATACTCCTAATCTAGACCATCCCTGGAAAGTTGAAGTTTGGAATCCTACTGAAAATTGTGGATTACCTAGCAATGGCATGTATTTAGAAATCCCATAGTCTAACTCAAGTAATTTACAAACCCTTCTCCAGGCCTGGAGTGGATTGAATATAGTTCTCATTTTTTCACCTCCTTGGGTAGTAAACTAGATTTACAGTGTATTATTGCTGAGGGCAAAAGTGGAGCAATTACATTTCTCTCCAATTCGTTATCTGTGGCATAGTCCTTATTAAAAATCAAATCCATCACTAGACGCACAAGAAAAACATAGTTATATAGCTTAAGATCTGGTAGGGCGAATCCTGCAAAATTTCTAGGAAGAGAGAGTTTAACTAATGAAATTCTGTTGTTTTTTTTGTTTTGCCAGATAAAATATCTCAAGGCAAAATTAAACTTTAGAATATCTTTGCTCTTATGAATTAACGGGGTGTTTTGAAGAACGTAGAGTTTAGGGAGGCAAATCATCTTGTATAAAGCCATTCGACCTGATAAAGATAAAGGAAGATTATGCCAATTCTTCAGACTCTCCTTAATTTTGTTTAACATTGGAGAAACATTAAGACTGTACCACAAATCAGGATTAGGGGGAAATTGCAATACCCAGATATCTAAAAGATCCAGAAACAATTCGAAATGGTATGTTTATGGGTGGGCTCTTTGGGGTGTTTAATCCACATAAATTCGGACTTAGTAGTATTCACCTTGTATCCTGAAAAGGATCCAAACTGGTCTATGATTAAAAGAAGTTTTGGAATGTTAATAGAGGTATTTCTTGTGTAAATAAGGATATCATCAGCATACAAAGCTATTTTCATTTCCTTCTTACATATCCCAATCCCCCAATCCCTTCAAGATGATGTCTGACATAGATAGCAAGAGGTTCAATGGAGAGGTTGAAGAGAAGAGGGGAAAGGGGACATCCCTGTCGAGTGCCTCTTCTAAGCAATATATCTGAGGAAATCTATCCATTGACTAACATCCTTGTAGAGGCTGAGATATATAGATTATTAATAAATTTAAAAAAACTACCATTCAAACCAAAACGTTGAAGGGAGTAAAATAGATGATCATAATGAACTGAATCAAAGGCCTTTTCTGCGTCTATTGAAATGATTCCTAAATCTGAAATATCCCCCTCCGCTATCCAACCCCTCCCTCATTTTAAAATAGTCAATGGTAAGGAAAACGTCTCTTATTTTGGCTGATGAATTACGTTTAAACATGAATCCTGCATGATCCTTATGAATAATAGTAGGGAGAAGGGATTGCAACCTAAATGCTAAAATGGAAGTGAGTATTTTGTAGTCTGTATTCAGCAAGGCTATGGGCCTATATGATTCCTTTTTTTCCGGATCTTTCCCTTGCTTTAGAATTAAAGTAGTGTAAGAGGCAGTGAAACTAGAAGTAGGCTGATTACCCTTGATATAGATATCATTATATAGTAAGGTTAAATGTGAAACAATTACAGAAGATAATATCTTATAAAATTCATAAGGAAGAGCATCTGGGCCTGAAGCTTTGTTCAGGGAAAGATCTTGAATTTCTCTGGAAACTTTAAGTTCAGAGATACGAGAATTAAGAGTTTCAATCATTTCCTGTGTAAGGGTTGGATATGAAATTTTACTCCAAAAATCTTCACGCTCTGAAAGGTTGAATTTCTAAGGAAGTAGAGATCTTGATAATAATCTGAAAAAGTATTTAAAAGCTCTTCTGATGTTGATAAAATTTTACCTTCAATTTTGCCTTTATCCCTCTTAGCTAGCCTTGCCAGAAATGTCCCATTCTTATTGCCATACCTAAATAGTTTGGCCTGTAGTCTCAAATCTTGCTGGGAAGACCTCTGAAGAAGAACAGTCGAGTATATCTTGCCCAACTAGCGGGTGATTTCTCTATTAAATGGTTGTTATATACATTAAATACTGACTTTGATATTTCCTGTTCTCTTAATTTGGATTTCTTTGTGCTATTAATGGCATAAGCTAGTATCTCTCCCCTGAGAACAGCTTTTGCAGCTTCCCAGAATATAGCAGGACGATTAACTTAGTCATGATTAAACAGAGTGTATTCTTAAAACTTAGAAACCAACCAAGTTTTAAACTTAAAGTCTGTTGCCATATATACCGGAAAGTGGAACCAAGAGTTCCTAAAGACAGAATCATTAGATTGAAAATCAAGAAAAATGGGGGCGTGATCCGAAATGCAGATAGGGAGAATCCCAGAAATATTTTTTGATTTACATAGCCTTTCATCTAAAAGTAAAATATCAATCCTTGAAAGTGTCTTATGTGCCTTAGAAAGACAAGTGTAATCTCTAGTATCAGGATTATGTGACCTCCAAAGGTCTCTGACTCTGATATTCTGAAAAAGTATATTAAATAATTTAGACTCTAGGTTATCTCTTTTAGTTTTTGGGCAAAAGGGATTTTTTCTAAGTCTATCTAATGGGTATTGTGGTGCCATATTAAAATCCCCTCCTACTATAAGGTAACCTTCCACATATGCAATGATATCAGCCTGAAGAGTTTCCCAGAAGAGGGGATTAAAGACATTAGGGGCGTAAATATTACAGAGTGTGTATAGTACCTTGTCTAGCCTAATCTTTACCATCAGAAACCTCCCCTCTGAATCTATTTTGGTATGGAGAACTTGGTAGTTTAGTTTTTTTCCCAATTAAAATTGCAACCCCACCTTTCCGCTGTTTACTAGGGGATGAGAGAACTTCCTTAACCCATGAGGATTTAAGTTTTAAGGCTTCTTCAGATTTTAAATGGGTTTCCTGCAGGAAGGCAATAGTGGTATTAATTTTTTTTAAATGCAATATTATTGTTTTTTGCTTAATAGGGGATGTGATACCCCCAATATTCCAGGAGGTCAGCTTAAATTTACCTAATGAGTCTGTCATTTAGGAAAAAGGAAAAAGAAAGGAGAGAGGGAAGAGAGGCGGAAAAAAAAAGGGAGGACAAAAACAACCACTTACACATATAATAACACTTGTTGGACCGTCTTCCACTCATCATTATTTATTCATAGAAGAATATTAAAGACAATTAAAGAAATCATTAAAAAAAGGGGTAACTGGCGCTAATGGTTAAATTAGCTAGGATAACACTACCAATGAAGTGACTATTATATTAATAGACGACTATCCGTTTGAGTGAGAGAAAGTAGAATCGTGAAAAATAGTCTTGAGTGCTCTAGTGGGAATTGAGCATAAGATGTAGATATCCTATTATTATCCTTCTGTTAACTAAAAGATTAAAACCAGTGTCTCAATTCCTAATTGGATAAAGTGACAGCGTGTTATGAATCAGAAAATGTGATAAAAGATTTCACCTATTTGACATTGTTAATACTGATGTTGGTGTAGTAAGAAAAATGTGACGTGTATACGTTTGATGTGGTGGGCAATTAAAGTCTGTATATGTGGATAATAAGTGACATATTAAATAGCAAAAAATAAATCTCTGTGACAATATTACTAAGTAAAATATTTAATCCTGATAAAAAGATCAATAAAACAACAATGGATGTATTTAAAACATTAGGGACGTCTCCCTTGCAATCAGTGGTTTCTTTCGACAAGAAGTTTGCTCAGCAGCAGTTAACTGAACTTCGTAGGTAGTATATACTACAGTGTTACTGCATAAGTTAAAAGTCACAATGGCACAAATAGTAAGGTACCTTACAGTTAGAGATGTTGTAGAAGCTGGTAGACAGGCCGTGTGTTGATTCTTTTTGCCTTGGTACCGGGTCTCAGTATAGCGGTGTATTTCGCGGCTTAAAAACCAAACAGCTCGCTAGTATGGTGATTGGTGGTTTGGGTCACACACCCCTTCTCTGATAGGTCTAATGAATGGCGTTCCGTGAAAATATATCGGCCAATATATTAGTTGATGAATCCTTCTTACTGCAATGATGTTTGCTGAACTTGAGTCAGACAATTTGTGCCTGCTGTAGCCGTGTTCAGAGACGGCAATAGTGGTAAAAGTGGATACTCGGTAATCGCTGATCAGATCCCTGGTCCTCGCAGTAGCTTTGTCTCCTAAACCATAAAATTAGAGAGTCCACAGGAGGGGCTGGATTGCAGCTTTTGCGTGTATTTCAATCTTTGATGGGTTCCAAATAAAAGCAAAGTTTCTGGAGTAAATTCTACGCGTTTCACCCTGGGAGGGCTTTATCAAGATACTCCAGGTGTATATTTCACACTTTTTAAAGGTGTTCTTTGGATTTCATTGGCTGCTTGTTTGTTGATTTCTATTGGAGCCAGTGTACAACACCTCTTTTCCATAAAGGTGGACTTTGGGTATTACTCAGACATATATAAGGTGGTATAGATATACTTGTACTTATACAAATCATTATCTCCTTATACAAATCATTATCTCCTGTATTACTATAAATCCTTAACATACTTTTATTTCAGAAGAGTGTTTAAAGGGCTATACAAAAGTGATAACATATATTGTATCACTGATGCTGATAAATATAATGTTCCTATACATATAAATAGAACAATATGACAGTAATAGATATATTTGTGCTTAGACAAATCATTATCTCCTGTATTACTATAAATCCTTAACATACTTTATTTGTGCAGAGTGTTTAAAGGGATATAAGAAAGTGATAACTTATATTGTATCACTGATGCTGATAAATATAATGTTCCTATACATATAACTAGAACAATATGACAGTAATTATCTTTAATAGAAAATAAAGAAAGAATTATATATATACAAATTACTGTAGGTAATCTAAATGGAGAGAGAAACTTACTGACTATTCACAAGGTGTCTATAACTAACTTCGTGTAAATAACATATTTCTATATGTTATGAAGTAATTAATAAACTACAACTTTAGGGATATATGTCCGTAGATTACCCTAAACTTAAGAATATGTGAATAGCAAATATAAAATAAAAAATATTGTACAAAAATAAAGAAGAGCAATTCTAATGTGGATCTCTATAAGTGAATGGAGATGTAAAGTATAGTGCTATATCACAAGTGTGGTATGTATGGACTATATGAGCGACTAAGATTCAAAACTTATGTTGTGGATGAATTATGGGGGTTAAGTGATCAACTATAAAAGTGCCGGAGAAAGTTTTGAAGTTTATAGTGATACTAATAAGGTCAATAATAAAAAATATAAATTTATAAAAAAATATAAATTTATAAAAAAAGGGATATTTTGAGTAATTCTACTTCTAAGCTGCCCCCTCTCCAGTTTCTGGTTACTTTTTTGATTCCCCAAAATCTAAAATCTGCCAAGCATAACAATAACTTGGCAGATTTTAGATTTTGGGGAATCAAAAAAGTAACCAGAAACTGGAGAGGGGGCAGCTTAGAAGTAGAATTGCTCAAAATTGAATCAGAGACTATATATACCTTACAAACATTACAACCCCAGGGACTAAACTCAGAACTAGAAATATCCCTTTTTTTATAAATTTATATTTTTTTATAAATTTATATTTTTTATTATTGACCTTATTAGTATCACTATAAACTTCAAAACTTTCTCCGGCACTTTTATAGTTTTTTATAGATTGTCTTTAGCTGTGTCAAAAAAAATTATTTGATCCTCTAACATGATCTTTAGTCTAGCTGATAATTTTTTGAAAAAAAAAAAGCAGGCTGAGGTAACTTTAGCAAGATCCAGCGGCTAGGCAGGGGACTACCACCGGAACCAGGGCAGATTACCTTCCCCCAAACAAGGATCCTGTAGTAGAATAGACAATGCCAGCAAACTGGGACAACCAGCGTACACTCTGCCGCCCTCATGCAGCACCCGTGGGAGGTGGGAACAACCGCTCTTGAATCTTTCTTAGGAACAGTTATGCAGCTGGTAGCTGATAGTGGGATGTACGGGGGAGACAGGCCACAGACCACTTAGACAGACTGGGCCAGTTGTAATATACTCTGCCCCCCTCACAGAGCACCCTTGGGAGGAGGGAAGGATATTGGCTGTAAAGGCAGTTGGTAGGGCTCCACTTAAACAAGCTGATAAATGTAGAGAAGGTAGAAAACAGTCCATCCTTCCAAGTTGCTGCAGAGTGCAGCTCAGTGCGATGAATTAGCACTGTAGGAGTGCCGGTAGCAGTGTAGAAAATGCTATGAAAGCCGTCCTAGGTCCTGGGTTTATCACGAGGATTCTCTGCCAACGGCTCAAACAGGGAGGCTCAGGGCGAGCGTGCACGTGACCTTACGCTATCGCTCCTCCCCCGGAACTCAGGCCATGTCAGAACATACAGTTTTAAACAACTTTCCAATTTACTTCTATTATCTAATTTGCTTCTTTCTATTGGTATCCTTTGTGAAGGAGCAGCAATGCACTACTGGGAACTATCAGAAAGCCAATAACAAGAGGCATATATGTACAGCCATAAATCAACAGATTCTGAGCCTACCTAGGTATACTTTTCAGTAAACCATACAAAGAGTACAAAACAAATTAGATAATAGAAATAAATTGAAAAGTTATTTAAAATTGCATGCTCTATCTGAATCATTAAAGAAAACAAATGTGGGTTTCATGTAACTTCACAAGCTTATACCATTTCAACACAATAACTGGGGTTGACTTAACTATGTGTTTAACTACTTTGCAGGGGATAACACATATTTATATGCAAGCAATAGTGCAATAACAAAATGTGGATATTAGTGCATTTTCCTTTTATACCTTTATCCCCAAAGCAATATAAATACCAATGTAAACATACACTGTGTTTTGAGCTTATCCTTCAATATATAGACTTGTATTGTTACATCTGAATAATGCTTTAAAAAATACTGTGACAATTTCCTTTGTTTTTCTTTTCCTTTTTTTGGCTTTTACTTGGAATATTTTATGAACAGATATATTATTGTTTTTTAGGGTCTATTGTCCACGTAACTGTGCACAAGCAAGTACACATTATGCTCGAGTATTTGGAACTGGTATTTACTCTGACGTAAGTAGCAAAAATAAAAGGCTTTGAACTAAAATGTATAACTTGTTTACAGTACAGCATATGCCCAAAACTCTTGGTAGAACATAATCAACATTTTAGCTCACTTCACCTATGGCCAAGAGGTAGCAATACAAGTAGCACCTAACACATCAGGAATGACCATTTCAGAGGTTATGCAAAAAAAGGTAGAAGTGATTTAAAATAATAATAGTAGTAATAATAACAACAGCAACATAAGGTATGTAGAGGTACACTTTACACTTTAAAGGACTTACTAGGTGAAAAAAAACAGTTAATCGGGATGTTTGATTTAAAGGGACAGTCTACCATAGAATTGTTATTGTTTTAAAAGATAGATAATCCCTTTATTACCCATTCCCCAGTTTTGCATAACCAACACAGTTATATTAATATACTTTTTACCTTTGTGATTACCTTGTATCTAGGAACCTTCTTCCAGCCCCCTGATCACATGACTGTGACTGTTTATTATCTATTGTCTTAAATTTAGCATTGTATTGTGCTAGATCTTAAATAACCCCCTGTGTTATCTATATGGCCCATGTGTACTTTCTGTCTCTTTGTGTTGAAAAGAGATTTAAAAAGCATGTGATAAGAGGCAGCCCTCAAAGGCTTAGAAATTAGCATATGAGCCTACCTATGTTTAGTTTAAACTAAGAATACTAAGAGAAAAAAGCAAATTTGATGATAAAAGTAAATTGGAAAGTTGATTAAAATTAAAAGTCCTATCTGAATAATGAAAGTTTAATTCATACTAGACTGTCCCTTTAAAGGGACAGTGAAGTCAAAATTAAACTTTCATGATTCATGCATGTCAGGATATACATCTCTGCCATATACACTATCCTTGGTTGTACTGTTCCTTTAAGGATCACTGCTTCTCATACCTGTCTCCACCCTATTTAAGGCACACCTGTTTCAATCATTCTTTGCTTAGTATTGATATACACTTCAATTGCCTAGCCAGTTTTGTCTGAACTCTGCTCACTCAAATTTGCTACCAGCAACTTTTTTCTTTGGATTCAAGTTTTGTCACGAACTTTGCTGCTGTTGCTTTTTACTTGCAACCTTCAGTTTCCTCTGAAACTCCTGTGATTTACTAACCTCCACTTGAATTGTTTTCTTACAATTACCTTGGACGCTCCTGTCTCCTGTCTCAGCACTTCCACGGAGCTCCGCAACTACCGCGGTGACGTCACACGCCAGCTGCTCTCTCTCTCGCTACTCAGCTCTAGCCTGCTCTTCCGACTACGCTGTAAGTGTTACTACTTCTGACTCTCAGCCTTGATATCTGCCAGCACTATAACGCTTACCATTATAATATCCTCAAAATGCATATGTCTTCTTGTCAGTGATCTTTTGTTTATTTAACATAGTTCCAACCTTCGCATATATCTACTCTCATATGTTATTCTTCATGTTTTACTTACAAAAGCCTGCTGAAACTTCATATCATTACTCATCGTTCATTCTGACCATTTATGTCTTATAAATTTGGGTATTCTGATTTAACATCTTACCGGAGGAAGTGTGTTTCATGTTTTCACTGCAGACTAGAGTGTAGCCACTCTTTTCAGCCTGCAATAGGGTTAACATAGCGAATCTCCTCCTTTACATTAATTACAGCCTGCTGATACAGGAAAGCCGCCTTCACACATCCTGTGACTATTGTGGTTTTTAGTATCTTCTTGCTACATACACTTTCTATTGTTGCCACCTTCCATCTCAGCAGTTGTGATTCACCTGACCTGTTCAAAATACTGTGTCATTATTTTAGATTTCCTAAACCAGTGTGACAGAATACTAAGCCTTTTAAAACCTATGGATCCAGCTGAGATTAACACTCACATGCAGGCATTAACACAAAGAGTAGATTTGTTAACAAATGGTTTAAACGCATTAAAAGTGGAGAATGATAACCTTAAAGCATACATTAGGGATGTAGTAGACAAAAGAACACATATATATGAACCCCAGGTTAGTCCTCCAGATTGTTTCCATGGAGACAGGACTCTCTACAGAGAGTTTAAAAATGCATGCCTGTTATTGTTTGCTTTAAGACCTCATACCTACCCAAATGATAGGATTAGAGTACTCACGACCATATCTTACCTTAGAGGTGAACCCCGTACATGGGCAAACACTTACTTTGAGAATAATGAAGAGATATTGAATTCTTTGGATAATTTTTTTGTCTCAATGGATCAATTGTATGAGGATCCATACAAACAGCTTACAGCTGAAAACGCCATGCGTGGCCTTAAACAAAAGAAGAGGGTAGTCGAAGACTACATCACAGAATTTAAAAAATGGGCAAAGGACTCTCAATGGAACAATCTGTCCCTTAGGAACCAGTTCAGACTCGGCCTCTCTGAGGGAATAAAAGACGAGTTGTCTCGCACAGATATCCCAGATACCTTAGAAGAGCTCATGTCACTTAGTATTACAATAGATAGGCGCCTCAGGGAAAGGTACCAAGAAAAGACTGGGCATGACTCTAACCCTAGGAAAACTTCCTACCCCACACATGCCTCTTCCCTACACAAAAACACTCCTGAACCAATGGACATTGCCTTCATCAAAGGACCTTTATCTCCTCAAGAGAAGCTCAGACGTCGTTCCAATAATCTATGCCTGTACTGTGCCTCTGACGAACACACTATGAAAGACTGCCCTTCCCTCCTAAAACAAAACAAGGGTAAGACCTTAACAGACTTTTATTGTTGTACTACTCAACAGAGTTCAGTTACTTACATAAAAATCCCTCTTCTGTTACAGTGGGAACAACTTCGTCTTCACGCCACAGCGATAATTGATTCTGGTGCCACGGCTTCCTATATAGATAAGGAATTTTGCACTGTAAATAAAATACCACTGATGCAGAAACAGTCTCCTGTTTTTTTGAGAGGGATAGATGGAAAAAATATTTCTTCTGGGCCTGTTGAATTTCATACCATACCCCTACTTGTGGTCTCTCATGATCAGCATAGAGAATATGTCTCTTTCGATGTAATAAATTGCCCGGTCTCTCAGGTGGTTTTGGGGATGCAATGGTTGCATACACACAACCCACAGATAGACTGGTCCAATTCCACACTTAATTACAATTCATCATACTGCCAAAGTACTTGTCTCCCCAGTACAGTATTACAAATTTCTGACACTCAGGACATACCACCCATACCAGAGGTTTATAGCGATTTTTCTGATGTTTTTAGCAAAAAGGAGGCAGAGAGTCTGCCTCCGCATAGAAAATACGACTGCCCCATAGACATACTCCCTGGGTCAGAGATCCCTATTGGGCACATATTTCCCTTATCTCATACTGAGCTAAAACACCTAAAGACATATTTAGAAGAGAACCTTAGAAAAGGGTTCATCAGACCCTCGACCTCGCCGGCTGGGGCCGGAATATTTTTTGTTAAAAACAAAGACGGCACTCTTAGACCTATAGTCGATTACCGTCAGCTAAATAAAATTACGGTAAAAAACCGCTACCCTTTACCCCTCATACCAGAGCTTATTGAGAGACTAGAGGGAGCTAAGTTTTTTACAAAATTGGATTTAAGGGGTGCATACAACCTTCTCCGAATAAGATCAGGAGACGAATGGCTGACTGCGTTCCGAACCCGTTATGGTTTATTCGAGTACGTAGTCATGCCATTCGGGTTGTGTAATGCGCCTGCTGCTTTTCAGCACTTAATAAATGATCTTTTTAGAGACCTCCTTGATGTCAACATAGTCATATACCTAGATGATATTCTCATCTACTCAAAAACTTTAGAACAGCACATTCTACATGTGAGGCAAGTTCTTTCCCGGCTTAGAAGCAATTTCCTCTATGCAAAAGCTGAAAAATGTGTTTTCAATTCCCAGACCATATCTTTCCTTGGATATGAAATATCCCCTTCAGGAATTTTTATGGAGAATAAAAAAATTGAAGCAGTACTGAACTGGCCTACCCCAAAGACCAGACGCCAGGTTCAATCCTTTATGGGATTCGCAAACTTCTACCGTAAGTTTATCAAAGATTTTTCTAAACTGGCAACTCCTCTAACCACACTCACAAAAGTCAAGATTCCATTCAAGTGGACTCAAGACTGTCAATCAGCTTTTGATACACTCAAACAGAAATTCACCAGTGCACCCATTCTACGTTTTCCTGACCCAAAACTTCAGTTCATTTTAGAGGTTGATGCATCCAACTTCGCAATTGGAGCAGTACTATCACAACGGGAGAATCTAGATAAACCTCTCCATCCTGTCGGTTTTTATTCCAGGACCTTAAACATCTCTGAACAAAACTATCCTATCGGGGATAAAGAACTACTTGCAATTAAACTATCCCTGGAACATTGGCGACATCTTTTAGAGGGTACTACCTACCCTACTCTCATCTATACTGATCACCGTAACCTTCAATATTTAAAAACCTCCCGAACACTCACCTCCCGTCAAGTTAGATGGAATTTGTTTTTCTCACGTTTTAATTTCCTTATTACCTATCGACCTTCAACAAAAAATCAGAAAGCTGATGCACTTTCTCGCATACCACCTGAGTCCATCTCACAACCATCTCAACAAAGTATAATTCCTTCGGAAAATTTCCTCTGTTTCACATACGACACCAGGCCTATTATTCATACCGAACAACAGAAGGATTCTTTAAAACCACTACAGGAACTGCAGTTGAAGTCCGATGGATGTTATTATCATGGCTCCCGTTTATACATTCCTCCCATACTCCGTCTACCTCTGCTGGAATCATTACATGACTCTCCACTCGCTGGTCACCCTGGTATAAAAAAGACCCTGGAATTAGCGAAAAGGAGTTATTGGTGGCCAAATATGACTGCCGATGTATTCCAACATGTCCACTCCTGCAGCATTTGTACCATATCAAAAAGGAATAAACAACCACCATATGGACTTTTACTGCCTTTACCTACTCCTAAGACACCGTGGTCCGAAATTGCTCTCGATTTTATAGTCGACCTACCTCTTTCCTCAAGGAACAACACCATCATGGTTGTAGTGGATCTTTTCACAAAAATGTGTCATTTTATTCCGTACCATAAACTACCTACCTCAATAGAAACTGTTCAGCTTCTTATTTCTAATGTCATCAAGCTGCATGGCCTCCCAAAGACCGTTTTAAGTGACAGAGGCACTCAATTCTCCAGTAAACTCTGGTCAGAGTTCTGCAAACTCTTCCATATTGACAGGCGGCTTACAACCGCATACCATCCCCAGTCAAATGGACAGACCGAACGCTGTAACCAATGGCTGGAACAATTCCTAAGGTCTTTTTGTTCCTCTGAACAACATCTTTGGGCGGGCTTACTACCATACGCTGAATTTTGCTATAACAACACCTTACATGCCACCACTAATCAAACTCCATTCTACTCGAATTACGGATTTCATCCAACATTCCAATTGTATCCTACTCAAGATTCTTCTTCTCCTTCAATCGCTGAGCTTTCCCAAAGCATTTCCTCGAATTTCACTCGTATTGAATCCTCCATTGAAAACGCAAAAAGGCTCTATAAACGGTACTACGACAGACGCAGGACAGCTCCTCCAAAATATGAAGTAGGTGACTTGGTATGGCTTTCTACAAAACATTTACGTATGAACACTCCATGCAGGAAGTTATCTCCACTCTTTGTTGGTCCTTATCCCATAGCTCATATCGTCAATGCCAATGCTGTTCGTCTCACCCTACCTCCTACTATGAAAATCCACCCGACATTTCATGTCTCCCTTCTGAAACCTTACCGGGCAGTGAGGGGTTCCGCCTCATCTTCTTCTCTTCCTCTGGTTTCTGTCGACCCTGATATCGAATATGAGGTTCAATCCATCAAAGATTCCCGCATGATGAATGGGGTTTTACAGTACCTCGTAAGCTGGAAGGGTTACCCACCTGATGAGGATTCCTGGGAACCCTCTGTTAACATCTCCGCACCCAGGTTGGTGTCTCGTTTTCATCAACGGCATCCCGACTCTCCTGGACCCTGAGCTCCGGAGTCGCTCTTAGAAGGGGGGATCCTGTCAGGATATACATCTCTGCCATATACACTATCCTTGGTTGTACTGTTCCTTTAAGGATCACTGCTTCTCATACCTGTCTCCACCCTATTTAAGGCACACCTGTTTCAATCATTCTTTGCTTAGTATTGATATACACTTCAATTGCCTAGCCAGTTTTGTCTGAACTCTGCTCACTCAAATTTGCTACCAGCAACTTTTTTCTTTGGATTCAAGTTTTGTCACGAACTTTGCTGCTGTTGCTTTTTACTTGCAACCTTCAGTTTCCTCTGAAACTCCTGTGATTTACTAACCTCCACTTGAATTGTTTTCTTACAATTACCTTGGACGCTCCTGTCTCCTGTCTCAGCACTTCCACGGAGCTCCGCAACTACCGCGGTGACGTCACACGCCAGCTGCTCTCTCTCTCGCTACTCAGCTCTAGCCTGCTCTTCCGACTACGCTGTAAGTGTTACTACTTCTGACTCTCAGCCTTGATATCTGCCAGCACTATAACGCTTACCATTATAATATCCTCAAAATGCATATGTCTTCTTGTCAGTGATCTTTTGTTTATTTAACATAGTTCCAACCTTCGCATATATCTACTCTCATATGTTATTCTTCATGTTTTACTTACAAAAGCCTGCTGAAACTTCATATCATTACTCATCGTTCATTCTGACCATTTATGTCTTATAAATTTGGGTATTCTGATTTAACATCTTACCGGAGGAAGTGTGTTTCATGTTTTCACTGCAGACTAGAGTGTAGCCACTCTTTTCAGCCTGCAATAGGGTTAACATAGCGAATCTCCTCCTTTACATTAATTACAGCCTGCTGATACAGGAAAGCCGCCTTCACACATCCTGTGACTATTGTGGTTTTTAGTATCTTCTTGCTACATACACTTTCTATTGTTGCCACCTTCCATCTCAGCAGTTGTGATTCACCTGACCTGTTCAAAATACTGTGTCATTATTTTAGATTTCCTAAACCAGTGTGACAATGCACAACATGCAATTTTAAAGTGATGGTCAAGTATGACTAACTACATCTTGCGATCCTAATGTAACTAGCAAAATAATGTGACTTTCATTCATCATTTCGCCATATTCATTCTAGTTTGTGCGCTATCTTATATTATTTTCCTACCTTACTAATATCCATCCTCCTCCCGTCGATTGTCCGCCATTGTTTTTTCTGCCGTCACGTGTTTTTATTATCCAATTACAGTACAGGCCACTCGGGGAATCAGCTCTAAGTAAAAACACCCTTATTCAATTCTGCGCATGCCCTAGCTCCGTAATCGCATCCTAATCTCTGTCTCACCGCGGTTACGGAGCTAGGGCATGCGCAGAATTGAATAAGGGTGTTTTTACTTAGAGCTGATTCCCTGAGTGGCCTGTACTGTAATTGGATAATAAAAACACGTGACAGCAGAAAAAACAATGGCGGACAATCGACGGGAGGAGGATGGATATTAGTAAGGTAGGAAAATAATATAAGATAGAGCACAAACTAGAATGAATATGGCGAAATGATGAATGAAAGTCACATTATTTTGCTAGTTACATTAGGATCGCAAGATGTAGTTAGTCATACTTGACCATCACTTTAAGCAACTTTCTAATTTACTCCTATTACAATTTTTTCTTCGTTCTCTTGGAATCTTTATTTTAAAAAGCTGTAATGTAAGCTTAGAAGCCAGCTAAGTCATGATATTAATGTATGACTCAGCACACCTATATAGTCATATATTAATATATTTACTCTAGTATTTTGTGGCGGTACTAGACTCTTGCACCTTCTGACATATATTTTTTTAACTATAATTATAGTACTTGATCTTTATAGCTGTGCTGTGACTACCATATTTTTGAAGAAAAAATGATAATAGGAGTAAATTAGAAAGATGTTTAAAATTGCATGCTCTGAGTCATGAAAGTTTAATTTTGACTAGACTATCCCTTTAACCCCTTAAGGACCAGCGACGTACCCTGTATGTCGCTGGCCTTTTTTTGGGACTTGATTGTTTTATAGCGTGGTCTTGTAACCCGCGTTGAGACTGCTCTATTCCACAAAGCCTGCTGGAGGGAGTGCATTAATAGCGTGTTCTTGCTAGACTTGTGCTATTATGTCCTGAAAAAACCTTTAACGACCAGTGACATACAGGGTACATTGTGGTCATTAAGGGGTTAAGAACTGGTGAGAACTGGCGGAATTCCACCACTGTGCTTTGTTGAAGAGTAAACTTGGAGGCTGATTGTAGCTTGAGAATGTGCACATGTCTTTAGATCTCTATGGCAGCAGTATTTCCAACTATATATAACATTGCTACATACATTGTTGCAAACACTGCTGTCATAGGGTGCTAAATACACATACACACTCCTGAGCTCCAGTGTGTCCACCTAGGTTTACTCTTCAACAACTAAATTGGAAAGTTGTTTAAAATTGCATGCTTTATCTAGGCCTTGAAAATGTTGAACCTTAGGTATATTTATTTACATTATAAAGAATGACATATATATTACACTTGAACGTGCCCGACAATAGGTGAGGCAAAAAGAAGAGTAAAATTACTAGAATGATAATTCTCTAACAGTAGTGCCAAGCAAATGTGTCCTCCTTAAATATAATATGTAGGTCTAACATTTGATTCAGGCGATCTGCATGTTAGTTTTTCATATTATGTAAATCTGAGGGAGAGACTTGTGAGGTCCTAAAAGCTTATGGAATAAAAAAATAAAAATCACTATTTCATATAAAAATTAAACCCAAAGGAGCAATTTTATAATCATCAGCTAGTACAACAAGTCACTGAAAACACCTTATGGGAAACAAATTATACAGCCCACTGTACCTCTAAAATGGTTTATACATAATTTTCTTGTTTTAACCAAAAACAAGTTTACAGGAAAGAAGTAACCAAACATGCAGACTTTTAGTTAACATTAGTTATTAATCATTGAAAATCTATTTACTTTCTCGAAACCTTTGTGGTGTCGGAAGTAACGGGCATATAACCAGTTGAAAGTAAATGCATTTGCTTAAGCGCAATTTAATTGAATGCGTGTCGGGATACCGTAACTTCAGAACTCTTGTTAGCTGTTACACTCGACAAAAAAAGTTGCACAAAATACATTTAAAGTACAGTTACACTCTTAATAACACTGTCTAACAAAAACATTTTAAAAAATATTGCAAAAAAAAGTTATGAGGGCCTTAATATAGAGATACATATACATGTTTAATTATGTATATATATATATATATATATATATATATATATATATATATATATATATATATATATATATATATATATATATATATATATATACACACAGTATATATACACACACATTTATATATATATATGTGTGTGTATATATGTGTTGCCAGACATACATACACATGTTAACACATATGTATACATATATAGACAGATATATAAATGCATTAGAACCCTTTGTAGTCAAGTAGCTGAATACATGAAAAATCATATATACCAGTTGTATGCAAAAGTTTAGGCACCCCTGACAAGTTCCATGATTTTCATTTATAAATAATTGGGTGTTTGGATCAGCATTTTAATTTTGATCTATCAAATAACTGAAGGACACAGTAATATTTCAGTAGTGAAATTAGGTTTATTGGATTAACAGAAAACGTGCAATATGCATCAAAACGAAATTAGACAGGTGCATAAATTTGGGCACCCTGGTCATTTTGTTGATTTGAATACCTGTAACTACCTAGCACTGATTAATTGGAACACAAAATTAGTTTGGTGAGCCCATTAAGCCTTAAACTTCATAAGGTGGCCAATTGCAAGTTGTTGTTCTCTTTGACTCTCCTCTGGAGAGTGGCAACATGGGGGCCTCAAAACAACTCTCAAATGACCTGAAAACAAAGATTGTTCAACATTATGGTTTAGGGGAAGGCTACAAAAAGCTATCGCAGAGATTTAAGCTGTCAGTGTCCACTGTGAGGAACATAGTGAGGAAATGGAAGACCACAGGCACAGTTCTTGTTAAGGCCAAGTGTAAAATATCGGAGAGGCAAAGGATGGTGAGAATGGTCATAAACAGCCCACAGACCACCTCCAAAGACCTACAACAACATCTTGCTGTAGATGGTGTCACTGTGCATCGCTCAACAATTCAGCGTATGGGAGAGTGATGCGGAAGAAGCCTTTTCTGCACACACGTCACAAACAGAGTCGCTTGAGGTAAGCAAACGCACATTTGGACAAGTAAGCTTCATTTTGGAAGAAGGTGCTGTGGACTGATGAAACAAAGATTGAGTTATTTGGTCCAAGATAAACACTTGCTAGCCACAGTAAAATTGGGTGGATGTTCCATCATGCTGTGGGGCTGTGTGGCCAGTGCCAGTACTGGGTATCTTGTTAAAGTTGAGGGTCACATGGATTCCACTCAATATCAGCAGATACTTGAAAATAATGTTGAGGAATCAGTGACAAAGTTAAAGCTATGCCGGAGCTGGATATTTCAACAAGACAATGACCCAAAACGCTGCTCAAAATCTACTCTGGCATTTATGCAGAGGAACAAGTGCAATGTTCTGGAATTGCCATCAAAGTCCCCAGACCTTAATATCATTGAAAATCTGTGGGGTTATTTAAAGCGGGCTGTCCATGCTCTGCAACCATCAAACCTAACTGAACTGGAGATGTTTTGCAAGGATGAATGGTCCAAAATACCTTCATCCCGAATCCAGACACTCATTACAGGCTATAGGAAGCGTCTAGAGGCTTTAATTTCTGCTAAAGGAGGCTCTACTAAATATTGATGCAATATTTCTGTTGGGGTGCCCAAATTTATGCACCTGCCTAATTTCGTTTTGATGCATATTGCATATTTTCTGTTAATCCAATGAACATCATTTCACTACTGAAATATTACTGTGTCCTTCAGTTATTTGATAGATCAAAATGAAATTGCTGATCCAAACTCTTTTGCATACATATATATATATATATATAGAACATATTCTTCTATGTGAAGAAAATTGCAATGTGAAATATTCATATTTCATGTCGGATTAGTGCACTTTGGTTAAACGTGATCAGGTTTATGCAGGAGTTGGGTGTTTTTGTTGGTTTTTTTTCCCCACTTTTTCCCTCCATCGAAGTCTATGGGGCAATATGTTAATGCAGTTGCGATATTCAAAGTCCGGCTTTTTGTGCACATCAGGTTAGCATTTGTGTGAAAACATTTTACTTTCAACTTGTAATACACACACTACCTGTTGAGCGCAAAAAGCTTACCTCTCTTCACAGTCTATGCATGAGCTGGAGCGATAAATAGCGGTTCTAGCTTTAAATGTGCACCAGCACAAATAACTTATATCAGCTCTGGATTGGCTGCAGGCACATAATAAACACTGGAGAGGTTCTTAGAGAGTCATTTTTATTAAAACCTTTTTAAAGGGATATAGCGGTTTTATGCTCAGTCATTTTGTGCATTTTCATTAATTTATCAAGTCAACCTACATTTTGTTTATTTTTATAGCAATTTTGTTCTTGTGAATTTCAACATCTAATATTTTTATAATTGCTATAGTTTGACTTGAAGAATAAAAGGCCATGGAAATTAAGGTTTTATTTTTGCTATCAAAGTAATTGAAATATTTTTAGTTTCATAAGTATAGTGATTCTGTGTAAAATCATTCAGCCACCTTCCAGACTGCATTCTCTGAGAATTAGGATTACAAAAATAGGTTGAACTTGACTATGACCTATTTCTGGGTAGCACTAATCTCCCCTATCTTGGATTATCTGGCTCAAGAGAAAGTTAAAGGATTAATTTGGGCAAACTATTTCAATCTAACTGCAATTTAGTGAAATATGTCAGATATTTTAGTCACACAATTGTTAGGTTCATGTTTATAATGCAATTTAACTTATACAAATGAGAATTACAAAAATGTGACTTCAAATTAAATCACAATTTCCCTGTGCTTTGCCTCCAGGTCACAACATAAATAATTGCAAAGTTTATTAAATAATTGATTGTTTGAAATTGTCATGAAATCCAGAATTTTTTTTTTTCATGATTTAGAGAGAATAAAATGGTAAACAGCTTTCCAATTTACTTATATTTATTAAATTTGCTTCATTCTCGAGACTCTTAGTAACCTTTGTTGAACGAGCTGTTATGCACTACTGGCAGATAGCTGAATGAATTAGGTGCAGTCACCAAAGGATACCAAGAGAATAAAGCAAATTAAATATTAGAAGTAATTCGTAAATTTGTTTAAATTGCATGCTCTGTCAGTAAAGTTTAATTTTGACTTTACTGTTCCTTTAACTTAGGTATTAGAATCAATGTTTGAATGCTAAAATTTGAATATCTGTTTGTTCCATTTGATATTTGAATATTATATAAACTTAAAGGAAAAAATAACCGGTATATATTTTTTTGCAAAAATACATTTTTAATTTCCGGCAAACATTCCATATTCGCTTAGAACAAATTATTGTACTATGAAATTTGTTTCACTTTAATGTTTTTGCAATTACTAATTTTACATCCTACAGTATTAAAAGCATTGAAATTGCTTCATTGGGTTGATCATTGCATTGGAAATAGCTGGTTTCGCTTATTGAAACTACCATCCATTGATCTCAAGAATATGTCCATTTAAATGGGCTGACCCAACCGCTGGCTATTTAGAGTTTATTGTTAAACGTTTAATAATATACTGTATGTTCAAAGAAAAAAAAAATACAGTAAAAGAAACTGCTTGCATAGTCTTATTTTGTGATTTGGCTGCAAAAGTGTAACTTTTGTCCAAAAAAAAGCCTTTCGATCCTTTTGTAGAGAAATGATATGGTGGTTTGGATATCTGGAATTTTGCTGAGTGTACAAAAAGTAAACAATCATTAAGCCGCTGGCTATTTCGAGTCTATGGCCTGTCAAATACTGTTAAATACCAATATTATGTAATACTGTATAAAATGTTTGGGATTTTTCCATAATATGTTACATGAACTAATTTTGTATTTCAGTATAGAATATATTTCATGATTATTTGTCTTTTGCTTTGTTACTTTTTGTCTTTATTTTAAAAAATAAGAAAGGGGCATATGCAAAATCCCGTAAATAAAGCATATTTGTACAAAAGCTGACTAGAAGACATCACCTGAACATCTCTATGCAAACAATGAAGATATTTTACCTCAGAATGTTCTTAGATCACACAGCAAGTGCACTGGGAGTCATTATCCTTCAGCTGCAATTTTTTTTACTGTCTTCTGCATTAAAATATATATATATATATATATATATATATATATATATATATATATATATATATATATATATATATATATATATATATATATTTATATATATATATATATATATATATATATATATATATATATATATATATATATATATATATATATATATATACAGCCAATCAGCATTATCAGTGCTGAGTTTACTTTTTGCTTTTTTTTTGCTTTACTGTGATTTTGTGGGAGTTCATGGAAATCTTGCAAGATTTCATAGTAAACTGAAGGAAATTAAAGGGACACTGGACCCAATTTTTTTCCTTTCATGATTCAGATAGAGCATGACAGTTTAAGCAACTTTCTAATTTACTCCTATTATCAATTTTTCTTCGTTCTCTTGCTATCTTTATTTAAAAAGCAGGAATGGGATGCATAGGAGCCGGACCATTTTTGGTTAAGAACCTGGGTTATGCTTGCTTATTGGTGGGTAGATGTAAGCCTCTAATAAGCAAGCGCTATCCATGGTGCTGAACCTAAAATGGGCTGGCTGCAAAGATTTACATTCCTGCTTTTAAAATTAAGATAGCAAGAGAATGAAGAAACATTGATAATAGGAGTAAATTAGAAAGTTGCTTAAAATTTAATGATCTATCTGAATCATGAAATAAAAAAATTGGGTTCAGTGTCCCTTTAAGTGACTGCTCCTACCTATGTTCGATTCACGTTCCGTTCCAAGTTCTGGGACTATAGCATCCTGATTGGATTCTTGAAGGGACATGAAACCCAAATGTTTCCTTTCATGATTTAGATAGTGTACAGCTAAAAAAAAACAAAAATCAAATTTACTTATTTTATCATATTTACTTTGTTCTTGGTATCCTTTGATGAAAAGCAGGAAGGTGGGTAAAATCAGGTGTATGCTCATACAAATTTGGTAATCGTAGTATAATTGTATACTTTATGTGAATTGTGAAAAAAAGTGTTTCATGTCTCTTTAAATTCCATATACAATAGGATGTGGAAATGCTGTGATAAAATAGCTTCCTTTTTACATAGAGATGTTGTTATAACTTTAGTTAGGTTTTTATAGATATGCTGCATCACTTTCAAGTCATTCAGGATTTGGATAGCATACTTCTATCATTCTAATCTAGTTGTGCAAGCCACACATTTTAGAACCAGGTAATCAAGCAGGTAAGGATGCTGCTGCATGTATTACAGGCAATCAAGGGGGTAAAACTTTGCTGCAAATGTGTAGCATAGCAATGATTTAACTCTTTGATTGCCTATTAACACTAGTGATGTCGCAAACTTAAAATTTTCCTTCGCGAACAGCGAACGCGAACTTCCGCAAATGTTCGCGAACGGGCGAACCAGGCGAACCGCCATTGACTTCAATAGGCAGGCGAATTTTAAAACCCACAAGGACTCTTTCTGGCCACAATAGTGATGGAAAAGTTGTTTCAAGGGTACTAACACCTGGACTGTGGCATGCCGGAGGGGGATCCATGGCAAAACTCCCACGTAAAATTACATAGTTGATGCAGAGTCTGGTTTTAATCCATAAAGGGCATAAATCACCTAACATTCCTAAATTGTTTGGAATAACGTGCTTACACTAGCAGACTGATGTTTCACAGTCAAAAAAGTTTTTTTTTTTTTAAATTTACACTACTGTTACACCAGATATGAGTGGTGGCACTGGGCAAGTGGGCCTGGCACACACGCTGGCAGGCAGGCAACTGCAATTAGATTACACTAGCAGACTCAAAAAAGTTTTTTTTTTTAATTTCCACTACTGTTACACCAGATATGAGTGGTGGCACTGGGCAAGTGGGCCTAGCACACACGCTGGCAGGCAGGCAACTGCAATTAGATTACACAAGCAGACTGATGTTTCACAGTCAAAAAAGTTTTTTTTCTCTTAATTTACACTACTGTTACACCAGATATGATTGGTGGCACTAGGCAAGTGGGCACAGTATACACTGTGAGCCTGGCACACACGCCGGCAGGCAGGCAACTGCAATTAGATTACACAAGCACACTGATGTTTCACAGTCAAAAAAGTTTTTTTTTTTTAAATTTACACTACTGTTACACCAGATATGAGTGGTGGCACTGGGCAAGTGGGCCTGGCACACATGCTGGCAGGCAGGCAACTGCAATTAGATTACACTAGCAGACTGATGTTTCACAGTCAAAAAAGTTTTTTTTTTCTTAATTTACACTACTGTTACACCAGATATGAGTGGTGGCACTGGGCAAGTGGGCCTGGCACACACGCTGGCAGGCAGACAACTGCAATTAGATTACACAAGCACACTGATGTTTCACAGTCAAATTTTTTTTTTTTTTTTAAATTTACACTACTGTTACACCAGATATGAGTGGTGGCACTGGGCAAGTGGGCCTGGCACACATGCTGGCAGGCAGGCAACTGCAATTAGATTACACTAGCAGACTGATGTTTCACAGTCAAAAAAGTTTTTTTTTTTTTAATTTACACTACTGTTACACCAGATATGAGTGGTGGCACTGGGCAAGTGGGCCTGGCACACACGCTGGCAGGCAGGCAACTGCAATTAGATTACACAAGCAGACTGATGTTTCACAGTCAAAAAAGTTTTTAGTTTTTTTTTAAATTTACACTACTGTTACACCAGATATGAGTGGTGGCACTGGGCACGTGGGCCTGGCACACACACTGGCAGGCAGACAACTGCAATTAGATTACACTAGCAGACTGATGTTTCACAGTCAAAAAAGTTTTTTGTTTTTTTTAAATTTACACTACTGTTACACCAGATATGAGTGGTGGCACTGGGCAAGTGGCTTGGCAGACAGGCAACTGCAATTAGATTACACAGGAAAAAAAAAACAGACTGATGTTCTAGCCCTAAAAAGGGCTTTTTGGGGTGCTGTCCTTACAGCAGAGATCAGATGAGTCCTTCAGGACTGTAGTGGACACTGAATACACTAGCCTAGCTATCGATTTCCCTATTAAATCAGCAGCAGCTACACTGTCCCTCCTCTCACTAAGAATGTAGCTTCCGAATGAATCTAAAATGGCTGCTGTCCAGGAGCTGGGAGGGTCTGGGAGGGAGGGTCTGCTGCTGATTGGCTGGAATGTGTCTGCAGACTGTGAGATACAGTGTCAAAGTTTACTCAATGATGACGAATAGGGGGCGGATCGAACATCGCATATGTTCGCCCACCGTTACGAATGCGAACAAGCTATGTTCGCCGGGAACTATTAGCCGGCGAACAATTCGCGACATCACTAATTAACACCCATTTAGCAATTATTTAACTTTTTATCACATGCAACAATCTCCTTACCTATTCTGTGTTCTAAGCAGTATGCATCTCACTTCTACTCATGAAACATAAAAGGTGAAGTTAAAGGGACATAAACCAAAACATTTTATTTCATGATTCAGATAGAGCTTATTTTTAATCATGTTTCTAATTTACTTCTTATATCATATTTTCTTTGTTCTCTCTATATCTTTTTTTAGAAAAGCAGGAATGTGAGCTCAGGAGTATGCATGTGTCTGGAGCATTATATGTCATGCTATCCATTTGCAAGAGCACTAGGTGGCAGAACTGATTCCTGCCATGTGCGCTACACACCTACCTAGGTATCTCTCCAACAAAGAATACCATGGGAACAAAGCAAATTAGAGAATAATAGTAAATTAGAAGCTTTTTTAAAAATTGTCTGACCTGTCTAAATCAATTTTTAAGGAAGGTGTAGGAGAGCAGTGAGCCTTAATGCCACGTAACCATGTAGCAGCTGCTGAAAGTAACAATTATGCAGGTTCATGCCATGAAGGAAAGGGGAGTGGCTTTGCTAAACCCATTTTTTTCATGATTCAGATAGAGCATGTGATTTTAAACAACTTTCCAATTTACTTCTGTTATATAATTTGTTTTGTTCTCTTGATATTCTTTGTTAAAAAGGATACCTAGGTAGGCTCAGGAGCTGTTGATTGGTGGCTGCACATACATGTCTCATGTTATTGGTTCTGAGCTAGCTCTCAGTAGTGCTAGGGTTGCCACCTCGGCCATGATTTCCTGGACAGCTATGAGTTATACATGCTGCTGGGTGTGCAGGAAGGAACATGAATACTGCTGTCCAGGATCACTATTTGTGTGCTGTCCAAAGGTACAATGCATGTTCCCCTGGGCACACCCTGCAAAATGTGTAACTCATACGTGTCCAGGAAAACATGGCTAAGGTGGCAACCCTAAGTAGTGCATTGCTTCTTCAACAAAGGATATCAAAATAATTATGCAAATTCGATAAAATAAGTAAATTAAAAAGTTGTTTAAAATTGTTTGATCTATCTGAATTACGAGAGAACATTTTTGGGTTTCGTGTCCGTTTAAAGAAAATTGTACTGAGTGTCAGGAACCATTTTTAGAAGCCTTGTCACCCTAGTAGACCTTACTAGTTAAATCACATGTTCTTGTATTCCATACTTTTCTTCTGCATTTCCTGCTTCAGAGTGGAAAAATTCTACATTGTTGCATACCAAATGTGGTCATCATTCTACTGAAATGTAACTATTTTAACTGATTCAAGTAACAATTTATACTGAATTAGTATTTTCTAGAATTATATCTAACATTGTTTTCCTTGGTATTAAAGGAACATAGCGGATGAATATGTTGGTGTACACATTAAAAAATGGCTGTTGTAGCCTTTTTTTTAATATTGAGATTGACACCAAACTCTAAGCTTACACATGCACTGAGGGTTACATAAACTCACCAGGCTGGATTGATATACATGGAGTTTACCTATAAGTTAGTGCCTGTGTCCATGTAAGCTCCAAGACTGGCATGGTTTGCATGTACATAGCATTAATCTAGTGTTAGATAAGCATACTATGATGCGATGTGCAGCTCTTGCATGCTATTTTTGTCTAATTAGGCTGGTAAATTATATATTTTTTTCATGCTGTAAAATAATTTGTTTAGTTCTGCTGTGATATGGGCACAACCTATAATAAAATGGGTTGTTTTTTGTAAGGAAATTAGTGCTGCTATCACTTTGTATGGGGTGTTAGAAAATATTCCTTACAGTGTACTAGGGATTTACACTATAAAAGAGATGATGTGTGCTTAAATTTTCATTTTCTTTTTTCTTTTTTCAAAAGTGTCAAAGATAATTAAATTATATTGAATGCACATAAATATGTTTGATAATAAAAAATTAAATATTTTTAGAATTACAATTTATTTATGCATTTTTTTAAATTAACCACTTTAAATATTTGTTTTGACACTTATGTATGGTGGTCTTAGAATATCTTTAACAGCTTCATGACAGTAAAGGATACGTTTCTAAAACACCTGTTCAGTTGCATAACACACTGTCTAAGCAAAATGCACTCTAGTGATATTTGATACCTGCATCTGAGTTTTCACTAAATGTATGTAAAAATATGCATCGGAAATTTCATTTGCTTCTACATGACCCTGAGGCCAGGATTTTTACCGCTGACAGCTTAAAAACCAGCAAATAAAGTTGTACCAGAAGTTGTATAACTTAAAGTCTGCATAGACAGAATGTCTGCTCCTACTTACTTTTTAGTTTAAAGCAGTCAGGGGATTAAAGGGACAGTCTACACCAGAATTGTTATTGTTTAAAAAGATAAATAATCCCTTTATTACCAATTCCCTAGTTTTACATAACCAACACAGTTATATAAATACACTTTTTTACCTCTGTGATTACCTTGTATCTAAGCCTCTGAAGACTGCCCCCTTATTTCAGTTCTACGTGCATTTTAGCCAATCAGTGCTGACTCCTAGGCAACTCCACGGGTGTGAGCATAATGCTATTTATATGGCACACATGAACTAACTAGTTGTGAAAAAATGTCAAAATACATTCAGATAAGAGGCTGCCTTCAAGGGCTTAGAAATTAGCATATGAGTTTACCTAGGTTTAGCTTTCAACTAAGAATACCAAAAGAACAAAGCAAAATTTGATTAAAAAAGTAAATTGGAAAGTTGTTTAAAATTACATGCCCTATCTGAATCATGAAAGTTTTTTTTGACTAGACTGTCCCTTTAATTGAGAGAATCTGCACTATTTAGATCACAAAGGACTAGATTGTGTTTAATTTGCAAAAGGGGTTTATCACGGCTTTTTGCGTGCATGTATTACGAGTTGAAAGGAAACACGTTCACTTGAGCGCAATTTTATTTAAAGTGCGTCGGGATAGCGTGATTTCAAAGCTCTGGTTAACTGTTACGCTCAACTAAAAAGTTGCACAAAACACATCAAAATGATATTTTAAAGTACAGTTACACTCATAATAACTCTATCTAATAAAAATTATTTTAAAAATATTGCATAAAAAAGGCCCAAATATATGCGGTCTCAGGTGTTAGAAAAAAAAAGGCATGCAAGAGGCTTTAACATAGAAATACATACATATACATGTCTAAAGATGGATATGTATGTGTGTATATATAGCAAAAGATAGAAGACAGCACACTCTGGTCTTAAATACAAAGGTTGTTTTATTTGTAGTGACATTTCGGGGAAAGCTTCTCCTTCCTCAGACCAAAGAACAATACAAAGTGCCAAACATTTATACACATACAGACCCCTCCCCCTGTTAAAAAAACACCAAAATTAGTTGCTAAGCAACCATTACCTGGCTGGTAACCAATAAAGCAATTACCTAAAATACAGACAACACCTGTGTAGAGTGAAAATACAGCAATAGGTGTAATACACTGAAAACACCTGATTGTGAAAACACTTGTCTTGCTAACTATACATTGGAATTAATTACAGTTAACCTTCAACAATGGGAAGCCATAGATCAACTTAATCTAAATTGTACAGTCATATTGCAAAAAATCATTAAAAAATGAACAGAAAAACATAGTGTCCTATGCCGGTTTGGGATACTGGAAAACAACCGATAGTGAACACACTTATCTAGTTAGCTATACATTAGTATTAATTCCAGTTAACCTTCAACCCTGGGTAGCCATAGAACAACTTAATCTAAATTGTACAGTCACATTGCAAAAATCATTAGAAAATGGACAGATAAACATAGTGTCCTCTGCCGGTTTGAGATACTTGAAAACAACTGATAATAAAGACACTAGTAATATTTACAGTTAACCTTCAACAATGGGTAGCCATAGAACAACTTCATCTAAGTTGTACAGTCACATTGCAAAAATCATTAGAAAATGGACAGATAAACATAGTGTCCTATGCCGGTTTGAGATACTCAAACCGGAATAGGATTTTTGCAATGGGACTGTACAATTTAGATTAAGTTGTTCTATGGCTACCCATTGTTGAAGGTTAACTGTAATTATTACAGTGCGGATCAGGTCCGACAGACCTCGCTGAATGTGGAGAGCAATACGCTCTCTGTATTCAACATTGCACCAGCAGCTCTTGAGAGCTGCTTGTGCAACGACGCCCCCTGCGGGGTGGTGTCAATCAACCCGATCGTACTCGATCGAGTTGAATTGCGGCGATCTCTGTCCGCCTCCTCCGAGCAGACAAACAGGTTATGGAGCAGCGGTCTTTAGATAAATGGGCCCCTTAGTGTGGTTTAGATTTTTGCATGCGTCGGGTTAGTGCTTTTGCAAAAACTTTTTACTTCCAACTTGTGATATGCTCGTTTCCCGACTCACCCAAAAAGCTTACTTCTAGCGAAGTTAACGCACGAGCAGGAGTGCTCCACCTGTAATCTAGCCCTTTTCTTAGAAAAAATAATGCCACAAATACAAACATTCAAATTGTACACAGAACATTGTTTAATGTTATTATCATTTAATAATATATCATAATAGCAGATATGGTATAATATAAAACCTTATAATATAAAATTAATATAATATGTAGTGTATTAAAGGGATATAAAAGTCAAAATTTAAACTTTCATGATTAAGACAGCGCTTCCATTTTTTAAGAGACTTTTCAGTTTACTTCTATAATGACATTGGCATTGTTCTCTTGATATCCTATGTTGAAAAGCATACCAAGGTAGGCTCAGGAGTAGCAATGGATTAGTAGTTGCTAGCAGGTGATTAGTGGCTGCACACATATAACTCATGTACAGAGCTGGAAATTTCCCATAGTACACTAGTCGCTGATGAGTAAGAAATTGCAGAGGACAAGTAGTATTCTGTCCTGACTGGTATAGTGATATTTTTTTTTCACTCCTGTTCATGTCATTGATGAACCAGATGTGTTAGCTGCTTTGAAGCTGACTATTGGCTGTGGGATATTCCACTATCAGATCAACCTTGGCCAGTAGTCTTCTTTTCCCGGCGTCAAGCTGAAAAGATAGGAAATTTCCCACAGCAGAGAAAGTTTGTAAAATGAGGTAAGCGGAACTCACAGTAGGCAGGGTAGTCTTTAGCAGCAACAGTTAGGAAATCCAGCGGTATGGCAGTTCAGGGATAAACCAATAGAAGGACTGGAAACAGGCAGGAGTCAGCAATAAAGGAAATCCAGTAATATAACAGTTCATGGATAAACCAATAGAATGGCCAGGCAGGCAGAGTTCGGTAACAGTATTGCAATCCAATAGTTAAGGGATCAAGCAGGCAGAGTGGTCAGACAGGCAGAGTTCAGCAACGTTATGGCAATCCAGTACTTTAGGGGTTAAGCAAGCAGAGTAGTCAGTTAGTAAAAAAGACTATGCGCCAGGCCAGATACCTCTAGCTTTGGACCAAGGGCCACCTAGCTGGCCAATGTGGGGTAAACAATTTGATGAGTAATGTGCAAAGTGCCTAACAAAAGGCCGAGGTGAGGTGTTGAAAAAATCGATGATAGCTAGCTAACTTTAAGGGTGGATCTTGCCGGGCAAGGGAGATAAGTCTGTAAATGGTTTAATCGTGGTGTGTGATGCTTCAATTTGTCCAAAAGTTTATCACAATAAATAAAACCTGGGGTTAGCCAAATGTTTAATGTATACAAACAGTTATAAAACAATTAAAAAGGTAAATAAACACAATGGTTAAAATCAGGGACAGTTAGGTAAGTACACAATACAGGATTCAGTTGTATGATTTAAAATGTTGTGTTGAGGAATCATGGATCCATGATGAAAAGATGTCAGAAATTGAGCTGAAAATGTATCCTAGTTTGTGAGGGAATCTCACTTGAATCCTGGGCCGAACCTTCAGTGCATATAAGAAACTTTTATATGTACTAGGGTTAAATGCTGACGGTCTCAGGAATAACTCTGTGTGGTCCAAATAAAAAGATTGTGAAGAACCCCAGGCGTGGCGCACTGGTACAGGGTGTTAACTCAAAATTGTGCTCAATAACGTGTGAATGAGGGTGTCAGGTGCATGTGGTGGAAGGTACTTAACATGCAGCTATCAAGCAATATGACATACAATTACCTTACAATACAATGACACTGTGAACAAGACAAAGGCAAACATGAAACTGTGAACAGACAATGAGAAAAATGAGGTGAAAAATTTTTATCAAAAAATGTATTAAAAATGTAAAAATTTTAAAAAAATAAAAAAATTGAATAAAACAAAAATAAAAAAATTGAAAAACACGTGCATTGTGTGTGTAGAAAATACACACCAAAAAACAATAAACAAAGTCAATGTGGAGCCTCCAACCAAGTGAAGAAAATAGTCAGTGTGAATCCTTCATCTAATTAGCTGTAGTGTTACCAAATATGTGGTGAACGATAAATATGCGATAAGTTTGCCAAAGTCAGTCTAACAAAAGTTCATGAAACAAGTGACTGTGTTCTCCAATGTTGTAAGTAATGGAAAAAAACAACTTGTAGTGGGATGATAATGATCCTCAGGGGGGTCCTAATGGTTATCTGGATGGGTCCAAACGTTTGATTCCTTCCTGGATATACAAACAGTGATACCGTTTCAGATGTGTCTGCAGGTGAGAACTTAGGATCCAGTGACTATCAATCTGTTTGGTTTAATATTCATGTGCAGAAACTGTCTACCCAGACTAAAAAACACTTTTACAGAAGGAATGTGCCTTTCTTTGCTAAAGGTTAGACAATATTCATCCACATTGGCCTCCAAAAATAAGCTTTTACTGTGCAGTCATATTGGTTTGGGACAGATCTTTAGTTTGATAATGCAGGTGAGACGTCTACTCCTTGTACGGAACCACAGAACAGACCAGACAGAACAAATTAGCTTGAACTAACACTCATATGAGAGCTGCTAAATATCAGAGATACCAACACCAATTAAAAAACTAAATTTTTCAATTTTTTTGTCATTGATCAGGCCCCCCCCCCTTTGACATGTGCAATTTTTGACCAAGTGACTAAAACGTATATGCACTTTATTCTTAAGTGTCTATTTAAACTTGGAAATGTTGTAAAGGTAGTAACATACACACACACAGACACACTCATACACTGAAACACACTCACAAATAAGGATTCACATATAGACACTCTAGCAGACACGCAAAGAAACACACTCAGACACAGACACTCAGCACTTGTTTACATTGACCTGATGAGGTAAACTACAGTTTTGTAAAAAAAGGAGATTTACAAAAGAAAATATGGAGTTCCGATTATCTTTTTGTAAAGGAAGATGCCAACTAAATGATGACAACAGCATGCAGTGGCTGAAAGGAAGGGCCCTGAACTGCCTAAACAATCATTTAAAGGTTAAATGGTGGATTGGTGACTTCCGGAAAGGTCTCGTTAGTCTCAAAGTCTGTAGAAAGATGTAAATAATCAGTAGCAAGGTCAAAATGTCCTAAAAAGGAACAGACAATGGACACACACACACAAACTCAAACTTGCACATACACCCAAGGAAACACTGACAGAGACAGCCTCAGAAAACACAAAGAAATACACACACACACAAAGACACCCACAGAAAACACACAAAGACATACACACACAGAGAGACAACCACATAAAACACAGAAAGACATACACACACAAAGAGACAACCACATAAAACACAGAAAGACATACATAAACACACCCTCAGTGAGACATCCACAGAAAACACACAAAGACATACACACACCCTCACAGAGACACCCACAGAAAACACACACCCTCACAGAGACATCCACAGAAAACACAGACATACATACATATACACACACACACCCTCACAGAGGCATCCAGAGAAAATACACAAAGACAAACATACACACACCTTCACAGAGACACCCATAGAAAAAGCTCAAAGACATGTGCACACACACACCCTCACAGACATTCACAAAAAATGCACATACACACCCACCCTCACAGAGAGACCCACAGAAGAAAAATACATACTGAGACCCACAGAAGAAAAATACATACACACTCAGAAACACAAACCAAAGCACAAAGACATAAACACAGACACCCACAGAAACATTAACAGGAGGAAACATGTATGCACCTTGCATCCCTTAAATCAACAGTGTGTGACATGCAGAAATTAAGAGATCACTTTTTAAAGAATCATATTTGTAAATGTGCAAACAAAAATAATTTTGTGAATTCAAAATTGTACATTAATGATCTGGGTAGATGGCTAGATGAAGAAAAGTACTTTTAAAAGGTTGACATATGTTTGTTCTTTCCCCATTTTCCCCAAACAAGAGCACCACTTCAAATATAGTATACAAATGATCCCATCTGTCAGCTGTACTTATGGATTTTGAAAATGCTGTACTCTATATGGTCTTAGTGGAACCATAAGCTGTGGTACTCATACCATTAGATCTGGTTAAATGCAGGATTTAGGCTTGTTGGTATGTAATTCAAAGCTGTTCAGCTGTAGTGTAAACTGAACAGTTTTAAGTTAACCTGTATCATTTCAAACACTGAGCAATCTTAGTCTGAGAGTATAACATGTTATGCAGATGTAAAAATCTTAAATAAAATGCCTCCTTGCATCTGGCAAGTCCTTGCATAAAGGGGCAGTAAACTGGAATGTAATATATATATATATATATATATATATATATATATATATATATATATATATATATATATAATTAAAACAATGCATATCTGACAAATTCTGCATGGTTTTAAATATAGAATTTCTACAGGATTGTTAAATAATCATAAATGCACTGTTGCTAAAAATATGTGTTTTATGGACCCCTGGCCCCACCATACAACTACTACCACACTGAAGTTACAATCTGAAATTGCACAAAGAAATAAAAAACATTTGCTAAGTAAATCCTACCTCCTCTGCAAATGAAAGTGATCTGGCGTCTGACTCAGGCACTCACTGTACAAAGTGCCAAGTCTGTCTCACACTGTGCATAGTGGTTTAGTGCACACTCAGAAATCCTCTTAAATGTTAATACTTTACTCCTTGTAATAACATTTCCAATTTCTGCAATTAGCACTCTGCTGTAGTACCCACTGGTGGCTGCCCATTGGGCCCCTGAGAGGAGTCACCCCTGTCACCCCCTGATGGCGGCCCTGGCCGTTAGCATTTAACCCTAGTACATATAAAAGTTTCTTATATGCACTGAAGGTTCAGCCCAGAATTCAAGTGAGATTCCCTCACAAACTAGGATACATTTTCAGCTCAATTTCTGACATATTTTCATCATGGATCCATGATTCCTCAACACAACATTTTAAAGCATACAACTGAATCCTTTATTGTATAATCCACCCTTAAAGTTAGCTATCATCAATTTTTTCGACACCTCACCTCTGCCTTTTGTTAGGCACTTTGCACATCACTCACCAAGCAGAGTAGTCAGACAGGCAGAGTTCAGCAACGTTATGGTAATCCAGTACTTTGAGGGTTAAGCAAGCAGATTAGTCAGACAGGCAGAGTTCAGTAATGCAATAGCAATCCAGCACTTAAGGGGTTAAGTAAGCAGAGTAGTCAGACAGGCAGAGTTCAGTAACATAATAGCAATCCAGCACTTATGGGGTTAAGCAAGCAGAGTAGTCAGACAGGCAGAGTTCAGTAACGTAATATCAATCCAGCAATTCATGGGTTAAGCAAGCAGAGTAGTCAGACAGGTAGAGTTTAGTAACGTAATAGCAATCCAGCACAAACAAATAATAGCACCCAGGAGCACACACAATAACACCTATACTTGGGCAGTGATGTAAGGTTAATGCAGTACTTACAAAGGCGCATATTGGTACCAAAAAGGACACACAGGTGTAATCAGAGTCGCATCCAGGAGAGAGAGACAGCGTGTGGCGATGACGTCATTGCTGCACACTCTGCACCACTGCCTGCGTCTATGGCAACAGCCATAGCAATGAGTCACCACCAACGCATCTATGGCAACAGCCATAGCGAGCAGCGGCGCGGTGGCAGAGTGACATCAGCCTTATTTGGGAAGCTGTATCTTTGGGGCAGTTTCGAATCAACCCGAAAATTAAGAAGCACCGGTTGTATAACTGATCCATAAACCCAGAGGTTGTGAACATCAGACAATACAGACTCGTTCATCCTTAATGACTGACAATCCCTGCTTTAGCAGTGGGCAGGGTTACACAAGTGATTGTTCGTGCAACCTTAAATTCCAGCAGCCAATGATGCTCTGGAGGCCCCGAAGGCGTAGGAACATGTTTAACACCTCTGCAACAATAATATGCAAGCAATAGTGTAATAATATAAAGCCCTAACACATTCAAACATTTTCTTTTTGCAGAAAAATAAAAATGAATTATCAGGTAACAGTGCATAATTATATAGATAACTCATAACCAAACACAGCCTTTGTCAAAAATGGCAAACCAAGCTGTAAAAGGTAAAGTAATAATAAACAACATAACATTCAATTGGTGTGTGAAATATCCAACTTGTTTTTTAACACCTTAATGACTGCCAAAGCACATGGTATGTCAGAGGTCATTAACAGGTCCTCTTATCTGGCTTGTTTATAGTGCAGGTCTTGTCAATGTCGGACTGCGCTATATCTACATGCCTCCAGAAGTGAAGCAAGCAGTACAAGTGCAGATTCGCCACTGTCTGCAAAACTTTGCTAGTAAACTAGATTCATATGCTGACAACAACAGCTGGATCTATGATTATGGGTATCCCGCAGAAACATGTCAGATGCCAGAAGGGGTGCGCCCTATCCTATGGATCTTATACTTACGTTTTGTAAAGTAAGAGTGTATACTTTACCCTGTAATAAGCTTTTAGTGAAAGTTAAGTTTTACATTTTCGGATGGAGTCTGGGAGTTTTTTTGTTGTCCGTATAGATAACTACTTAAATACAATCTATAACCCAAATAAGATAAAAAGAATATGTTTGTTTAAAGTATACTTTATTCTGATAAGCCATGTTTGCTCAGTAGATCCAAACTTACAACTGAGCTAAATAGCATTTCTTTAATTTCATTGTCAATAATAAAATGTTCTTGTAATCATGATATCATACTTCTCAAACCTGATAGGCACATCAAATCCATTTTAAACAAGTATAGTATCCTTGAAAAATCCAGGCAGGTAAAACGTACGTCGGAGGCAATGGCAGTATACGTCACAAGGATGGGCACGGCCACTTATACACTTACCAGGAACTTAAACTGCTAAAAAAAATGGTTTTTTTAAAAAGTGTATCCACAAAGGCATTTTTTGGACCCTGGAGTGACCATCTTTGTTTGCCATTTATGGTTTTATTGAGCAAAGGGTATATAGGAATCTATTTAGAAATACTTTGAACACATTCCCCTATGTGCATTGGAATGTGAAATATGTACAGTAAATACATAGTTAGAACCTTTATTAAATATGAATATTGCATAAATTATTTTTTTCATGTTTTCATCTACTTAACTGCAAATGTCTCCAATGCACTTATATATATGTCTATATATGTATACATTTATGTGGTTATATATGTTTGTTAATGCATATATACATATATAAATGCATAAATACATATGTACACACGTTTACTTTCAACTTTTAATATTTGCAAAAAACCTGATGAGCGCAAACATCTGTTAGCGTGCCACTCGTAATCTAGCCATATATATCTTAAAACTCAAGATTAAATACTAGCAATCTTGGACCTAGAATACAAGTGTAGCGCAACTGATTATGTGTGCCTCGTTATTTTGTGCTTTTCCTCACACAAACAGATACACCCAATTTAAAAGTTGTTGGTCAAAATGCTGTTTAACCAAAGCAAAAAAATGTTAACCAATAAAAATGTAACACATCCAATACATTAATAGCACTCCATATACTTTCTATGGGAAGAAGTAGTAGCAATCTCATTTTGCTCTTATTACTAGTTGTCTTTTAAAGGGACATGAAACCAATTGTTTTCTTTCATGATTTAGGTAAAACATACACTTTTAAACAACTTTTCAGTTTACTTCTTTTATCAAATTTGCTTCATTTCCTTTGCATGCTTTGTTGAAGGAGCAGCAATGCACTACTGGTTTCTAACTGAACAAATGGGCGAGCCAATGACAATTGGTATATATATGCAGCCACCAATCAGCGCTAGAAATGATGCTCCTGAGATTTATTAGAAAAAAACCTTCAGGAAAGGCTAACAAGTGAAGAAGCAAATTGAATAATAGAAATAAATTGGAAAGTTGTTTAAAATTGTATTCTATATCTGAATCATGAAAGAACATTTTTGGGTTTCGTGTCCCTTTAAGTGTTACACTTGTAATCAATGTAAAATGTCGCTCTCACATTTAGTACCAGGCATGAACTGTTATCACTTGTTATTGTGCATTCAAAAACATGGAAGGTGTATAGTAAAGAACTTACATCAGTTTAGTGCTCAAGTGTTATCCAGCATGAAACTTAGTGCTGGTCTTCATAGAAATTTATTTTTCAGGGAAAGAATGTACCTGCATTATCTCACATTAAAGGGACCGTAAAGTCAAAATTAAGCATTCATTATTCAGACAAAAGAGTAACCCTAGGTGAGCTATACTTAGCCATCTGGCAACAATGTTTGTAAGAATGTTTAAAACAATGTTATGCATAGTTGCAAACTGTGAAGCCATAGAGTGTCTGTAGCATGCTATGGCAGCTGTGTATGCAACTATGTAAAACATTGGCTAAAGACAAAAGCACGCTCCTGAGGATTACTATTCAACAAAGGATAACAAGTGAATAAAGCAAATAATAGCAAAAGTAAATTGGTTAGTTGTTTAAAATGTCATGCTTTATTAATATTTATTAACCATGGACTTGTAATACCAGCACAATAAAAACTACAGCTTGCATTTTTATGCTCCACTTGAAATCTGCCCCTTGCGGTTTCATAAAAAAATAATTGCGACTATGCACGTACCAGGAAAATAAAGTACTTCCAAAATATGTAATTACTTACTGTACTTAACTAGGTCATGTAGGCAACCACCTACCTTATGGTGAAAGGGCTTCTTATTGTCTGTTCAAATAATAACATTCTTCAATACATTTTCCTGTCATATATTCTGTTCTCTTGTATCTATCACAGCCAATCAGAAACTATAGTTGGGAATGCGTTAGTTGCCTAGTCTAAAGCAGATATATATATGTGGTCAGGTAATAATGAGTGTATATGTTAGCAGTGGCATCACTAGGAACACGGCTGAAATGTCAGTAGGCATCCAAGTATAATTTACCTAAGGGCATTGGTGGTGTTAAATCTAGTTCTTATTGTAGGAACACAGTTTTTGACCATAATGAATAAATGTTAATGGTAAGATAAACAATTTGGCAATAAACCTATTTCTATATTTTTAAATAGATTTCCAGCATCTGCAAAGCAGCAATTCATGCAGGAGTAGTGCAAAATCAACAAGGAGGCTATGTGGATATTATGCCAATAGACAAAAAAAAACATTATTTTTCATCGGTCCAAAATGGGATAACATCTGAAAGGTATAATATTTAAAATAATATTAACATGTTAGTATATTATTTATTAAAATACCCCCAACCAATGTAAAGACCTCTGTAACTTGATAATTTTATGTTTTATAGAAATGTAAATTTTCTTTCTCTCTCTCTTTTTTTTTTTTATTTTGTAAATATTTTCAATACACTTTTCATATTCTAAATCTAAAAGAGAAACATGTGTGCAAATTATGCAACAATTCTATGGGATCTAAATTTTAAATCAGTTCACACACATATAGTTTATGCTGTTTCCGTAGAAATAGACTAGCTATTGTTATTTCTAGAATTGTATAACTGTTGGTATTACTGCAATACAGAAGTTATGGTACCATAACTGCTTGTTCCCTGTAATCCCATAAATCAAACCCCTAACAATCTGCTTAGTGGTCAAAACAGATCTGTGATTTAAACTACTATGAATAATGGAGCATTTCTGCAAAATGTAAAGCTACTTCCTTTAAACATTAGACACATATTTTTACTGTGTAAGCAATTGATAATACACGCTACATGTTTACATAATGGTAATATACAATTCAATCACATTCCAGTAACACATATTATTTATAATAGTTTTATTATAGTATGTTGTATTCAAAACCGAAAAGGAATTTAATATTTAATAGACATATGGACCATTTAAATGTGTGTGTTATTTATGTAGCATTTGAAGTCTGGTCTACATTGTTTTAGTTTCATCAGGAACATATTTTTTATTTAAATCTGTAGTGGATAAGTATGTATATATTACTAAAAAATACATTCATTTTATTATTTTTTTACTATATTTAGCTATGCCCATACAATTTTACACAGTTATAATAAACTTAACTTTTAGTAATCAAGTTTGCCAAATATGTAGGAAAACAATTATAAATTTGTGAAGAGGTTGTGCTGACCCTGTATAGATTTTTGGAATAGTTTCTCCTTGATGTAGGTGTCACTTAGATTGAAAATCCATCAATTTTTAAGATCCCTGCTGCAATTTTAATTTTGCAAAGAAAACTCTTTAATGTATTACTTTAAAGAATCATCAAATCTAAATAAAAAATGGCTTTCAGGATATATGACAATATTTAAATACCCTTTGTAATGTATTGTTCTTAAAATAATTTACTTATATACCTTTATGTCATTAATTATAATATAAAGTAATAAATTAGTGCCAATTTTACTATTGTTGCTACAAGTCTTACCTTAGAAAATGCACTCAGTTTAATTGTTATTATTGTGTGAATTACAGATTGTGCATATTACTGTGGTCTAAATAATCTTCTAGTTGTATTGTGTACACAAATCAAATCAGAACATAATCATACATAACACACTCTTACTTTACAGATATCCCCACTGGAACAAGTTACTAAGTTGCGTTGTTTACATTGGCACATTCTATGATTTTACTATAGACGTCATAGCAGTTTTTGCACTGCTTTAAAATTTACCAATAAGAGCTAAGATGAATTTGTATTTGTTTTTTCTTTCTTTGCAGTTTACATAATCCAATGGGAAGCAAGGCATTTAGGATATATGCAGTAATCTGAACACATGTAAATCATGACCACGTGAAACATGACAAATTGAGTGTGCAACTGAACATCTGTATAAAATATGTTGTTGTTATTGTACAGAAAATTATATATTTACCATGAATTGACCTAAAATATCTGTGGCTCTTTGAAATAATTCTGTAGTTTTCCACTAGCTTTTCTTTATGTTGTCATGCATACGTTTCATCCCATCTAAACTGATATTTTTACCCACTGTATCAAACCAATTGCATCAAATTAAGTATTGCAATTTACTATTAATATCCCACAAATATGATTGTCTATCATCTATCTATCTATCTATCTATCTATCTATCTATCTATCTATCTATCTATCTATCTATCTATCGACATATTTGTCAACTTGTTAAATTGCAAATTTTAACACTGTTGGGTTTCTTAAACAGGCGTAACAGTAAAAGCAAAAGCACCAATATATCAAATATAAATATATATAAATATATATATAAATATTTATATATATATATATATATATATAAAATATATATATTTTTCATCTTCATAGTTTGCTCTGTTTTTCTAATCAGATAGCGAAGGAAGCACCTTTACCTCAGATTTGTTTTTAGCAAAAAACATTTTAAAAATACAATACAATACAACACTTATTCAATCAAATCAGGCTAATTAGAGTGCTAATGCATTTTAAAACAAATTTGCATGTAAAACAGACTATCTTTATCTGCAATAAAAGACTGGGCAGATTACAAGTGGCGAGCTAAAATTTGCATGTCGGGTTTCGCTTGCACACAAAAGTTTTGCTTTCAACTTGTAATACGCACGCTAACCCGCGTGGGCAAAATCTTTACTTCTAGTGGTGTTATCACTCGAGCGAAAATGCTAAATAGTGTGCCACTTGTAATCTGGCATGTCGGTCAGATGCTACATCAAGTGAAAACATTTTTAGCAGTTTTTAACAAACTCCTTAACGGTTAACAATTTTGGTAAGGAATTATTTTGTTGTGAACATTTCTACCAGTAACAAAACCTACACACAGTATTTGTTTTAAAGGGACAGTCTACACCTTAGTATTCATAAGTCTTACTTTCTTATTATTATCAGGTATTTGTAGAGCGCCAACTGATTCCGCAGCACTATAAACATAAGCAGTATACAAGGTAACATTTCTAGGGATCAAATGGGTAGAGGGCCCTGCCGAGAGTTGCACTGTTGTAGTCAGCTCTTATGAGGGTGATCTACAAACAGCTTCAGATTAAGCTTAAAATATCCTCTTGCACCCTTTCTAGATCATGCAGCAGTAACAGTAAAAAAGTTATTTTACTATGGCTATTGTTTCTGATCACTTTGAAATGACTGCTATGCACTCCGCTGAATAGCATTGATAGCATTGACAGCCTGCTGTATCCAATCTAAAAAGTGAAGCCTTTAATGCAGCCCAGATCATGATGTCCCTTTAATTGAACAATTTGAGTAATATTATAGATTCAGTATTTCCATGTTCTCTAGCAACCTTGTTTTAACTCTTTAGTAATATTAAGCAAAAATACATTTATAGATTTATGGATACACAATCAGATTTAAAACAAAATATTTCCAATGTTTTTCACATAGAAAATAGAAGAAACTCAAATTGTGAACTGAATAAATACATTTCATGAAAATTCTGAAAACATTTTGCATGCAGTATATCCAAATTAAAATACTGATCAAATGCTTTCTTTGAAGCTATGCCCTCCTTTGCACTGTAAAATAACCTAAAGATTTCAGGTCGAAATAAATAATAGCTGTTATAATTTTCACCTATATTTTCTGCTGCATAACACTATGTAGACTTATAGATCCATATAATTCATTTTACACATTCCCTATCTTCAATGTATTAGCTGCTATATTAAAGGGACAGTCTACACCAAAATTGTTATTCTTTAAAAAGATAGGTAACGCCTTTACTACCCATTCCCCACCAACATTGTTAGATTAATATACTTTATAACATTTAAACCTCTAAATGTCTGTCTGTTTCTAAGCCACTACAGACAGCCTCTTATCACAGGCTTTTTTATTAGCTTTTAACAAAAGACTGCTACTTCATGTGGGCCATATAGATAACATTGTGCTCTCTCCCATGGAATTGTGCATTACACTGCACTAATTGGCTAATAGATAATAAATAAATAGTCATGTGATAAGGGTGCAGTCTGCAGAGGCTTAGATACAAGGTAATCACAGATGTAAAAAGTATATTAATATAACAGTATTGGTTATGCAAAACTGGGGAATGGGTTATAAAATGGTTATCTATCTTTTTAAACAATACCATTTTTGGAGTTGACTGTTGCTTTAAGTAAGGTTATGCCTTCTATATAAATTTAAAAGTAGAAACTGTTACTTTGTTATATAACCCCCAGAGCATGGTCTTAGACCCTATTAATACTTTGCTGAAGCAAATTGTGTTATTTTTTACATGTTAATGTTACTTAAAACAGTTTTAGGAAAAAAAATGCCTTAAGTATTTGTGTTGCTTATAATTGAGCATTTAATGCTGCTAAGTCCCTTTAAAGGTCACAAAATGAAAATTGTTACACATGCTGTTAGTTGAATTTTGACGTTTAGATTTTAGTTATGTAAATAGTATTTGTATAGTGGTAGAGAGACAGATAAGGTATTCAGATTGTTGTTTTTATGGCATTTAAAAAAAAAAAAAAAGCTAATAAAAATTAGTAACCTTTTTTTATAACCTGGCAAATATTCCTGCAGGCCAGGAAATGTACAGCATAGTGGTGTATAGTGTGATTGATATTCATGTTTCGGTTTATTGCCCTGCTATTTTCCATTGGAAAATGGCTATATTAATACATTTTACCATAAGATGGTACAAAATAGCAATACAATGCATACAACCTAAGTTTCTGTGAAAGAAAATCTATTGTTGTGCCTAAAAATATATCACATTGTATTGTTGACATTGTATTGATTTCTTTGTTTCTGTAAATTGTTTGATATTGTTTAATTAAAAACATTAGTTTGTCTTAATATTTGTTAGAAATATTCTTGTAATTAGTTCTGCTTCCATGTTTTTTTTTTATTTGAATAGTATAATAAATATGTTATAAAAAATTAGATTTTGCGATTTTTTTTAATTCCAATTAATGCACTGTATTTTGATATGTAAACATATTGCAACATTAAAAATCTAAAGAGCAATGCTTTAAGTAAAAATTAAGACAGAGAGTACATAGTGCACTTACTATAGCTTCAAAAAAAAAAAAAACAGTACTCTCCAGCACTTTGTCTTAAACCATTTCTGGGTACTTTTTGACGTGTGCTTTGGGTCATTGTTCTGCTGTAAGATTCATGACCTCTGACAAAGACCCAACTTTCTGACACTGGGCCCTACATTGCACCACAGAATTCTTTGGTAGTCTTCAGATTTCATAATGCAATGCACACAGTCAAGACATCCAGTGCCTGAAGCAGCAAAGTGACCCCAAAACATCAGTGAACTGCCACCATGTTTGACTGTAGGGACTGTAATTCTTTTCTTTAAAAGCCTCATTTATTTTTCTGAAAACAGTAGAAAGCTGAACTTTACCAAAAAGCTGTAATTTTGTTTTGTCTGTCCACAGCACATTCTCCCAAAAGGATTTTGGTTTCTTCAGGTAAGTTTTGTCAAACTCCAATCTGGCTTTTTATGTTTCTGTGTCAGCAGTGGGGTCCTCCTGGGTCTCCTACCATAGTGTTCCTTTTCATTCAGATGGCGACGTATAGTGCGAGCTGACACATTTATACCCTGTGCCTGAAGGTCAGCTTGAATTTGTCTGGAAGTTGATCGAGGTTCCTTTGTTGCAATCTTTGATCAATTTTTCTCTTTCGTCCATGTCCAGGGAGATTAGCTACAGTGACATGGGCTGTAAACTTCTTGACAATGTTGCACACAGTGGACACCGGAACATTAAGATCTCTGGAGATGGATTTGTAACCTTGAGCTTGTCCATGCTTTTCCACAATTTTTGTTCTCAAATCCTCAAGCAATTCTTTGCTGCTTTTTCTCTTCTCCATTCACAGTGTGGCACACAGACACACAACAGAATGGTTGACTCAAGTTTTCACAATTTTAACTGGTTGCCGGTGTGATTTCTATATTGTCAAGACCTGTTAATTGATACAGGTGAGTTTAATTACAAATTGCAGGAGCATCACAAACTTGGAATTATTTCTTACAATTTTGAGAAGGTGCCAATAATTTTGTCCAGTCCATTTTTAAAGTTTTGTGTGGAATGTGTCAGATTTGGCTTTTTTTTCTCCTCTTTTTTGTGTCATACCAATACAAACAAACAAAATAAACTTGAGAATTCCTAAACATTTGTAATTGCAACAATTTTCTGGGCAAAGTGGTGCATTATCTGACAGAAATGCATGGGTGCCAACATTTTTGGCTATGACTGTATATTCTGAATCTCCTGGGCCTGCTAAAATATATACATATATATCAAATGTATGAGGGTCACTCACGGAAATATGGCTTAATATTAAATATTTAGATTTAAGCAGCAAAAAAATAATTGTAAAGCATATATACAAATTATTAAAATTGGAAAAAAATGATATGCAAAAGTATTATAATGACATGGGACAAAATATGATAATATGGTACAGAAAAATCGAATTCAAATTTTTATCAAGTTTCATTAATGACAGCCATGACAACAAAGGAATTGTCTTGGTGGAACAAAACTTTCAAACTCAACTTACCACACCTCATTGCCAATTTTTCCATCAAGTTGGCACAGTAGTGACTTGTTATAGTCTCTCCATGCTGAAAGAAGAGAATCATCCAAATTCTATCTGCATCATGGGATAGAGTTACATTTTTAGGGTTAAAATACAGAAAAGATGGACAAAGTAAATAATGAATTTTATATTGCAATTTTCATTGCATAGACAGGTATTGTGGTGCTCCACATTCACAAGGATTTTGTATCAGATGAAATCTCAAGAAAGAAAACAAATTCACAATAGTGTGATATCATCAAAGCAACTTCATGTACTAAATAATGTACTCACAAGATGAAGTAGAAGATTCAAGGGTTTTTTGTATCTTCATAAGACAGCAACCAAATCAGGAAATGTAAGCTGAATATTAAAAAATATCTTTAAAGGGACAGTCTACATCAGACTTTGTATTCTTTAAAAAGATAGATAATCCTTTTATTACCCATTCCCCAATTTTGCATAACCAACACGTTTATATGAATATAATTTTTACCTCTGTGATTACCATGTATCTAAGATTCCAAATTTCCACCTCTTCAATGTGTAAAGCCTACCTCTTCTACATAAGTTTTTTTTTTCAACGGGTCACAGGCTCACTGTCTAATCATAGTAAGCCTGATCACATCATTCAATTACATGTAGAGCACACTGATGCCAGTTAAAACTGTTGGCTTCTTTACCAAGAGCGGGAGCAGCCTATGTAGATGAATTGCGCAATCGGGCTCACTGTGATTAGACAGTGAACCCATGACTCGGTAGTTGAAAAAGCTGTCATGCTGAAGAGGTAGACTTCACACAAGTGGTAAGTATAGTGTTAGCGACCAAATTACGTATTTCTTAAAATATTTTCAAACAAAAAGCTATCCTTATGTTACATAATTCTGCACATGGTGAAAAATGATGTAATGTTACCCATTGTTTTCTGTCCCTTTAATCTATCACTGTTTCTTTACCTCAAAATTCTCTTTTCTATCATATCATTTCCCCTTTTACTTACTTTAGCATGTAAGATTCCACCTCTCTGGTATATTACTTTTTAACAAGGTGACCTACATCAGATGGTAGCTCATTGACAGAGCCTTATACCCCCTTAAAAAGTTTTTTATTGTCTTTTTGTAAACTGTATCATGGCATAATGAACCTATTATTAATAGTAAACATAATTTTAGTTTTCCGATTATTTAGTCATTTATATTCTACCTCATTAAGGGCTAGATTACAAATTGCACATTATTTAGCGCTTTTGTTTAAAAGTAAACTTCGCTAGATTGGAACTTTTTGCATGCGTCAGGTGACACGTGTATTACAAGTTGAAAGTAAAACATTTTCTCTTGAGCGAAACCTGACGTGTGCTAACCAAATATTGTTCGCCACCTTAACGTATTGTCACCATAGAAGTCAATGGAGAGCACAGAATAAAAAAAACGTAACAACTATCGCTCGCGCACTAACCCGACAGGTTTCACATTCCAATGTTCTTCACATACAGGATAATACATTTTTATTGTAAATATATTTTTCTATATATTTCTATATATACCTATACCTTTACATCTATTTCTTTAGATATATAGGTATAGATATCTATTTTTCATTAACATTATTTGATATATACATAAATATATACCGTATTTTTCACTCCATAAGACACACTTTCCGCCCCTCAAAAGTAAGGGGAAATGTCTGTTTGTCTTATGGAGCAAATGTGTGGATCGCCGGTTACCTTTGGCTCCGTCCACTGACTCTGAGACTTCGGACAGTGCTGCAGTCACTGTTTAGTTTGTTGCTGTGGTGCCCTGCCCCAGTATTTGCGCGCTAAAAGACGGTAAAGGCTTATTATGTATTTTTTATTTATGGGGTCTGATGAAATAACTAATATGACTGCCCTATGCTGTATACTGTTTTCTTAGTTTGTTTCCGGTAGTGGCCCAGTGTCAGTGTATGCATGCAACGCTACAAGGCACATCATAAAATGCATTTTTTTTTTATTGGCAATTTCCTATCTGCTGCCTGGCCGCTGTCACTTAGGCTGCATCTGCCGACTCACTGCTTGTTGTTCTTTCCTCTCCCCCTTGAGACTAAAGTTACAGCCTTACAGTAATGATAATGATAACTAATGGACCACGCTGCACTCAAGGTGTTTAGGAAGTTCCTGAATCCTGAGTGCAGCGTGGTCCGTTAGTTATCATTATCATTACTGTAAGGCTGTGACTTTAGTCTCAAGGGGCAGAGGGAAGAACAACAAGCAGTTGTTTATTAGAAAAGTTTACTACACCATTTGATTCAGAATATCTTTTTTCTGGTTTTCCTCCTCTAAAAACTAGGTGCGTCTTTTGGTCAGGTGCGTCTTATGGAGCAAAAAATACAGTATTTAATAATACAAATGACATTATTTTCTATCTGAAGATCATAGTTATGTAAAATATGCGTAAAGCGCATCTGGGTTCGCAATTTAGGTCTAACGTGGTGTGGGATTAGCGCACGCGAAGAAACGCTAACTTCACTAAGTGTTATTGAAATAATTAATATAAAATTTCAAAAAGTAATAATTATTATACATACTGTAAAACATATATACTGTATATATATTCTATGGATTATTTAGACTTTGTATAATATTCTTTTTAAATAATCTTTTGATAAGGTTTTTACATGACAAATACAATTAACATTTGTCATATGATAAATACAGAAGGTACAATAGGAAAAAGCATACAACTGAAACCTCTATTTTGCATATTTTATGATATATTTCGCTAGACCTTCTATGTATATGGGGCCCACTCTTTGACCCGTAAGTTTATGAAGTGACGATAAGAAGAAGGTGAAAGTGTATAGATCACTTATATCTACAAAATAATATAATTCAAACCCGACATTCCAGATCAGAACAATACAGCTTGCGAGCTTGTGAATGTTGTTGGGAGTGGCTGAAATAGAAACAGATGGGTAAAGAGCAAAAGGTAAATCAAAGAAACAGCAGAAGAGAAAGAAGAAGGAAACAAATATATACATACTGCATATATCATCTCTACTCTTAGTTCACATCACCTCTCTCCCCAGACGGATGAACATCTCAACTCATAGTTACCTCCAATATAGATCAATCTGGAAATAATTCAGTTAAGGGAGTCCACATTTCAAAGTAAAAATAAAATTTGTTCAAAACCTTAAAATGAAGTTTTTCTATGACTCTCATGTGCGTCATAATGTTTCTAACATGGAGAAAAGTAGGAGAATTGATCTGTTTCTACTCTTGCAATAGCTAATTTAGTGGCCATTAAAAGATATATTAAGAGATATCTACTAAACTTTGGTATATTTGGAACCAAAGCCCTTTTTAGAGGGATCCCAGGGGTCAGAACCCATTACAGCTTTCACTGATACAGAGGAGTCTCTGGAGCCATCATTTGAGTGCTCTCTATCGTACTGTATTTTGCTATTGAAATTATCTGCAACTGTACGTTTTAGGCCACCTGACTGTTTTTGTTTCTTCTTATTGGAATGAGCCATGATGATAACAGGCTGAGATAAAGGTGTAATGAGAATCACTTCGCTATACAGTGATGAAGTGCAAAAAGGAGATAGGAAGATCAGGAATAGCACTGTTATCACAATCTCATGGGGAGGAGATCCAAAGAAGAATGGAAAGACCTAGGAGAACTTCCCCACTCCTGAGCTGTGCAGTGCCTACTAGAGACTTCAAAACTGTAGGGAAAAGGGGGAGTATGCCCACTTGGGGTGAGCAAATAGGTTATAGGAGTGAGAGAGACTCCAGGATTAATAGCCAGAAAAAAAGCCCAGGCGAAACGTGCGTTAGGCATTTGCCTGTCTGTGAGTAGTCTGGAGATTATTATGTTTCATTTGTGCGCTCTCTGTTATAATACATTGGTAATTTTGGTATGTTTGGCTAAAACTTTTTTTTTACAATAATTGCAAGTAATATCTACTGAGAGATATTCTGATAAGCCCCCTTCCTGCACTCACCTTTGCTGGATATCACCCAAACATAGTCAGTAGATTACTAGGGATCTTTTTTTATCTCAGTGGATATCTTACAATGGCTTCTGACAGTGTTAAAAAATTTGCTTGATGCTGTGTACTGAGAGCTGATTTGAGTATTGCTTTAAATAGACACATTGCACTGTGTTAAATCAAGACACCCCAACAGTGCTACTTTGTTTTTGAACTGTATGTGTTTTTTTATTTATATCCCATGTAGAGTGTTGGGTATATTGATATCTGCAAGTAAAAGTTTTATGATTTTTTCTCCCTTTTTGGCGATTTACCTATGTTTTTAAGTGTGTGCCAGAGAGTGTTTTCTCTTTTTCTGAGATATTATTGTATATCTACCAATAGCCCCCCTCCCCCATTGTGAAATATGAGTGTATAGGAAATATATGAAGTCTAATTTTGATGAAGAGATTAGTTCTATACCTATCTTTTTGATATATACTTAATAGCCACAAAGCCTCATTTGGGTTAAGAGACCTTAAATACCCACTTGGGGTGAGTAAATGGGGTGGGGATAGTGAGAAGAGCCTAATTATATCAATGATGGTGGCTCATATAATTAAAGACAGCACATCAGAGTATCCAGCTAGGTGATATGTCCAGGCCTCACTATTGCAATAATAAGGCTGCAGTAAGCTGCAAGTAGGATGAGGAAATTTTCAATAAGCAGCAATCTGTGTTAAGCCATTATATATACAGTGGATAAATGCTATATGTGGATGGTGATTGCCTCAGGGCTTAACCATTAAGTGTTACATAATAGCCTAGTTGTAGGCAGAAAAAATAATGGCACCGCAGAGAGTACAGATATATGAAAGAATGTCAATTGTATGGAGAATGTGAGTAGTGTGCAGCCAGATATCCTCTACTTAATCCCATAGGGCTATCAAAGTGCCTGCATCCACATGTATCCAAAGGTGCCTGACTCTGTGTACTGTCAATGTAGAAGAGCTTCAACTTGTCCACTGCACAAAGATGAGTCTGTGCTACCTGCTGTGACCACAAGGCCAAAACTGCAGGATACAGAATGAATGAAAACCAGGGGCGATGGCGTTTACAGAGCCGCAATTAGCAGGGGACTAATATTGCGCCACTAATTAGGCTCCGGTTGCTGTGTTACGACACTGCTAGATACATTTGGATCTCAGACAAAGAAGCAGCAAGACACTCAGATAGTTGTATTGGGTAACCTGTATTTAAATGTCTAATGCTTTATTATAAGAACTTGTAGGATTATATATAAGTTGTTTTTTTGTTTGTTTGCTTTTTTTTTGTTCTAAAGCATATGACTCTGTATATGTACTTTGTTTTTGTTGCTTATGCAATGATAATCCTTTTTCAGATAAATGTTGCTTATATATATGATAAGTTTGTGGCTAAAAGTATTATCAGAAAGAAAATGAGAAGTTATACTCTGATAGAAAATACTATGTAGCGTTACTCAGATAAAAGCTGGGGAGGAGTTATCTTAGCGAAATGGAGTTCAAAAGAATGTTATAATGAACTTCCTAGCACGTACTTAATACTTGCCAAAAAACACACAGGTTGGTAAGGTGAAGTGCACAAACTTTAGATTAATAAATCAGTACCTGTCAGGTTTTATGAAGAGAGAGGAGAAATCCAGTGTAAGCTGTTCACAAGAGAGACTGTGAGGATCCACTTTGCAGCTGTAGCAGGAAAACAGGAAATGAAGGCAGTCAGGTGGAAGAATGACAGGGAAACTCCAATATGATTGAGAAGCAATCCTGAATACAGCAGGCAAACAGAAAAGGAGATGTGGAGGTTAAGAAATAGACAGGCAAACTTGAGAATCCTGAAACAAGCTGGAAGCTGACAAACAGAGAAATAAATCAGCAGGCAAAACAGCAAGGCCCAGAGGTGAAGTTACTTGATAGTAATTATTGGAATTAGGCAAAGTAGGTAGGGAGTTAGGATGATAACCGTATGTAGCAAAAAATGGGGAGGTTTTTGTAAAGGAAATGGTGGAATTATTGTAAGTGAATTCGGCCAATGGAATTTGGCCAATGGAAGTAGATTGAACCAATCATCTTGAAGGTGTGAGGTGTAGAAGTGAAGGTATTGTTCCAGAACCTGATTTGTTCTCTCAGTGAGACCATTAGTCTGAGGTGGGACGATATGCTGAGGAAAACCTAGAATCAATCTTGAGAAGTCGACACAATTGTCTCCAAAATTTGGACCTGAACTGTGTCCCCCTGTCACTGAGAATGGTGGAAGGTATCCCATGTAATCTGACAATATGATTAACAATAACTTCGGCAGTTTTAAGGGCTGTGGGTAAGGTCTTGAGTGGAATTAAATGAGCCAATTTGGTTAAGTGGTCAATCACCATCAGGATGGTAGAGTGTGACTTAGATAATGGAAGATCAACTATAAAATCCATAGAAACAAATTCCCAGGGACTATTGGGAATATGTAGAGGTAACAAGTGCCCAACAGGTTTTTTACGATCCGTTTTGTTCCGGGCACAATTTACACAAGAGCTAGATTACGAGTTTTGCGGTATGAGTATGATTGGAACAGCCAATAGAATGTGAGCTCAATCCTATTGGCTGATTGGATCAGCCAATAGGATTGAAAGTCAATCCTATTGGCTGATTGCAACAGCCAATAGGATGTTTTCAACCTTAATTCCGATTGGCTGATAGAAATCTCTCAGCCAATCGGAATCTAAGGGACGACATCTTGGATGACGTCATTTAAATGGAAACCTCATTCAGAAGAAGACGTCGATTGAAGAGGATGCTCCGCATCGGATGTCTTGAAGATGGAGCCGCTCCGCGCTGGATGGATGATGATAGAAGATGCCATCTGGATGAAGACTTCTGCCCGGTTGGATGAAGACTTCTGCCCGGTTGGATGAAGACTTCTGCCGCTTCGTTGAGGACTTCTGCCGGCTTCATTGAAGATGGATGTTGGGTCTTCAAAAACAGTAAGTGGATCTTCGGGGGTTAGTGTTAGGCTTTTTAAGGGTTTATTGGGAAGGTTTTATTTTTAGATTAGGGGTTTGGGCACTTGAAAAAGAGCTAAATGCCCTTTTAATGGCAATGCCCTTTTCAGGGCAATGGGGAGCTTAGGTTTTTTTAGTTAGGATTTTATTTAGGGGGTTGGTTGTGGATTTTACTGTTGGGGGGTTGTTTGTATAAAAGCTGATTTCTTTGGGGCAATGCCCCGCAAAAGGTAATTTTAAGGGCTATTGGTAGTTTAGGCTATGTTTTTTTTTATTTTGGGGGGGGCTTTTTTATTTTGATAGGTCTATTAGAATAGGTGTAGTTAGTTTACATATCTGATAATTTCTTTTTTTATTTTGTGTAATTTAGTGGTTTTTTTTTTTGTAATTTAGGTAATTGTATTTAATTAATGTAATTTATTTAATTGTAGTGTAAGGTTAGGTGTTAGTGTAAGACAGGTTAGGTTTTATTTTACAGGTAAATTTGTATTTATTTTAACTAGGTAGTTAGTAAATAGTTAATAACTATTTAGTAACTAGTCTACCTAGTTAAAATAAATACAAACTTACCTGTGAAAAATAAATAAAACCTAAGATAGCTACAAAGTAACTATTAGTTATATTGTAGCTAGCTTATGGTTTATTTTATAGGTAAGTATTTAGTTTTAAATAGGAATTATTTAGTTATTAATAGTAGGTTTTATTTAGATTTATTTTAATTACATTAAAGTTAGGGGGTGTTAGGGTTATGGTTAGGGGTTAATAACTTTAGTATAGTGGGGGCGGAAGATTAGGGGTTAATAAATGTAGGTAGGTGGCAGCGATGTTAGGGGCGGCAGATTAGGGGTTAATAAGTGTAGGTGGGTGGCGGCTACATTTGGGGCGGCAGATTAGATGTTAATAAGTGTAGGTAGGTGGCGGCAACATTTGGAGCGGCAGATTAGAGTTTAATAATTGTAGGTAGGTGGCGGTGACATTGGGGGCGGCAGATTAGGGGTTAATAAGCGTAGGTAGGTAGCGGCGACATTGGGGGCAGCAGTTTAGGGATTAATAAGTGTAGGTGGGTGGCAGCGACATTGTGAGCGGCAGATTAGGGGTTAATAACTGTAATGTAGGTGTCAGCAGTATCGGGGGCGGCAGATTAGGGGTTAATAAGTGTAATGTAGGTGTCGGCAATGTCGTGGGCGGCAGATTAGGGGTTAATAAGTGTAATGTAGGTGTTGGTGATGTTGGGGGTGGCAGATTAGGGGTGTTTAGACTCTGGGTTTATGTTAGGGTGTTAGGTGTAAACATAAATTTAGTTTCCCCATAGACTTTAACGGGGCTGCGTTACGGAGCTTTACGCTGCTTTATTGCAGGTGTTAGACTTTTTTTCAGCCGGTTCTCCTCATTGATGTCTATGGGGAAATCGTGCACGAGCACGTAAAACCAGCTCACCGCAACTTTCAGCAGTGCTGGTATTGGAGTGCGGTATGGAGCTCAATTTTGCTCTATGCTCACTTTTTGTCTGCTAATGCCAGGTTTATGTAAACCTGTAATACCGGTGCTGTAGGGAAGTGAGCGGTGACAATAACTTGCAAGTTAGCACCGCACCGCTCATAACGCAAAACTCGTAATCTAGCCGATAGTCATGAACATTTTGAGTAATCTTGGGCCACCAAACGTATCTTTTGAGAAGAGAAAGTGTTCTAGACATACCAGATTGCCCTGATAGGGGGTTGTCATGGAAATGCTGAAGAAGATGTTGTCTTAAGGATAATGGAATATATAAGCAGTCTCGATAGAGATATAAACCAGAGGAAGTCTTGGTTAAGGATTCTGAAGGTATTGCAGGATCTGATTCCAAAGCTTTCAGGATGTCCTGTTCTAGGGTAGTAGAAAATCCAACAATCTTGTGAGAAGGTATTACAGTGGAAACTTTTGATTTATAGTAGTTCTTGTCAGCTAAATGGGACAGTATATCAGCTTTAGCGTTTTTTTTTATCCAGGTCTAAAAGTTAATTATAAAATCAAACCTATCCAAGAAGAGGGACCATATAACTTGGTGGGAGGATAGAGTTTTACTAGTTCTCAGGTACTCCATATTCTTGTGATCTGTGTATATTACAAAAGGGAATTTGGTTCCTTCCAAAAGATGGCGCCAGTTTTCTAATGCAGACTTGATAGCTAACAGTTCCTTATCTCCGACAGAGTAGTTGTATTCAGCTGGAGTTAACACTCTTGAAAAAAAGCTATTGGATGGATAGTAGATGAACCAGTGTTCTGCTGAGAAAGAATAACTCCTATGCCAACATCTGAGGCATCAACCTCAAGAACATATTGTTTCTGGGGATCAGGTAATTGTAGTATGGGAGCAGCGGTGAAACTATTATTCAGCATTATGAAGGCATGATCAGCCCCATCTGACCAAAAGTATTGGGAGTTTCCAGTAAGTTGGATTAGAGGTTTGACTATAGTTAAGTAATTAGGAATAAACATCCTATAAAAATGTGCAAATCCGAGAAATTTCTGTAGGGATCTTTTGTTGTCAGGTTGAGGCCAGTGAGTGATAGTGGAAACTTTATTTGCGCCCATTTGGATTCCTTCAGGAAAAATGACATAACCAAGGAATTTAATAGTGGTTTGATGGAATAGACATTTCTCCATCTTGGCAAATAAATTATGTTCTTGAAGACGAGAGAGGAACTTGCGTATGTGAAGAATATGTTCTTGCAGAGATATAGAATATATCAGAATATCGTCAAAATATACTGCAACACATATATCTAACAGGTCTTTGAAGATTTCATTGATAAATTACTGGAAGGTGGCTGGGGTGTTGCATAGCCCGAAGGGCATCACATTATATTGGAAAAGACAATAGCGGGTTCTAAAGGCTGTCTTCCATTAATCCCCTTCTTTTATGCGAATAAGATTGTAGGCCCCCTTTAAGTAGAGTTTAGTATATAGAGATGCATGAGTGAGGTGATCCAGTAATTCCAGAATAAGCAGTAATGGATATCGTTTTTTAATCGTTATATTATTGAGAGCTCTGTATTCAATAATTGGAGATGCGTCCTTATTCCGTACAAAAAGTTTCCGGATGCGGCTGGTGATGTTGATGGGGATATGAATCCTTTTCTTAAATTCTCCTGTAAATATTCACAGAGAAATTGTAATTCTTGTTCTGAGAGTGGGTAAATCCTGCCGTAAGGAATCTTCGCTCCTGGTATGGTGTCAATGGGACAATCATATGGCCAATGAGGTGGAAGAGTTTCGGCTTCCTTTACATTGAAAACTTCTTTGAAGTCTAAATATTCTTTCGGAAGGGAAGAGGAAGTATTGCATACAACTACATGTGGAATACAAGAATATTTACAGTAGGATGACTGAAAAGATATCTTATTTTGTGACCAGTTAATAAGAGGATTGTGTTTTACCAACAAAGGGTGTCCCAAAATTATTGGGTGTATGGAAGAGTGTATAATGTCGAAGGTAATATACTCTGTGTGACCACAAGGAGTTGTAGTCAAAATCGGAATAGCATGATGTATAATAGGTGCTTTTAAATAAGTAGACCCATCAATAACTCTGATATGCACTGGGGTTTGCTCCAACACACACAGTCATTTTTTATTTTTAACCAATGATAAATAAATAAATGTTCCATAGGCTCCAGAGTCAATCATTCCCTCAGTTTGGATGACTTGGCGATCCCACTGTAAAGACAAGGTAAGTGAGTAATGAGAAGCAAACTTAGGAGTATGTATGGATTGTATATTAGAAAGCTTACCCTTCTTCTGATGAAGGAGGCAAGGGCAAGAAGAAACACTATGTTCACTGCTAGCACAATATAGGCAGAGATTGGCCAAATTCCTCCTAAGCTTTTCTTCTTGTGATAGGGGTCCCTTTGCAGCACCTATATCCATGGGGACTGAAGTTTGAGAAAGCTTCTCTGGAATATAAGTAGGAATTCCTTTTAAGTAGACTTGGGAATTAGTTTTTTTCTGACTTCCTCTCTCTTTAACGTCTGTCCAAGGAAATGCAGATTTTAATGAGAGCATCAAGGGTGTCTGGGAGTTCGAGTCCTGCTAACTCATCCTTAAGATGTTCCGCTAGACCCAATCTATTGGTTTCTGAGACTTAGTTGATTTCACTCTGAGTCTGTGCTCCACATCTGTAAATCTGCCACATATTCCTCCACAGGGCGTTTCCCTTGTTTAAGAGATCTCAGATTAGTCTCAGCCATTAATTGCTTGTCTACATCCTCATACAGGGTCCCCATGGTGGCAAAAAAAGTCATCCAGGGAATTAAGGATGGGGTCATCCTTTTCAAAGAATCTGTTTTCCCAGGACCTTGGTTCACATTTTAAGTATGAAATCACAGTACAGACTTTAAGGCCCATTAATCAGGCTCCGAACGGAGCTTGAAGGCCAGTGTTTTTGGCGAGTCTTCAGACTCGCCAGAAACAGCAGTTATAAAGCAGCGGTCTAAAGACTGCTGCTCCATAACCCTGTCCACCTGCTCTGATAAGGTGGACAGGAATCGCCACAATTCAACCCGATCGAGTATGATCGAGTTGATTGACACCTCCCTGCTGGCGGCAAATTAACCCGCAAGTCTGCAGGGGGCAGCGTTGCACCAGCAGCTTTTGTGAGCTGCTGGTGCAATGCTGAATACAAAGAGCATATTGCTCTACGCATTTAACGATGTCTGTCGGACCTAATCCGCTCTGTCGGATCAGGTCCGACAGACATTTGATAATTCAGCCTCTATGACTTTATGTGTGCTGTATGTTCTCGTTTTTAATGAAAACATAAGGAGACAGGCGTTTTTTAAAGTGTCTGAAATCAGACCTATTCAAGGAGAATGGAGTGGTAGGGGTAAGAGTGGGTTCAGGTGAATCAAATGTTTTAGTAGTAACTATATCTTTAAAAAGTCCTTTTAGGGTTAAGACATTTGCCTGTACTTCTGTTAAACCTCTGGCCAAGTAATCCACCTTTTGATTAAGTGTGCTGAAGTGTACCATTTTCAAAGGTAGAATAGGATAAACAAAAAGGAAAAACAAAAGTTTATATATATATATATGCATGTTGGCACCCGGGCAGATGACCATTGGAGGGTAACACTGTACAACTGATGGGCTTATATATATATATATATATATATATATATATATATATATCGATGTAGGCTTCAGTTATACTGCAACGATACTCCTTTTTTCAGATAAATGTTGCTTATATATATGATAAGTTTGTGGCTAAAAGTATTATCAGAAACAAAATGAGAAGTTATGCTCTAATAGAAAATACTATGTAGCGTTACTCGGATAAAAGCTGAGGAGGAGTTACCTTAGCTAAATGGAGTTCAAAAGAATGTTATAATGAACTTCCTAGCATGTACTTAATACTTCCCAAAGAACACACAGGTTGGTAAGGTGAAGTGCACAAACTTTAGATTAATAAATCAGTACCTGTCAGGTTTTATGAAGAGAGAGGAGAAATCCAGTGTAAGCTGTTCACAAGAGAGACTGTGAGGATCCACTTTGCAGCTGTAACAGGCAAACAGGAAATGAAGGCAGTCAGGTGGAAGAATGACAGGGAAACTCCAATATGATTGAGAAGCAATCCTGAATACAGCAGGCAAACAGAAAAGGAGATCCGAAGGTTGAGAAATAGACAGGCAAACTTGAGAATCCTGAAACAAGCTGGAAGCTGACAGAGAAATAAATCAGCAGGCAAAACAGCAAGGCCCAGAGGTGAAGTGACTTGATTGTAGTGCACCATACAAACAGCACAATAACTGAATCAATTTGTGGAAGAGGGAGTATCCCTTAAATAGGCACTAAGTTTGAGAGGAGGAAATTATTTAAAGAGACAGTCATGATTGACTGATACATTATAGCTTACCTGCAAAAGGGTGGTTGTTTAGCCCTTGAACATGTGACTAAAGGTACAGACTCTTGTTTAAAAGTGATAACTTGTTTTTGCATCACTCTGTTTGTACTTAACATTTTCTTAACAAGGTCCACTCCATTACACACTCCATGCAAGAGAATTTTAGATTATTAGGTTCAAAAAACCCAATTCTCTAAAGCTCTCTGGTCCAGCAAGAGTCTCTATTACCCCTTCAGGAATTGTTTTAAAGGCATTTTTGTACCTTTGGATATAAGAAGAGTTTATAATATGCTTTATGTTAAGGAAAGACACATTATTTTACAATAAAATGCTCAGTAAAATAAGCTCTCTCTCCATGTCGGCAAATTTTTGAGAATTGGGCCCTAAGTGTTATTGCATTGTCTTTTTACCATGCATTTCTATTGTATTTAATGGTCCTTTATTGTATATGGAGACCAAAAATAATAAATCATTACCTTATCTTTAAAAAGCATTGCATTTTTTTAAATGATCAAATACAAGTTCAAGTTGGCAGAGTTAAGGGTTCAATGTGCACTGATAAATACATTTTAAAACTACCCCAGCAAAAAGGCTAGTAGTTTCAACATAAAATAATTATTCTGCAGAGAAGATGTGGTTAGTATCTATTAATAGATGTGTTTTCCGAGATCACATGAAGCTATGCAAGGTGAGAGACAGTTTGATGGAGAATGGCAGATATTTCTAGACAGCTGAAGAATCATTGGAGAAGTCATGGAGTCAGGAGAGGGAAGAGTTCAAAGGTCAATCAAAGAAGATGGTTGCTTTAGGGAGTATTTAGAGACAGCTGAGGAAAAAATAGTTAAGTTTAATATTGTTAAGAGCTTTTTAGGGTTTGATAAATCTTTTTTATTGGATTCTAAAGTATATGGGGAGCCTGTGTAGGGAGTAGCAAAGTTGTATGAGCCTAGCAGAGACATTTATGTAATAAGGGAGAGTGGTAGTTCAGTGGTAGGTATTAGTAAGTGGATTCATATTTTACAGATAATGCATAGGATAATTTGGTAAATACATGTATATGTGGAGTGAAAGAGGGTTCAGAGTCCAATGTGACACCAGGACATTGTACTTTGACTGATGTTGATGTACACCAATAATATAGATGATTCAGCAGTTTAACTGAAGTGCAAGTTGCAGGTGTCTGCCAATACCTAAATCACATAAACAATCCTCAGTCAGTAGTACTATCTCTTCAAATTGTATTAATTAAACTCTCATATAGAACATATTTTAAATGTTCAACACAAGATACAGAATACAAACATATTTTGAGATATCATCCCTTAGTCACGTTGTGATATTCTGTATCTTGTGTTGGACTTTTAAAATATGTACTTTATGAGAATTTTATGAATACGTGTTAAATATATAGAATTGCTGCCTGAGGACTGATGCACAGAGTCCAAAAGATTGATTGAGATACCAAGCATAGATTTGGCTGTTATTAGCATAGTGTTGATGAAAATCCAAAGGAAGATTTGTTTTCTAAAAGTGGATTGTGTAGGTGTACATGGCAGGGAAATGCTTGTATAGTTTGGAAGACAGTTCTGAGTCCAGTGTGATGCCAACACAGTGGACCTGAGTTGACAATCTGAGTACAGAGCATGGAAACAACCTTTCAGAGATACAAAAATCACAAGATTACGTGCTAAAGGTTTTAAGGATAAACAACATTAAAGTAATACTACCCCTTGACCCAAATCAACATATATATATATATATATATATATATATATATATATATATATATATATACGTCATGCGGTACATAGCCCATTGTACCACAAAACATATATGTCAGTCTTTCAGGAAGCTACAGCAGTCTCGGTTGTCAAGTGACAACCAAGACTTGCTCTTCCTAGGCTGCAGGCACCTGCCTTCATATGGTAACAGAGCACGATCAGTGCCACTTTAACATATGAGTACAGACGGCTTTAACGTTACAGACAGTGAAACGGTCTGTCAGGGAGGTGGGAAGTGTCAGGTGGGAGGGTAATCTCTGCATTAAAAAAACTATTCCTCTTCCAGTTGACTAATTAACCACTTCACTGCCGGGAATTTAAGAAGTGTGGTGTGCAGCTGCAGTTAGTGGCCTTCTTATTACCAAAAACTAATTGCAAAGCCATGCATGTATGCTATTCCTGAACAAAAGGGACCTTTACAACCATTTGTCCTATGATTGCAGTAGTTGTATGTAAATAATTTCAATGAGAAAGTTTGGGAAAAAGTTTTTTTTTTTTTTTA